>NC_140579.1:1209829941-1210424399 GCF_964204655.1 Triturus cristatus
CGGACTGCCAAGCCAGGTCCTCCCTGGACTGGAAACAAGCATCCTAGGACCGGTTTCGGGGTATCACCCCTCTTCAGCCAGGATAGCTTGATTCCAGTGGCAGGGAGAGCACGGGACCCACGTCTGAGCATACCCGTCCCACTCGGGGTGACTAATGCAAAAACAACAGTTGATGGACAGAATGCAGAACAATGTTATACATTCACCCCAGTACAGAGATCTGGGCCTAAATCCATCGTTTTTTTGCTCACCATGCTATTCCAGTTTGAACCCAGCCATATGCAAATCAGTCTTGACCCTGTGCCTCATGGGTACAGTCCAGCCTGAACTGCCAAGCCAGGTCCTCCCTGGACTGGAACCAAGCATCCTAGGACCGGTTTCGGGGTTTCACCCCTCTTCAGGCAGGATAGCTTGATTCCAGTGGCATGGAGTGCACAGGACCCACGTCTGGGCATTCCATTACCACTCGGGGTGACAAATGCAAAAACAACAGATGAGGAACAGAATGCAGAACAATGTCATACATTCACCCCAGTACAGAGATCTGGGCCTAAATCCATCGTTTGTTTGCTCACCATGCCGTTCCAGTTTGAACCCAGCCATATGCAAATCAGTCTTGACCCTGTGCCTCATGGGTACAGTCCAGCCTAAACTGCCAAGCCAGGTCCTCCCTGGACTGGAAACAAGCATCCTAGGACCGGTTTCGGGATTTCACCCCTCTTAAGCCAGGATAGCTTGATTCCAGTGGCAGGGAGAGCACGGGACCCACGTCTGAGCATACCCGTCCCACTCGGGGTGACTAATGCAAAAACAACAGTTGATGAACAGAATGCAGAACAATGTTATACATTCACCCCAGTACAGAGATCTGGGCCTAAATCCATCGTTTGTTTGCTCACCATGCCGTTCCAGTTTGAACCCAGCCATATGCAAATCAGTCTTGACCCTGTGCCTCATGGGTACAGTCCAGCCCGAACTGCCAAGCCAGGTCCTCCCTGGACTGGAACCAAGCATCCTAGGACCGGTTTCGGTGTTTCACCCCTCTTCAGGCAGGATAGCTTGATTCCCAGTGGCATGGAGTGCACAGGACCCACGTCTGGGCATACCCTTCCCACTCGGGGTGACAAATGCAAAAATAACAGTTGATGGACAGAATGCAGAACAATGTCATACATTCACCCCAGTACAGAGATCTGGGCCTAAATCCATCGTTTGTTTGCTCACCATGCCGTTCCAGTTTGAACCCAGCCATATGAAAATCAGTCTTGACCCTGTGCCTCATGGGTACAGTCCAGCCCGAACTGCCAAGCCAGGTCCTCCCTGGACTGGAACCAAGCATCCTAGGACCGGTTTCGGTGTTTCACCCCTCTTCAGGCAGGATAGCTTGATTCCAGTGGCATGGAGTGCACAGGACCCACGTCTGGGCATACCCTTCCCACTCGGGGTGACAAATGCAAAAATAACAGTTGATGGACAGAATGCAGAACAATGTCATACATTCACCCCAGTACAGAGATCTGGGCCTAAATCCATCGTTTGTTTGCTCACCATGCCATTCCAGTTTGAATCCAGCCATATGCAAGTCAGTCTTGACCCTGTGCCTCATGGGTACAGTCCAGCCCGGACTGCCAAGCCAGGTCCTCCCTGGACTGGAAACAAGCATCCTAGGACCGGTTTCGGGGTATCACCCCTCTTCAGCCAGGATAGCTTGATTCCAGTGGCAGGGAGAGCACGGGACCCACGTCTGAGCATACCCGTCCCACTCGGGGTGACTAATGCAAAAACAACAGTTGATGGACAGAATGCAGAACAATGTTATACATTCACCCCAGTACAGAGATCTGGGCCTAAATCCATCGTTTTTTTGCTCACCATGCTATTCCAGTTTGAACCCAGCCATATGCAAATCAGTCTTGACCCTGTGCCTCATGGGTACAGTCCAGCCTGAACTGCCAAGCCAGGTCCTCCCTGGACTGGAACCAAGTATCCTAGGACCGGTTTCGGGGTTTCACCCCTCTTCAGGCAGGATAGCTTGATTCCAGTGGCATGGAGTGCACAGGACCCACGTCTGGGCATTCCATTCCCACTCGGGGTGACAAATGCAAAAACAACAGATGAGGAACAGAATGCAGAACAATGTCATACATTCACCCCAGTACAGAGATCTGGGCCTAAATCCATCGTTTTTTTGCTCACCATGCCATTCCAGTTTGAATCCAGCCATATGCAAGTCAGTCTTGACCCTGTGCCTCATGGGTACAGTCCAGCCCGGACTGCCAAGCCAGGTCCTCCCTGGACTGGAAACAAGCATCCTAGGACCGGTTTCGGGGCATCACCCCTCTTCAGCCAGGATAGCTTGATTCCAGTGGCATGGAGAGCATGGGACCGACGTCTGGGCATACCCTTCCCACTCGGGGTGACAAATGCAAAAACAACAGTTGATGGACAGAATGCAGAACAATGTCATACATTCACCCCAGTACAGAGATCTGGGCCTAAATCCATTGTTTGTTTGCTCACCATGCCGTTCCACTTTGAACCCAGCCATATGCAAATCAGCCTTGACCCTGTGCCTCATGGGTACAGTACAGCCCGGACTGCCAAGCCAGGTCCTCCCTGGACTGGAAACAAGCATCCTAGGATCGGTTTCGGGGTTTCACTCCTCCGCAGCCAGGATAGCTTGATTCCAGTGGCATGGAGAGAACGGGACTCACATCTGGGCATACCCGTCCCACTCGGGGTGACAAATGCAAACACAACAGTTGATGGACAGAATGCAGAACAATGTCATACATTCACCCCAGTACAGAGATCTGGGCCTAAATCCATTGTTTGTTTGCTCACCATGCCGTTCCAATTTGAACCCAGCCATATGCAAATCAGCCTTGACCCTGTGCCTCATGGGTACAGTACAGCCCGGACTGCCAAGCCAGGTCCTCCCTGGACTGGAAACAAGCATCCTAGGATCGGTTTCGGGGTTTCACCCCTCCGCAGCCAGGATAGCTTGATTCCAGTGGCATGGAGAGAACGGGACTCACATCTGGGCATACCCGTCCCACTCGGGGTGACAAATGCAAACACAACAGTTGATGGACAGAATGCAGAAAAATGTCATACATTCCCCCCAGTACAGAGATCCGGGCCTAAATCCATCATTTTTTTGCTCACCTTGCCATTCCAGTATGAACCCAGCCATATGCAAATCAGTCTTGACCTTGTGCCTCATGGGAACAGTCCAGCCAGAACTGCTAAGCCAGGTCCTGCCTGGACTGGAACCAAGCATCTTAGGACCGGTTTCGGGGTTTCACCCCTCTTCAGCCAGGATAGCTTGATTCCAGTGGCATGGAGAGCACGGGACCCACGTCTGGGCATACCCGTCCCACTCGGGGTGACAAATGCAAAAACAACAGCTGATGGACAGAATGCAGAACAATGTCATACATTCACCCCAGTACAGAGATCTGGGCCTAAATCCATCGTTTTTTTGCTCACCATGCCATTCCAGTATGAACAGAGCGATGTGCAAATCATTCTTGACCCTGTGCCTCATGGGAACAGTCCAGCCCGAACTGCTAAGCCAGTTCCTGCCTGGACTGGAACGAAGCATCCTATTACCGGTTTTGGGGTTTCACCCCTCTTTAGCCAGGATAGCTTGATTCCAGTGGCATGAAGAGCACGGGACTCACGTCTGGGCATACCCGTCCCACTCGGGGTGACAAATGCAAACACAACAGTTGATGGACAGAATGCAGAAAAATGTCATACATTCCCCCCAGTACAGAGATCTGGGCCTAAATCCATCGTTTTTTTGCTCACCATGCCATTCCAGTATGAACCCAGCCATATGCAAATCAGTCTTGACCTTGTGCCTCATGGGAACAGTCCAGCCAGAACTGCTAAGCCAGGTCCTGCCTGGACTGGAACCAAGCATCTTAGGACCGATTTCGGGGTTTCACCCCTCTTCAGCCAGGATAGCTTGATTCCAGTGTCATGGAGAGCACGGGACTCACGTCTCAGCATACCCGTCCCACTCGGGGTGACTAATGCAAAACCAACAGATGATGAACAGAATGCAGAACAATGTCATACATTAACCCCAGTACAGAGATCTGAGCCTAAATCCATTGTTTTTTTGCTCACCATGCTATTCCAGTTTGAACCCAGCCATATGAAAATCAGTCTTGACCCTGTGCCTCATGGGTACAGTCCAGCCCGAACTGCCAAGCCAGGTCCTCCCTGGACTGGAACCAAGCATCCTAGGACCGGTTTCGGTGTTTCACCCCTCTTCAGGCAGGATAGCTTGATTCCAGTGGCATGGAGTGCACAGGACCCACGTCTGGGCATACCCTTCCCACTCGGGGTGACAAATGCAAAAATAACAGTTGATGGACAGAATGCAGAACAATGTCATACATTCACCCCAGTACAGAGATCTGGGCCTAAATCCATCGTTTGTTTGCTCACCATGCCGTTCCAGTTTGAACCCAGCCATATGCAAATCAGTCTTGACCCTGTGCCTCATGGGTACAGTCCAGCCTAAACTGCCAAGCCAGGTCCTCCCTGGACTGGAAACAAGCATCCTAGGACCGGTTTTGGGGTTTCACCCCTCTTCAGGCAGGATAGCTTGATTCCAGTGGCATGGAGTGCACAGGACCCACGTCTGGGCATTCCATTCCCACTCGGGGTGACAAATGCAAAAACAACAGATGAGGAACAGAATGCAGAACAATGTCATACATTCACCCCAGTACAGAGATCTGGGCCTAAATCCATCGTTTTTTTGCTCACCATGCCATTCTAGTTTGAATCCAGCCATATGCAAGTCAGTCTTGACCCTGTGCCTCATGGGTACAGTCCAGCCCGGACTGCCAAGCCAGGTCCTCCCTGGACTGGAAACAAGCATCCTAGGACCGGTTTCGGGGTATCACCCCTCTTCAGCCAGGATAGCTTGATTCCAGTGGCAGGGAGAGCACGGGACCCACGTCTGAGCATACCCGTCCCACTCGGGGTGACTAATGCAAAAACAACAGTTGATGGACAGAACGCAGAACAATGTTATACATTCACCCAAGTACAGAGATCTGGGCCTAAATCCATCGTTTTTTTGCTCACCATGCTATTCCAGTTTGAACCCAGCCATATGCAAATCAGTCTTGACCCTGTGCCTCATGGGTACAGTCCAGCCTGAACTGCCAAGCCAGGTCCTCCCTGGACTGGAACCAAGCATCCTAGGACCGGTTTCGGGGTTTCACCCCTCTTCAGGCAGAATAGCTTGATTCCAGTGGCATGGAGTGCACAGGACCCACGTCTGGGCATTCCATTCCCACTCGGTGTGACAAATGCAAAAACAACAGATGAGGAACAGAATGCAGAACAATGTCATACATTCACCCCAGTACAGAGATCTGGGCCTAAATCCATCGTTTTTTGGCTCACCATGCCATTCCAGTTTGAATCCAGCCATATGCAAGTCAGTCTTGACCCTGTGCCTCATGGGTACAGTCCAGCCCGGACTGCCAAGCCAGGTCCTCCCTGGACTGGAAACAAGCATCCTAGGACCGGTTTCGGGGTATCACCCCTCTTCAGCCAGGATAGCTTGATTCCAGTGGCATGGAGAGCATGGGACCGACGTCTGGGCATACCCTTCCCACTCGGGGTGACAAATGCAAAAACAACAGTTGATGGACAGAATGCAGAACAATGTCATACATTCACCCCAGTACAGAGATCTGGGCCTAAATCCATTGTTTGTTTGCTCACCATGCCGTTCCACTTTGAACCCAGCCATATGCAAATCAGCCTTGACCCTGTGCCTCATGGGTACAGTACAGCCCGAACTGCCAAGCCAGGTCCTCCCTGGACTGGAAACAAGCATCCTAGGATCGGTTTCGGGGTTTCACCCCTCCGCAGCCAGGATAGCTTGATTCCAGTGGCATGGAGAGAACGGGACTCACATCTGGGCATACCCGTCCCACTCGGGGTGACAAATGCAAACACAACAGTTGATGGACAGAATGCAGAAAAATGTCATACATTCCCCCCAGTACAGAGATCTGGGCCTAAATCCATCATTTTTTTGCTCACCTTGCCATTCCAGTATGAACCCAGCCATATGCAAATCAGTCTTGACCTTGTGCCTCATGGGAACAGTCCAGCCAGAACTGCTAAGCCAGGTCCTGCCTGGACTGGAACCAAGCATCTTAGGACCGGTTTCGGGGTTTCACCCCTCTTCAGCCAGGATAGCTTGATTCCAGTGGCATGGAGAGCACGGGACCCACGTCTGGGCATACCCGTCCCACTCGGGGTGACAAATGCAAAAACAACAGCTGATGGACAGAATGCAGAACAATGTCATACATTCACCCCAGTACAGAGATCTGGGCCTAAATCCATCATTTTTTTGCTCACCATGCCATTCCAGTATGAACAGAGCGATGTGCAAATCATTCTTGACCCTGTGCCTCATGGGAACAGTCCAGCCCGAACTGCTAAGCCAGTTCCTGCCTGGACTGGAACGAAGCATCCTATTACCGGTTTTGGGGTTTCACCCCTCTTTAGCCAGGATAGCTTGATTCCAGTGGCATGAAGAGCACGGGACTCACGTCTGGGCATACCCGTCCCACTCGGGGTGACAAATGCAAACACAACAGTTGATGGACAGAATGCAGAAAAATGTCATACATTCCCCCCAGTACAGAGATCTGGGCCTAAATCCATCGTTTTTTTGCTCACCATGCCATTCCAGTATGAACCCAGCCATATGCAAATCAGTCTTGACCTTGTGCCTCATGGGAACAGTCCAGCCAGAACTGCTAAGCCAGGTCCTGCCTGGACTGGAACCAAGCATCTTAGGACCGATTTCAGGGTTTCACCCCTCTTCAGCCAGGATAGCTTGATTCCAGTGTCATGGAGAGCACGGGACTCACGTCTCAGCATACCCGTCCCACTCGGGGTGACTAATGCAAAACCAACAGATGATGAACAGAATGCAGAACAATGTCATACATTCCCCCCAGTACAGAGATCTGGGCCGAAATCCATCGTTTTTTTGCTCACCATGCCGTTCCAGTTTGAACCCAGCCATATGCAAATCAGTCATGACCCTGTGCCTTATGGGTACAGTCCAGCCCGGACTGCCAAGCCAGGTCCTCCCTAGACTGGAAACAAGCATCCTAGGACCGGTTTCGGGGTTTCACCCCTCTTCAGCCAGGATAGCTTGATTCCAGTGGCATGGAGAGCACGGGACCCACGTCTGGGCATACCCTTTCCACTCGGGGTGACAAATGCAAAAACAACAGTTGATGCACAGAATGCAGAACAATGTCAAACATTCACCCCAGTAGAGAGATCTGGGCCTAAGTCCATCGTTTGTTTGCTCACCATGCCGTTCCAGTTTGAACCCAGCCATATGCAAATCAGTCTTGACACTGTGCCTCATGGGTACAGTCCAGCCCGAACTGTCAAGCCAGGTCCTCCCTGGACTGGAAACAAGCATCCTAGGACCGGTTTCGGGATTTCACCCCTCTTCAGCCAGGATAGCTTGATTCCAGTGCCATGGAGAGCACGGGACACACGTCTGGGCATACCCTTCCCACTCAGGATGACAAATGCAAAAACAACAGTTGATGGACTGAATGTAGAACAATGTCATACATTCACCCCAGTACAGAGATCTGGGCCTAAATCCATTGTTTTTTTGCTCACCATTCCGTTCCAGTATGAACCCAGCCATATGCAAATCATTCTTGACCCTGTGCCTCATGGGAACAGTCCAGCCCGAACTGGTAAGCCAGGTCCTGCCTGGACTGGAACCAAGCATCCTAGGACCGGTTTCGGGGTTTCATCCCTCTTCAGCCAGGATAGCTTGATTCCAGTGGCATGGAGAGCACGGGACACACGTCTGAACATACCCGTCCCACTCGGGGTGACAAATGAAAAAACAACATTTGATGGACAGAATGCAGAACAATGTCATACATTCACCCCAGTAGAGAGATCTGGGCCTAAATCCATCGTTTTTTTGCTCACCATGCCATTCCAGTATGAACCCAGTCATATGCAAATCAGTGTTGACCCTGTGCCTCATGGGAACAGTACAGCCCGAACTGCTAAGCCAGGTCCTGCCTGGACTGGAACCAAGGATCCTAGGACCGGTTTCGGGGTTTCACCCCTCTTCAGCCAGGATAGCTTGATTCCAGTGGCATGGAGAGCATGGGACTCACGTCTGGATAAACCCGTCCCACTCGGGGTGACAAATGCAAAAACAACAGTTGATGGACTGAATGTAGAACAATGTCATACATTCACCCCAGTACAGAGATCTGGACCTAAATCCATCGTTTTTTTGCTCACCATGCTATTCCAGTTTGAACCCAGCCATATGCAAATCAGTCTTGACCCTGTGCCTCATGGGTACAGTCCAGCCCGAACTGCCAAGCCAGGTCCTCCCTGGACTGGAACCAAGCCAGGTCCTCCCTGGACTGGAAACAAGCATCCTAGGACCGGTTTCGGGGTTTCACCCCTCTTCAGGCAGGATAGCTTGATTCCAGTGGCATGGAGAGCATGGAACCGACTTCTGCACATACCCTTCCCACTCGGGGTGACAAATGCAAAAACAACAGTTGATGGACAGAATGCAGAACAATGTTATACATTCACCCCAGTACAGAGATCTGGGCCTAAATCCATCGTTTTTTTGCTCACCATGCCATTCCAGTATGAACAGAGCGATGTGCAAATCATTCTTGACCCTGTGCCTCATGGGAACAGTCCAGCCCGAACTGCTAAGCCAGTTCCTGCCTGGACTGGAACGAAGCATCCTATTACCGGTTTTGGGGTTTCACCCCTCTTTAGCCAGGATAGCTTGATTCCAGTGGCATGAAGAGCACGGGACTCACGTCTGGGCATACCCGTCCCACTCGGGGTGACAAATGCAAACACAACAGTTGATGGACAGAATGCAGAAAAATGTCATACATTCCCCCCAGTACAGAGATCTGGGCCTAAATCCATCGTTTTTTTGCTCACCATGCCATTCCAGTATGAACCCAGCCATATGCAAATCAGTCTTGACCTTGTGCCTCATGGGAACAGTCCAGCCAGAACTGCTAAGCCAGGTCCTGCCTGGACTGGAACCAAGCATCTTAGGACCGATTTCGGGGTTTCACCCCTCTTCAGCCAGGATAGCTTGATTCCAGTGTCATGGAGAGCACGGGACTCACGTCTCAGCATACCCGTCCCACTCGGGGTGACTAATGCAAAACCAACAGATGATGAACAGAATGCAGAACAATGTCATACATTCACCCCAGTACAGAGATCTGAGCCTAAATCCATTGTTTTTTTGCTCACCATGCTATTCCAGTTTGAACCCAGCCATATGAAAATCAGTCTTGACCCTGTGCCTCATGGGTACAGTCCAGCCCGAACTGCCAAGCCAGGTCCTCCCTGGACTGGAACCAAGCATCCTAGGACCGGTTTCGGTGTTTCACCCCTCTTCAGGCAGGATAGCTTGATTGCAGTGGCATGGAGTGCACAGGACCCACGTCTGGGCATACCCTTCCCACTCGGGGTGACAAATGCAAAAATAACAGTTGATGGACAGAATGCAGAACAATGTCATACATTCACCCCAGTACAGAGATCTGGGCCTAAATCCATCGTTTGTTTGCTCACCATGCCGTTCCAGTTTGAACCCAGCCATATGCAAATCAGTCTTGACCCTGTGCCTCATGGGTACAGTCCAGCCTAAACTGCCAAGCCAGGTCCTCCCTGGACTGGAAACAAGCATCCTAGGACCGGTTTCGGGGTTTCACCCCTCTTCAGGCAGGATAGCTTGATTCCAGTGGCATGGAGTGCACAGGACCCACGTCTGGGCATTCCATTCCCACTCGGGGTGACAAATGCAAAAACAACAGATGAGGAACAGAATGCAGAACAATGTCATACATTCACCCCAGTACAGAGATCTGGGCCTAAATCCATCGTTTTTTTGCCCACCATGCCATTCCAGTTTGAATCCAGCCATATGCAAGTCAGTCTTGACCCTGTGCCTCATGGGTACAGTCCAGCCCGGACTGCCAAGCCAGGTCCTCCCTGGACTGGAAACAAGCATCCTAGGACCGGTTTCGGGGTATCACCCCTCTTCAGCCAGGATAGCTTGATTCCAGTGGGAGGGAGAGCACGGGACCCACGTCTGAGCATACCCGTCCCACTCGGGGTGACAAATGCAAAAACAACAGTTGATGGACAGAATGCAGAACAATGTTATACATTCACCCAAGTACAGAGATCTGGGCCTAAATCCATCGTTTTTTTGCTCACCATGCTATTCCAGTTTGAATCCAGCCATATGCAAATCAGTCTTGACCCTGTGCCTCATGGGTACAGTCCAGCCTGAACTGCCAAGCCAGGTCCTCCCTGGACTGGAACCAAGCATCCTAGGACCGGTTTCGGGGTTTCACCCCTCTTCAGGCAGGATAGCTTGATTCCAGTGGCATGGAGTGCACAGGACCCACGTCTGGGCATTCCATTCCCACTCGGGGTGACAAATGCAAAAACAACAGATGAGGAACAGAATGCAGAACAATGTCATACATTCCCCCCAGTACAGAGATCTGGGCCTAAATCCATCATTTTTTTGCTCACCATGCCATTCCAGTTTGAATCCAGCCATATGCAAGTCAGTCTTGACCCTGTGCCTCATGGGTACAGTCCAGCCAGAACTGCTAAGCCAGGTCCTGCCTGGACTGGAACCAAGCATCCTAGGACCGGTTTCGGGGTATCACCCCTCTTCAGCCAGGATAGCTTGATTCCGGTGGCATGGAGAGCACGGGACCCACGTCTGGGCATACCCGTCCCACTCGGGGTGACAAATGCAAAAACAACAGCTGATGGACAGAATGCAGAACAATGTCATACATTCACCCCAGTACAGAGATCTGGGCCTAAATCCATCGTTTTTTTGCTCACCATGCCATTCCAGTATGAACCCAGCCATATGCAAATCAGTCTTGACCTTGTGCCTCATGGGAACAGTCCAGCCAGAACTGCTAAGCCAGGTCCTGCCTGGACTGGAACAAGCATCTTAGGACCGATTTCAGGGTTTCACCCCTCTTCAGCCAGGATAGCTTGATTCCAGTGTCATGGAGAGCACGGGACTCACGTCTCAGCATACCCGTCCCACTCGGGGTGACTAATGCAAAACCAACAGATGATGAACAGAATGCAGAACAATGTCATACATTCACCCCAGTACAGAGATCTGGGCCTAAATCCATTGTTTGTTTGCTCACCATGCCGTTCCACTTTGAACCCAGCCATATGCAAATCAGCCTTGACCCTGTGCCTCATGGGTACAGTACAGCCCGGACTGCCAAGCCAGGTCCTCCCTGGACTGGAAACAAGCATCCTAGGATCGGTTTCGGGGTTTCACTCCTCCGCAGCCAGGATAGCTTGATTCCAGTGGCATGGAGAGAACGGGACTCACATCTGGGCATACCCGTCCCACTCGGGGTGACAAATGCAAACACAACAGTTGATGGACAGAATGCAGAACAATGTCATACATTCACCCCAGTACAGAGATCTGGGCCTAAATCCATTGTTTGTTTGCTCACCATGCCGTTCCAATTTGAACCCAGCCATATGCAAATCAGCCTTGACCCTGTGCCTCATGGGTACAGTACAGCCCGGACTGCCAAGCCAGGTCCTCCCTGGACTGGAAACAAGCATCCTAGGATCGGTTTCGGGGTTTCACCCCTCCGCAGCCAGGATAGCTTGATTCCAGTGGCATGGAGAGAACGGGACTCACATCTGGGCATACCCGTCCCACTCGGGGTGACAAATGCAAACACAACAGTTGATGGACAGAATGCAGAAAAATGTCATACATTCCCCCCAGTACAGAGATCCGGGCCTAAATCCATCATTTTTTTGCTCACCTTGCCATTCCAGTATGAACCCAGCCATATGCAAATCAGTCTTGACCTTGTGCCTCATGGGAACAGTCCAGCCAGAACTGCTAAGCCAGGTCCTGCCTGGACTGGAACCAAGCATCTTAGGACCGGTTTCGGGGTTTCACCCCTCTTCAGCCAGGATAGCTTGATTCCAGTGGCATGGAGAGCACGGGACCCACGTCTGGGCATACCCGTCCCACTCGGGGTGACAAATGCAAAAACAACAGCTGATGGACAGAATGCAGAACAATGTCATACATTCACCCCAGTACAGAGATCTGGGCCTAAATCCATCGTTTTTTTGCTCACCATGCCATTCCAGTATGAACAGAGCGATGTGCAAATCATTCTTGACCCTGTGCCTCATGGGAACAGTCCAGCCCGAACTGCTAAGCCAGTTCCTGCCTGGACTGGAACGAAGCATCCTATTACCGGTTTTGGGGTTTCACCCCTCTTTAGCCAGGATAGCTTGATTCCAGTGGCATGAAGAGCACGGGACTCACGTCTGGGCATACCCGTCCCACTCGGGGTGACAAATGCAAACACAACAGTTGATGGACAGAATGCAGAAAAATGTCATACATTCCCCCCAGTACAGAGATCTGGGCCTAAATCCATCGTTTTTTTGCTCACCATGCCATTCCAGTATGAACCCAGCCATATGCAAATCAGTCTTGACCTTGTGCCTCATGGGAACAGTCCAGCCAGAACTGCTAAGCCAGGTCCTGCCTGGACTGGAACCAAGCATCTTAGGACCGATTTCGGGGTTTCACCCCTCTTCAGCCAGGATAGCTTGATTCCAGTGTCATGGAGAGCACGGGACTCACGTCTCAGCATACCCGTCCCACTCGGGGTGACTAATGCAAAACCAACAGATGATGAACAGAATGCAGAACAATGTCATACATTCACCCCAGTACAGAGATCTGAGCCTAAATCCATTGTTTTTTTGCTCACCATGCTATTCCAGTTTGAACCCAGCCATATGAAAATCAGTCTTGACCCTGTGCCTCATGGGTACAGTCCAGCCCGAACTGCCAAGCCAGGTCCTCCCTGGACTGGAACCAAGCATCCTAGGACCGGTTTCGGTGTTTCACCCCTCTTCAGGCAGGATAGCTTGATTCCAGTGGCATGGAGTGCACAGGACCCACGTCTGGGCATACCCTTCCCACTCGGGGTGACAAATGCAAAAATAACAGTTGATGGACAGAATGCAGAACAATGTCATACATTCACCCCAGTACAGAGATCTGGGCCTAAATCCATCGTTTGTTTGCTCACCATGCCGTTCCAGTTTGAACCCAGCCATATGCAAATCAGTCTTGCCCCTGTGCCTCATGGGTACAGTCCAGCCTAAACTGCCAAGCCAGGTCCTCCCTGGACTGGAAACAAGCATCCTAGGACCGGTTTTGGGGTTTCACCCCTCTTCAGGCAGGATAGCTTGATTCCAGTGGCATGGAGTGCACAGGACCCACGTCTGGGCATTCCATTCCCACTCGGGGTGACAAATGCAAAAACAACAGATGAGGAACAGAATGCAGAACAATGTCATACATTCACCCCAGTACAGAGATCTGGGCCTAAATCCATCGTTTTTTTGCTCACCATGCCATTCTAGTTTGAATCCAGCCATATGCAAGTCAGTCTTGACCCTGTGCCTCATGGGTACAGTCCAGCCCGGACTGCCAAGCCAGGTCCTCCCTGGACTGGAAACAAGCATCCTAGGACCGGTTTCGGGGTATCACCCCTCTTCAGCCAGGATAGCTTGATTCCAGTGGCAGGGAGAGCACGGGACCCACGTCTGAGCATACCCGTCCCACTCGGGGTGACTAATGCAAAAACAACAGTTGATGGACAGAACGCAGAACAATGTTATACATTCACCCAAGTACAGAGATCTGGGCCTAAATCCATCGTTTTTTTGCTCACCATGCTATTCCAGTTTGAACCCAGCCATATGCAAATCAGTCTTGACCCTGTGCCTCATGGGTACAGTCCAGCCTGAACTGCCAAGCCAGGTCCTCCCTGGACTGGAACCAAGCATCCTAGGACCGGTTTCGGGGTTTCACCCCTCTTCAGGCAGGATAGCTTGATTCCAGTGGCATGGAGTGCACAGGACCCACGTCTGGGCATTCCATTCCCACTCGGTGTGACAAATGCAAAAACAACAGATGAGGAACAGAATGCAGAACAATGTCATACATTCACCCCAGTACAGAGATCTGGGCCTAAATCCATCGTTTTTTGGCTCACCATGCCATTCCAGTTTGAATCCAGCCATATGCAAGTCAGTCTTGACCCTGTGCCTCATGGGTACAGTCCAGCCCGGACTGCCAAGCCAGGTCCTCCCTGGACTGGAAACAAGCATCCTAGGACCGGTTTCGGGGTATCACCCCTCTTCAGCCAGGATAGCTTGATTCCAGTGGCATGGAGAGCATGGGACCGACGTCTGGGCATACCCTTCCCACTCGGGGTGACAAATGCAAAAACAACAGTTGATGGACAGAATGCAGAACAATGTCATACATTCACCCCAGTACAGAGATCTGGGCCTAAATCCATTGTTTGTTTGCTCACCATGCCGTTCCACTTTGAACCCAGCCATATGCAAATCAGCCTTGACCCTGTGCCTCATGGGTACAGTACAGCCCGAACTGCCAAGCCAGGTCCTCCCTGGACTGGAAACAAGCATCCTAGGATCGGTTTCGGGGTTTCACCCCTCCGCAGCCAGGATAGCTTGATTCCAGTGGCATGGAGAGAACGGGACTCACATCTGGGCATACCCGTCCCACTCGGGGTGACAAATGCAAACACAACAGTTGATGGACAGAATGCAGAAAAATGTCATACATTCCCCCCAGTACAGAGATCTGGGCCTAAATCCATCATTTTTTTGCTCACCTTGCCATTCCAGTATGAACCCAGCCATATGCAAATCAGTCTTGACCTTGTGCCTCATGGGAACAGTCCAGCCAGAACTGCTAAGCCAGGTCCTGCCTGGACTGGAACCAAGCATCTTAGGACCGGTTTCGGGGTTTCACCCCTCTTCAGCCAGGATAGCTTGATTCCAGTGGCATGGAGAGCACGGGACCCACGTCTGGGCATACCCGTCCCACTCGGGGTGACAAATGCAAAAACAACAGCTGATGGACAGAATGCAGAACAATGTCATACATTCACCCCAGTACAGAGATCTGGGCCTAAATCCATCATTTTTTTGCTCACCATGCCATTCCAGTATGAACAGAGCGATGTGCAAATCATTCTTGACCCTGTGCCTCATGGGAACAGTCCAGCCCGAACTGCTAAGCCAGTTCCTGCCTGGACTGGAACGAAGCATCCTATTACCGGTTTTGGGGTTTCACCCCTCTTTAGCCAGGATAGCTTGATTCCAGTGGCATGAAGAGCACGGGACTCACGTCTGGGCATACCCGTCCCACTCGGGGTGACAAATGCAAACACAACAGTTGATGGACAGAATGCAGAAAAATGTCATACATTCCCCCCAGTACAGAGATCTGGGCCTAAATCCATCGTTTTTTTGCTCACCATGCCATTCCAGTATGAACCCAGCCATATGCAAATCAGTCTTGACCTTGTGCCTCATGGGAACAGTCCAGCCAGAACTGCTAAGCCAGGTCCTGCCTGGACTGGAACCAAGCATCTTAGGACCGATTTCAGGGTTTCACCCCTCTTCAGCCAGGATAGCTTGATTCCAGTGTCATGGAGAGCACGGGACTCACGTCTCAGCATACCCGTCCCACTCGGGGTGACTAATGCAAAACCAACAGATGATGAACAGAATGCAGAACAATGTCATACATTCCCCCCAGTACAGAGATCTGGGCCGAAATCCATCGTTTTTTTGCTCACCATGCCGTTCCAGTTTGAACCCAGCCATATGCAAATCAGTCATGACCCTGTGCCTTATGGGTACAGTCCAGCCCGGACTGCCAAGCCAGGTCCTCCCTAGACTGGAAACAAGCATCCTAGGACCGGTTTCGGGGTTTCACCCCTCTTCAGCCAGGATAGCTTGATTCCAGTGGCATGGAGAGCACGGGACCCACGTCTGGGCATACCCTTTCCACTCGGGGTGACAAATGCAAAAACAACAGTTGATGCACAGAATGCAGAACAATGTCAAACATTCACCCCAGTAGAGAGATCTGGGCCTAAGTCCATCGTTTGTTTGCTCACCATGCCGTTCCAGTTTGAACCCAGCCATATGCAAATCAGTCTTGACACTGTGCCTCATGGGTACAGTCCAGCCCGAACTGTCAAGCCAGGTCCTCCCTGGACTGGAAACAAGCATCCTAGGACCGGTTTCGGGATTTCACCCCTCTTCAGCCAGGATAGCTTGATTCCAGTGCCATGGAGAGCACGGGACACACGTCTGGGCATACCCTTCCCACTCAGGATGACAAATGCAAAAACAACAGTTGATGGACTGAATGTAGAACAATGTCATACATTCACCCCAGTACAGAGATCTGGGCCTAAATCCATTGTTTTTTTGCTCACCATTCCGTTCCAGTATGAACCCAGCCATATGCAAATCATTCTTGACCCTGTGCCTCATGGGAACAGTCCAGCCCGAACTGGTAAGCCAGGTCCTGCCTGGACTGGAACCAAGCATCCTAGGACCGGTTTCGGGGTTTCATCCCTCTTCAGCCAGGATAGCTTGATTCCAGTGGCATGGAGAGCACGGGACACACGTCTGAACATACCCGTCCCACTCGGGGTGACAAATGAAAAAACAACATTTGATGGACAGAATGCAGAACAATGTCATACATTCACCCCAGTAGAGAGATCTGGGCCTAAATCCATAGTTTTTTTGCTCACCATGCCATTCCAGTATGAACCCAGTCATATGCAAATCAGTGTTGACCCTGTGCCTCATGGGAACAGTACAGCCCGAACTGCTAAGCCAGGTCCTGCCTGGACTGGAACCAAGGATCCTAGGACCGGTTTCGGGGTTTCACCCCTCTTCAGCCAGGATAGCTTGATTCCAGTGGCATGGAGAGCATGGGACTCACGTCTGGATAAACCCGTCCCACTCGGGGTGACAAATGCAAAAACAACAGTTGATGGACTGAATGTAGAACAATGTCATACATTCACCCCAGTACAGAGATCTGGACCTAAATCCATCGTTTTTTTGCTCACCATGCTATTCCAGTTTGAACCCAGCCATATGCAAATCAGTCTTGACCCTGTGCCTCATGGGTACAGTCCAGCCCGAACTGCCAAGCCAGGTCCTCCCTGGACTGGAACCAAGCCAGGTCCTCCCTGGACTGGAAACAAGCATCCTAGGACCGGTTTCGGGGTTTCACCCCTCTTCAGGCAGGATAGCTTGATTCCAGTGGCATGGAGAGCATGGAACCGACTTCTGCACATACCCTTCCCACTCGGGGTGACAAATGCAAAAACAACAGTTGATGGACAGAATGCAGAACAATGTTATACATTCACCCCAGTACAGAGATCTGGGCCTAAATCCATCGTTTTTTTGCTCACCATGCCATTCCAGTATGAACAGAGCGATGTGCAAATCATTCTTGACCCTGTGCCTCATGGGAACAGTCCAGCCCGAACTGCTAAGCCAGTTCCTGCCTGGACTGGAACGAAGCATCCTATTACCGGTTTTGGGGTTTCACCCCTCTTTAGCCAGGATAGCTTGATTCCAGTGGCATGAAGAGCACGGGACTCACGTCTGGGCATACCCGTCCCACTCGGGGTGACAAATGCAAACACAACAGTTGATGGACAGAATGCAGAAAAATGTCATACATTCCCCCCAGTACAGAGATCTGGGCCTAAATCCATCGTTTTTTTGCTCACCATGCCATTCCAGTATGAACCCAGCCATATGCAAATCAGTCTTGACCTTGTGCCTCATGGGAACAGTCCAGCCAGAACTGCTAAGCCAGGTCCTGCCTGGACTGGAACCAAGCATCTTAGGACCGATTTCGGGGTTTCACCCCTCTTCAGCCAGGATAGCTTGATTCCAGTGTCATGGAGAGCACGGGACTCACGTCTCAGCATACCCGTCCCACTCGGGGTGACTAATGCAAAACCAACAGATGATGAACAGAATGCAGAACAATGTCATACATTCACCCCAGTACAGAGATCTGAGCCTAAATCCATTGTTTTTTTGCTCACCATGCTATTCCAGTTTGAACCCAGCCATATGAAAATCAGTCTTGACCCTGTGCCTCATGGGTACAGTCCAGCCCGAACTGCCAAGCCAGGTCCTCCCTGGACTGGAACCAAGCATCCTAGGACCGGTTTCGGTGTTTCACCCCTCTTCAGGCAGGATAGCTTGATTGCAGTGGCATGGAGTGCACAGGACCCACGTCTGGGCATACCCTTCCCACTCGGGGTGACAAATGCAAAAATAACAGTTGATGGACAGAATGCAGAACAATGTCATACATTCACCCCAGTACAGAGATCTGGGCCTAAATCCATCGTTTGTTTGCTCACCATGCCGTTCCAGTTTGAACCCAGCCATATGCAAATCAGTCTTGACCCTGTGCCTCATGGGTACAGTCCAGCCTAAACTGCCAAGCCAGGTCCTCCCTGGACTGGAAACAAGCATCCTAGGACCGGTTTCGGGGTTTCACCCCTCTTCAGGCAGGATAGCTTGATTCCAGTGGCATGGAGTGCACAGGACCCACGTCTGGGCATTCCATTCCCACTCGGGGTGACAAATGCAAAAACAACAGATGAGGAACAGAATGCAGAACAATGTCATACATTCACCCCAGTACAGAGATCTGGGCCTAAATCCATCGTTTTTTTGCCCACCATGCCATTCCAGTTTGAATCCAGCCATATGCAAGTCAGTCTTGACCCTGTGCCTCATGGGTACAGTCCAGCCCGGACTGCCAAGCCAGGTCCTCCCTGGACTGGAAACAAGCATCCTAGGACCGGTTTCGGGGTATCACCCCTCTTCAGCCAGGATAGCTTGATTCCAGTGGGAGGGAGAGCACGGGACCCACGTCTGAGCATACCCGTCCCACTCGGGGTGACTAATGCAAAAACAACAGTTGATGGACAGAATGCAGAACAATGTTATACATTCACCCAAGTACAGAGATCTGGGCCTAAATCCATCGTTTTTTTGCTCACCATGCTATTCCAGTTTGAACCCAGCCATATGCAAATCAGTCTTGACCCTGTGCCTCATGGGTACAGTCCAGCCTGAACTGCCAAGCCAGGTCCTCCCTGGACTGGAACCAAGCATCCTAGGACCGGTTTCGGGGTTTCACCCCTCTTCAGGCAGGATAGCTTGATTCCAGTGGCATGGAGTGCACAGGACCCACGTCTGGGCATTCCATTCCCACTCGGGGTGACAAATGCAAAAACAACAGATGAGGAACAGAATGCAGAACAATGTCATACATTCCCCCCAGTACAGAGATCTGGGCCTAAATCCATCATTTTTTTGCTCACCATGCCATTCCAGTTTGAATCCAGCCATATGCAAGTCAGTCTTGACCCTGTGCCTCATGGGTACAGTCCAGCCAGAACTGCTAAGCCAGGTCCTGCCTGGACTGGAACCAAGCATCCTAGGACCGGTTTCGGGGTATCACCCCTCTTCAGCCAGGATAGCTTGATTCCGGTGGCATGGAGAGCACGGGACCCACGTCTGGGCATACCCGTCCCACTCGGGGTGACAAATGCAAAAACAACAGCTGATGGACAGAATGCAGAACAATGTCATACATTCACCCCAGTACAGAGATCTGGGCCTAAATCCATCGTTTTTTTGCTCACCATGCCATTCCAGTATGAACCCAGCCATATGCAAATCAGTCTTGACCTTGTGCCTCATGGGAACAGTCCAGCCAGAACTGCTAAGCCAGGTCCTGCCTGGACTGGAACAAGCATCTTAGGACCGATTTCGGGGTTTCACCCCTCTTCAGCCAGGATAGCTTGATTCCAGTGTCATGGAGAGCACGGGACTCACGTCTCAGCATACCCGTCCCACTCGGGGTGACTAATGCAAAACCAACAGATGATGAACAGAATGCAGAACAATGTCATACATTCACCCCAGTACAGAGATCTGGGCCTAAATCCATTGTTTGTTTGCTCACCATGCCGTTCCACTTTGAACCCAGCCATATGCAAATCAGCCTTGACCCTGTGCCTCATGGGTACAGTACAGCCCGGACTGCCAAGCCAGGTCCTCCCTGGACTGGAAACAAGCATCCTAGGATCGGTTTCGGGGTTTCACTCCTCCGCAGCCAGGATAGCTTGATTCCAGTGGCATGGAGAGAACGGGACTCACATCTGGGCATACCCGTCCCACTCGGGGTGACAAATGCAAACACAACAGTTGATGGACAGAATGCAGAACAATGTCATACATTCACCCCAGTACAGAGATCTGGGCCTAAATCCATTGTTTGTTTGCTCACCATGCCGTTCCAATTTGAACCCAGCCATATGCAAATCAGCCTTGACCCTGTGCCTCATGGGTACAGTACAGCCCGGACTGCCAAGCCAGGTCCTCCCTGGACTGGAAACAAGCATCCTAGGATCGGTTTCGGGGTTTCACCCCTCCGCAGCCAGGATAGCTTGATTCCAGTGGCATGGAGAGAACGGGACTCACATCTGGGCATACCCGTCCCACTCGGGGTGACAAATGCAAACACAACAGTTGATGGACAGAATGCAGAAAAATGTCATACATTCCCCCCAGTACAGAGATCCGGGCCTAAATCCATCATTTTTTTGCTCACCTTGCCATTCCAGTATGAACCCAGCCATATGCAAATCAGTCTTGACCTTGTGCCTCATGGGAACAGTCCAGCCAGAACTGCTAAGCCAGGTCCTGCCTGGACTGGAACCAAGCATCTTAGGACCGGTTTCGGGGTTTCACCCCTCTTCAGCCAGGATAGCTTGATTCCAGTGGCATGGAGAGCACGGGACCCACGTCTGGGCATACCCGTCCCACTCGGGGTGACAAATGCAAAAACAACAGCTGATGGACAGAATGCAGAACAATGTCATACATTCACCCCAGTACAGAGATCTGGGCCTAAATCCATCGTTTTTTTGCTCACCATGCCATTCCAGTATGAACAGAGCGATGTGCAAATCATTCTTGACCCTGTGCCTCATGGGAACAGTCCAGCCCGAACTGCTAAGCCAGTTCCTGCCTGGACTGGAACGAAGCATCCTATTACCGGTTTTGGGGTTTCACCCCTCTTTAGCCAGGATAGCTTGATTCCAGTGGCATGAAGAGCACGGGACTCACGTCTGGGCATACCCGTCCCACTCGGGGTGACAAATGCAAACACAACAGTTGATGGACAGAATGCAGAAAAATGTCATACATTCCCCCCAGTACAGAGATCTGGGCCTAAATCCATCGTTTTTTTGCTCACCATGCCATTCCAGTATGAACCCAGCCATATGCAAATCAGTCTTGACCTTGTGCCTCATGGGAACAGTCCAGCCAGAACTGCTAAGCCAGGTCCTGCCTGGACTGGAACCAAGCATCTTAGGACCGATTTCGGGGTTTCACCCCTCTTCAGCCAGGATAGCTTGATTCCAGTGTCATGGAGAGCACGGGACTCACGTCTCAGCATACCCGTCCCACTCGGGGTGACTAATGCAAAACCAACAGATGATGAACAGAATGCAGAACAATGTCATACATTCACCCCAGTACAGAGATCTGAGCCTAAATCCATTGTTTTTTTGCTCACCATGCTATTCCAGTTTGAACCCAGCCATATGAAAATCAGTCTTGACCCTGTGCCTCATGGGTACAGTCCAGCCCGAACTGCCAAGCCAGGTCCTCCCTGGACTGGAACCAAGCATCCTAGGACCGGTTTCGGTGTTTCACCCCTCTTCAGGCAGGATAGCTTGATTCCAGTGGCATGGAGTGCACAGGACCCACGTCTGGGCATACCCTTCCCACTCGGGGTGACAAATGCAAAAATAACAGTTGATGGACAGAATGCAGAACAATGTCATACATTCACCCCAGTACAGAGATCTGGGCCTAAATCCATCGTTTGTTTGCTCACCATGCCGTTCCAGTTTGAACCCAGCCATATGCAAATCAGTCTTGCCCCTGTGCCTCATGGGTACAGTCCAGCCTAAACTGCCAAGCCAGGTCCTCCCTGGACTGGAAACAAGCATCCTAGGACCGGTTTTGGGGTTTCACCCCTCTTCAGGCAGGATAGCTTGATTCCAGTGGCATGGAGTGCACAGGACCCACGTCTGGGCATTCCATTCCCACTCGGGGTGACAAATGCAAAAACAACAGATGAGGAACAGAATGCAGAACAATGTCATACATTCACCCCAGTACAGAGATCTGGGCCTAAATCCATCGTTTTTTTGCTCACCATGCCATTCTAGTTTGAATCCAGCCATATGCAAGTCAGTCTTGACCCTGTGCCTCATGGGTACAGTCCAGCCCGGACTGCCAAGCCAGGTCCTCCCTGGACTGGAAACAAGCATCCTAGGACCGGTTTCGGGGTATCACCCCTCTTCAGCCAGGATAGCTTGATTCCAGTGGCAGGGAGAGCACGGGACCCACGTCTGAGCATACCCGTCCCACTCGGGGTGACTAATGCAAAAACAACAGTTGATGGACAGAACGCAGAACAATGTTATACATTCACCCAAGTACAGAGATCTGGGCCTAAATCCATCGTTTTTTTGCTCACCATGCTATTCCAGTTTGAACCCAGCCATATGCAAATCAGTCTTGACCCTGTGCCTCATGGGTACAGTCCAGCCTGAACTGCCAAGCCAGGTCCTCCCTGGACTGGAACCAAGCATCCTAGGACCGGTTTCGGGGTTTCACCCCTCTTCAGGCAGGATAGCTTGATTCCAGTGGCATGGAGTGCACAGGACCCACGTCTGGGCATTCCATTCCCACTCGGTGTGACAAATGCAAAAACAACAGATGAGGAACAGAATGCAGAACAATGTCATACATTCACCCCAGTACAGAGATCTGGGCCTAAATCCATCGTTTTTTGGCTCACCATGCCATTCCAGTTTGAATCCAGCCATATGCAAGTCAGTCTTGACCCTGTGCCTCATGGGTACAGTCCAGCCCGGACTGCCAAGCCAGGTCCTCCCTGGACTGGAAACAAGCATCCTAGGACCGGTTTCGGGGTATCACCCCTCTTCAGCCAGGATAGCTTGATTCCAGTGGCATGGAGAGCATGGGACCGACGTCTGGGCATACCCTTCCCACTCGGGGTGACAAATGCAAAAACAACAGTTGATGGACAGAATGCAGAACAATGTCATACATTCACCCCAGTACAGAGATCTGGGCCTAAATCCATTGTTTGTTTGCTCACCATGCCGTTCCACTTTGAACCCAGCCATATGCAAATCAGCCTTGACCCTGTGCCTCATGGGTACAGTACAGCCCGAACTGCCAAGCCAGGTCCTCCCTGGACTGGAAACAAGCATCCTAGGATCGGTTTCGGGGTTTCACCCCTCCGCAGCCAGGATAGCTTGATTCCAGTGGCATGGAGAGAACGGGACTCACATCTGGGCATACCCGTCCCACTCGGGGTGACAAATGCAAACACAACAGTTGATGGACAGAATGCAGAAAAATGTCATACATTCCCCCCAGTACAGAGATCTGGGCCTAAATCCATCATTTTTTTGCTCACCTTGCCATTCCAGTATGAACCCAGCCATATGCAAATCAGTCTTGACCTTGTGCCTCATGGGAACAGTCCAGCCAGAACTGCTAAGCCAGGTCCTGCCTGGACTGGAACCAAGCATCTTAGGACCGGTTTCGGGGTTTCACCCCTCTTCAGCCAGGATAGCTTGATTCCAGTGGCATGGAGAGCACGGGACCCACGTCTGGGCATACCCGTCCCACTCGGGGTGACAAATGCAAAAACAACAGCTGATGGACAGAATGCAGAACAATGTCATACATTCACCCCAGTACAGAGATCTGGGCCTAAATCCATCATTTTTTTGCTCACCATGCCATTCCAGTATGAACAGAGCGATGTGCAAATCATTCTTGACCCTGTGCCTCATGGGAACAGTCCAGCCCGAACTGCTAAGCCAGTTCCTGCCTGGACTGGAACGAAGCATCCTATTACCGGTTTTGGGGTTTCACCCCTCTTTAGCCAGGATAGCTTGATTCCAGTGGCATGAAGAGCACGGGACTCACGTCTGGGCATACCCGTCCCACTCGGGGTGACAAATGCAAACACAACAGTTGATGGACAGAATGCAGAAAAATGTCATACATTCCCCCCAGTACAGAGATCTGGGCCTAAATCCATCGTTTTTTTGCTCACCATGCCATTCCAGTATGAACCCAGCCATATGCAAATCAGTCTTGACCTTGTGCCTCATGGGAACAGTCCAGCCAGAACTGCTAAGCCAGGTCCTGCCTGGACTGGAACCAAGCATCTTAGGACCGATTTCAGGGTTTCACCCCTCTTCAGCCAGGATAGCTTGATTCCAGTGTCATGGAGAGCACGGGACTCACGTCTCAGCATACCCGTCCCACTCGGGGTGACTAATGCAAAACCAACAGATGATGAACAGAATGCAGAACAATGTCATACATTCCCCCCAGTACAGAGATCTGGGCCGAAATCCATCGTTTTTTTGCTCACCATGCCGTTCCAGTTTGAACCCAGCCATATGCAAATCAGTCATGACCCTGTGCCTTATGGGTACAGTCCAGCCCGGACTGCCAAGCCAGGTCCTCCCTAGACTGGAAACAAGCATCCTAGGACCGGTTTCGGGGTTTCACCCCTCTTCAGCCAGGATAGCTTGATTCCAGTGGCATGGAGAGCACGGGACCCACGTCTGGGCATACCCTTTCCACTCGGGGTGACAAATGCAAAAACAACAGTTGATGCACAGAATGCAGAACAATGTCAAACATTCACCCCAGTAGAGAGATCTGGGCCTAAGTCCATCGTTTGTTTGCTCACCATGCCGTTCCAGTTTGAACCCAGCCATATGCAAATCAGTCTTGACACTGTGCCTCATGGGTACAGTCCAGCCCGAACTGTCAAGCCAGGTCCTCCCTGGACTGGAAACAAGCATCCTAGGACCGGTTTCGGGATTTCACCCCTCTTCAGCCAGGATAGCTTGATTCCAGTGCCATGGAGAGCACGGGACACACGTCTGGGCATACCCTTCCCACTCAGGATGACAAATGCAAAAACAACAGTTGATGGACTGAATGTAGAACAATGTCATACATTCACCCCAGTACAGAGATCTGGGCCTAAATCCATTGTTTTTTTGCTCACCATTCCGTTCCAGTATGAACCCAGCCATATGCAAATCATTCTTGACCCTGTGCCTCATGGGAACAGTCCAGCCCGAACTGGTAAGCCAGGTCCTGCCTGGACTGGAACCAAGCATCCTAGGACCGGTTTCGGGGTTTCATCCCTCTTCAGCCAGGATAGCTTGATTCCAGTGGCATGGAGAGCACGGGACACACGTCTGAACATACCCGTCCCACTCGGGGTGACAAATGAAAAAACAACATTTGATGGACAGAATGCAGAACAATGTCATACATTCACCCCAGTAGAGAGATCTGGGCCTAAATCCATAGTTTTTTTGCTCACCATGCCATTCCAGTATGAACCCAGTCATATGCAAATCAGTGTTGACCCTGTGCCTCATGGGAACAGTACAGCCCGAACTGCTAAGCCAGGTCCTGCCTGGACTGGAACCAAGGATCCTAGGACCGGTTTCGGGGTTTCACCCCTCTTCAGCCAGGATAGCTTGATTCCAGTGGCATGGAGAGCATGGGACTCACGTCTGGATAAACCCGTCCCACTCGGGGTGACAAATGCAAAAACAACAGTTGATGGACTGAATGTAGAACAATGTCATACATTCACCCCAGTACAGAGATCTGGACCTAAATCCATCGTTTTTTTGCTCACCATGCTATTCCAGTTTGAACCCAGCCATATGCAAATCAGTCTTGACCCTGTGCCTCATGGGTACAGTCCAGCCCGAACTGCCAAGCCAGGTCCTCCCTGGACTGGAACCAAGCCAGGTCCTCCCTGGACTGGAAACAAGCATCCTAGGACCGGTTTCGGGGTTTCACCCCTCTTCAGGCAGGATAGCTTGATTCCAGTGGCATGGAGAGCATGGAACCGACTTCTGCACATACCCTTCCCACTCGGGGTGACAAATGCAAAAACAACAGTTGATGGACAGAATGCAGAACAATGTTATACATTCACCCCAGTACAGAGATCTGGGCCTAAATCCATCGTTTTTTTGCTCACCATGCCATTCCAGTATGAACAGAGCGATGTGCAAATCATTCTTGACCCTGTGCCTCATGGGAACAGTCCAGCCCGAACTGCTAAGCCAGTTCCTGCCTGGACTGGAACGAAGCATCCTATTACCGGTTTTGGGGTTTCACCCCTCTTTAGCCAGGATAGCTTGATTCCAGTGGCATGAAGAGCACGGGACTCACGTCTGGGCATACCCGTCCCACTCGGGGTGACAAATGCAAAACCAACAGATGATGAACAGAATGCAGAACAATGTCATACATTCACCCCAGTACAGAGATCTGAGCCTAAATCCATTGTTTTTTTGCTCACCATGCTATTCCAGTTTGAACCCAGCCATATGAAAATCAGTCTTGACCCTGTGCCTCATGGGTACAGTCCAGCCCGAACTGCCAAGCCAGGTCCTCCCTGGACTGGAACCAAACATCCTAGGACCGGTTTCGGTGTTTCACCCCTCTTCAGGCAGGATAGCTTGATTGCAGTGGCATGGAGTGCACAGGACCCACGTCTGGGCATACCCTTCCCACTCGGGGTGACAAATGCAAAAATAACAGTTGATGGACAGAATGCAGAACAATGTCATACATTCACCCCAGTACAGAGATCTGGGCCTAAATCCATCGTTTGTTTGCTCACCATGCCGTTCCAGTTTGAACCCAGCCATATGCAAATCAGTCTTGACCCTGTGCCTCATGGGTACAGTCCAGCCTAAACTGCCAAGCCAGGTCCTCCCTGGACTGGAAACAAGCATCCTAGGACCGGTTTCGGGGTTTCACCCCTCTTCAGGCAGGATAGCTTGATTCCAGTGGCATGGAGTGCACAGGACCCACGTCTGGGCATTCCATTCCCACTCGGGGTGACAAATGCAAAAACAACAGATGAGGAACAGAATGCAGAACAATGTCATACATTCACCCCAGTACAGAGATCTGGGCCTAAATCCATCGTTTTTTTGCCCACCATGCCATTCCAGTTTGAATCCAGCCATATGCAAGTCAGTCTTGACCCTGTGCCTCATGGGTACAGTCCAGCCCGGACTGCCAAGCCAGGTCCTCCCTGGACTGGAAACAAGCATCCTAGGACCGGTTTCGGGGTATCACCCCTCTTCAGCCAGGATAGCTTGATTCCAGTGGGAGGGAGAGCACGGGACCCACGTCTGAGCATACCCGTCCCACTCGGGGTGACTAATGCAAAAACAACAGTTGATGGACAGAATGCAGAACAATGTTATACATTCACCCAAGTACAGAGATCTGGGCCTAAATCCATCGTTTTTTTGCTCACCATGCTATTCCAGTTTGAACCCAGCCATATGCAAATCAGTCTTGACCCTGTGCCTCATGGGTACAGTCCAGCCTGAACTGCCAAGCCAGGTCCTCCCTGGACTGGAACCAAGCATCCTAGGACCGGTTTCGGGGTTTCACCCCTCTTCAGGCAGGATAGCTTGATTCCAGTGGCATGGAGAGCACAGGACCCACGTCTGGGCATTCCATTCCCACTCGGGGTGACAAATGCAAAAACAACAGATGAGGAACAGAATGCAGAACAATGTCATACATTCCTCCCAGTACAGAGATCTGGGCCTAAATCCATCATTTTTTTGCTCACCATGCCATTCCAGTTTGAATCCAGCCATATGCAAGTCAGTCTTGACCCTGTGCCTCATGGGTACTGTCCAGCCAGAACTGCTAAGCCAGGTCCTGCCTGGACTGGAACCAAGCATCCTAGGACCGGTTTCGGGGTATCACCCCTCTTCAGCCAGGATAGCTTGATTCCGGTGGCATGGAGAGCACGGGACCCACGTCTGGGCATACCCGTCCCACTCGGGGTGACAAATGCAAAAACAACAGCTGATGGACAGAATGCAGAACAATGTCATACATTCACCCCAGTACAGAGATCTGGGCCTAAATCCATCGTTTTTTTGCTCACCATGCCATTCCAGTATGAACAGAGCGATGTGCAAATCATTCTTGACCCTGTGCCTCATGGGAACAGTCCAGCCCGAACTGCTAAGCCAGTTCCTGCCTGGACTGGAACGAAGCATCCTATTACCGGTTTTGGGGTTTCACCCCTCTTTAGCCAGGATAGCTTGATTCCAGTGGCATGAAGAGCACGGGACTCACGTCTGGGCATACCCGTCCCACTCGGGGTGACAAATGCAAACACAACAGTTGATGGACAGAATGCAGAAAAATGTCATACATTCCCCCCAGTACAGAGATCTGGGCCTAAATCCATCGTTTTTTTGCTCACCATGCCATTCCAGTATGAACCCAGCCATATGCAAATCAGTCTTGACCTTGTGCCTCATGGGAACAGTCCAGCCAGAACTGCTAAGCCAGGTCCTGCCTGGACTGGAACAAGCATCTTAGGACCGATTTCGGGGTTTCACCCCTCTTCAGCCAGGATAGCTTGATTCCAGTGTCATGGAGAGCACGGGACTCACGTCTCAGCATACCCGTCCCACTCGGGGTGACTAATGCAAAACCAACAGATGATGAACAGAATGCAGAACAATGTCATACATTCACCCCAGTACAGAGATCTGGGCCGAAATCCATCGTTTTTTTGCTCAGCATGCCGTTCCAGTTTGAACCCAGCCATATGCAAATCAGTCATGACCCTGTGCCTTATGGGTACAGTCCAGCCCGGACTGCCAAGACAGGTCCTCCCTAGACTGGAAACAAGCATCCTAGGACCGGTTTCGGGGTTTCACCCCTCTTCAGCCAGGATAGCTTGATTCCAGTGGCATGGAGAGCACGGGACCCACGTCTGGGCATACCCTTTCCACTCGGGGTGACAAATGCAAAAACAACAGTTGATGCACAGAATGCAGAACAATGTCAAACATTCACCCCAGTAGAGAGATCTGGGCCTAAGTCCATCGTTTGTTTGCTCACCATGCCGTTCCAGTTTGAACCCAGCCATATGCAAATCAGTCTTGACACTGTGCCTCATGGGTACAGTCCAGCCCGAACTGCCAAGCCAGGTCCTCCCTGGACTGGAAACAAGCATCCTAGGACCGGTTTCGGGATTTCACCCCTCTTCAGCCAGGATAGCTTGATTCCAGTGCCATGGAGAGCACGGGACACACGTCTGGGCATACCCTTCCCACTCAGGATGACAAATGCAAAAACAACAGTTGATGGACTGAATGTAGAACAATGTCATACATTCACCCCAGTACAGAGATCTGGGCCTAAATCCATTGTTTTTTTGCTCACCATTCCGTTCCAGTATGAACCCAGCCATATGCAAATCATTCTTGACCCTGTGCCTCATGGGAACAGTCCAGCCCGAACTGCTAAGCCAGGTCCTGCCTGGACTGGAACCAAGCATCCTAGGACCGGTTTCGGGGTTACATCCCTCTTCAGCCAGGATAGCTTGATTCCAGTGGCATGGAGAGCACGGGACACACGTCTGAACATACCCGTCCCACTCGGGGTGACAAATGAAAAAACAACAGTTGATGGACTGAATGTAGAACAATGTCATACATTCACCCCAGTACAGAGATCTGGACCTAAATCCATCGTTTTTTTGCTCACCATGCTATTCCAGTTTGAACCCAGCCATATGCAAATCAGTCTTGACCCTGTGCCTCATGGGTACAGTCCAGCCCGAACTGCCAAGCCAGGTCCTCCCTGGACTGGAACCAAGCCAGGTCCTCCCTGGACTGGAAACAAGCATCCTAGGACCGGTTTCGGGGTTTCACCCCTCTTCAGGCAGGATAGCTTGATTCCAGTGGCATGGAGAGCATGGGACCGACGTCTGCACATACCCTTCCCACTCGGGGTGACAAATGCAAAAACAACAGTTGATGGACAGAATGCAGAACAATGTTATACATTCACCCCAGTACAGAGATCTGGGCCTAAATCCATCGTTTTTTTGCTCACCATGCTATTCCAGTTTGAACCCAGCCATCAGTCTTGACCCTGTGCCTCATGGGTACAGTCCAGCCCGAACTGCCAAGCCAGGTCCTCCCTGGACTGGAACCAAGCATCCTATTAAAGGTTTTGGGGTTTCACCCCTCTTTAGCCAGGATAGCTTGATTCCAGTGGCATGAAGAGCACGGGACTCACGTCTGGGCATACCCGTCCCACTCAGGATGACAAATGCAAAACAACAGTTGATGGAGAAAATGCGGAACAATGTCATACATTCACCCCAGAACAGAGATCTGGGCCTAAATCCATCGTTTTATTGCTCACCATGCCGTTCCAGTTTGAACCCAGCCATATGCAAATCAGTCATGACCCTGTGCCTCATGGGTACAGTCCAGCCCGAACTGCCAAGCCAGGTCCTCCCTGGACTGGAAACAAGCATCCTAGGACCTGTTTCGGGGTATCGCCCCTCTTCAGCCAGGATAGCTTGATTCCAGCGGCATGGAGAGCATGGGACCGACGTCTGGGCATACCCTTCCCACTTGGGGTGACAAATGCAAAAACAACAGTTGATGGACAGAATGCAGAACAATATCAAACATTCACCCCAGTAGAGAGATCTGGGCCTAAATCCATTGTTTGTTTGCTCACCATGCCGGTCCACTTTGAACCCAGCCATATGCATATCAGTCTTGACCCTGTGCCGCATGGGTACAGTCCAGCCGAAACTGCCAAGCCAGGTCCTCCCTGGACTGGAAACAAGCATCCTAGGATCGTTTTTGGGATTTCACCCCTCTTCAGCCAGGATAGCTTGATTCCAGTGCCATGGAGAGCACGGGACACACGTCTGGGCATACCCTTCCCACTCAGGATGACAAATGCAAAAACAACAGTTGATGGACTGAATGTAGAACAATGTCATACATTCACCACAGTACAGAGATCTGGGCCTAAATCCATCGTTTTTTTGCTCACCATGCTATTCCAGTTTGAACCAGCCATATGCAAATCAGTCTTGACCCTGTGCCTCATGGGTACAGTCCAGCCCGAACTGCCAAGCCAGGTCCTCCCTGGACTGGAACCAAGCCAGGTCCTCCCTGGACTGGAACCAAGCATCCTAGGAGCGGTTTCGGGATTTCACCCCTCTTCAGACAGGATAGCTTGATTCCAGCGGCATGGAGAGAATGGGACCCACGTCTGGGCATTCCATTCCCACTCGGGGTGACAAATGCAAACACAACAGTTGATGGACAGAATGCAGAAAAATGTCATACATTCCCCCCAGTACAGAGATCTGGGCCTAAATCCATCGTTTTTTTGCTCACCATGCCATTCCAGTATGAACCCAGCCGTATGCAAATCAGTCTTGACCTTGTGCCTCATGGGAACAGTCCAGCCAGAACTGCTAAGCCAGGTCCTGCCTGGACTGGAACCAAGCATCTTAGGACCGATTTAGGGGTTTCACCCCTCTTCAGCCAGGATAGCTTGATTCCGGTGTCATGGAGAGCACGGGACTCACGTCTGAGCATACCCGTCCCACTCGGGGTGACTAATGCAAAACCAACAGATGATGAACAGAATGCAGAACAATGTCATACATTCACCCCAGTACAGACATCTGGGCCTAAATCCATCGTTTTTTTGCTCACCATACCGTTCCAGTTTGAACCCAGCCATATGCAAATCAGTCATGACCCTGTGCCTCATGGGTACAGTCCAGCCCAGACTGCCAAGCCAGGTCCTCCCTAGACTCGAAACAAGCATCCTAGGACCAGTTTCGGGGTTTCACCCCCCTTCAGCCAGGATAGCTTGATTCCAGTGGCATGGAGAGCACGGGACCCACGTCTGGGCATGCCCTTTCCACTCGGGGTGACAAATGCAAAACGAACAGTTAATGCACAGAATGCAGAACAATGTCAAACATTCACCCCAGTAGAGAGATCTGGGCCTAAGTCCATCGTTTGTTTGCTCACCATGCCGTTCCAGTTTGAACCCAGCCATATGCAAATCAGTCTTGACCCTGTGCCGCATGGGTACAGTCCAGCCGGAACTGCCAAGCCAGGTCCTCCCTGGACTGGAAACAAGCATCCTAGGACCGTTTTCGGGATTTCACCCCTCTTCAGCCAGGATAGCTTGATTCCAGTGCCATGGAGAGCACGGGACACACGTCTGGGCATACACTTCCCACTCAGGATGACAAATGCAAAAACAACAGTTGATGGACTGAATGTAGAACAATGTCATACATTCACCCCAGTACAGAGATCTGGGCCTAAATCCATCGTTTTTTTGCTCACCATGCTATTCCAGTTTGAACCAGCCATATGCAAATCAGTCTTGACCCTGTGCCTCATGGGTACAGTCCAGCCCGAACTGCCAAGCCAGGTCCTCCCATGACTGGAACCAAGCCAGGTCCTCCCTGGACTTGAACCAAGCATCCTAGGAGCGGTTTCGGGGTTTCACCCCTCTTCAGACAGGATAGCTTGATTTCAGCGGCATGGAGAGAATGGGACCCACGTCTGGGCATTCCATTCCCACTCGGGGTGACAAATTCAAAAACAACAGATGATGAACAGAATGCAGAACAATGTCATCCATTCACCCCAGTACAGAGATCTGGGACTAAATGCATCGCTTTTTTGCTCACCATGCCGTTCCAGTTTGAACCCAGCCATATGCAAATCAGTCATGACCCTGTGCCTCATGGGTACAGTCCAGCCCGAACTGCCAAGCCAGGTCCTCCCTGGACTGGAAACAAGCATCCGAGGACCGGTTTCGGGGTTTCACCCCTCTTCAGCCAGGATAGCTTGATTCCAGTGGCATGAAGAGCACGGGACTCACGTCTGGGCATACCCGTCCCACTCGGGGTGACAAATGCAAACACAACAGTTGATGGACAGAATGCAGAAAAATGTCATACATTCCCCCCAGTACAGAGATCTGGGCCTAAATCCATCGTTTTTTTGCTCACCATGCCATTCCAGTATGAACCCAGCCATATGCAAATCAGTCTTGACCTTGTGCCTCATGGGAACAGTCCAGCCAGAACTGCTAAGCCAGGTCCTGCCTGGACTGGAACCAAGCATCTTAGGACCGATTTAGGGGTTTCACCCCTCTTCAGCCAGGATAGCTTGATTCCGGTGTCATGGAGAGTACGGGACTCACGTCTGAGCATACCCGTCCCACTCGGGGTGACTAATGCAAAACCAACAGATAATGAACAGAATGCAGAACAATGTCATACATTCACCCCAGTACAGACATCTGGGCCTAAATCCATCGTTTTTTTGCTCACCATACCATTCCAGTTTGAACCCAGCCATATGCAAATCAGTCATGACCCTGTGCCTCGTGGGTACAGTCCAGCCCGGACTGCCAAGCCAGGTCCTCCCTAGACTCGAAACAAGCATCCTAGGACCAGTTTCGGGGTTTCACCCCCCTTCAGCCAGGATAGCTTGATTCCAGTGGCATGGAGAGCATGGGACCCACGTCTGGGCATACCTTTTCCACTCGGGGTGACAAATGCAAAAAGAACAGTTAATGCACAGAATGCAGAACAATGTCAAACATTCACCCCAGTAGAGAGATCTGGGCCTAAGTCCATCGTTTGTTTGCTCACCATGCCGTTCCAGTTTGAACCCAGCCATATGCATATCAGTCTTGACCCTGTGCCGCATGGGTACAGTCCAGCCGAAACTGCCAAGCCAGGTCCTCCCTGGACTGGAAACAAGCATCCTTTGATCGTTTTCGGGATTTCACCCCTCTTCAGCCAGGATAGCTTGATTCCAGTGCCATGGAGAGCACGGGACACACGTCTGGGCATACCCTTCCCACTCAGGATGACAAATGCAAAAACAACAGTTGATGGACTGAATGTAGAACAATGTCATACATTCACCCCAGTACAGAGATCTGGGCCTAAATCCATCGTTTTTTTGCTCACCATGCTATTCCAGTTTGAACCAGCCATATGCAAATCAGTCTTGACCCTGTGCCTCATGGGTACAGTCCAGCCCGAACTGCCAAGCCAGGTCCTCCCTGGACTGGAACCAAGCCAGGTCCTCCCTGGACTGGAACCAAGCATCCTAGGAGCGGTTTCGGAATTTCACCCCTCTTCAGACAGGATAGCTTGATTCCAGCGGCATGGAGAGAATGGGACCCACGTCTGGGCATTCCATTCCCACTCGGGGTGACAAATGCAAACACAACAGTTGATGGACAGAATGCAGAAAAATGTCATACATTCCCCCCAGTACAGAGATCTGGGCCTAAATCCATCGTTTTTTTGCTCACCATGCCATTCCAGTATGAACCCAGCCGTATGCAAATCAGTCTTGACCTTGTGCCTCATGGGAACAGTCCAGCCAGAACTGCTAAGCCAGGTCCTGCCTGGACTGGAACCAAGCATCTTAGGACCGATTTAGGGGTTTCACCCCTCTTCAGCCAGGATAGCTTGATTCCGGTGTCATGGAGAGCACGGGACTCACGTCTGAGCATACCCGTCCCACTCGGGGTGACTAATGCAAAACCACCAGATGATGAACAGAATGCAGAACAATGTCATACATTCACCCCAGTACAGACATCTGGGCCTAAATCCATAGTTTTTTTGCTCACCATACCGTTCCAGTTTGAACCCAGCCATATGCAAATCAGTCATGACCCTGTGCCTCATGGGTACAGTCCAGCCCAGACTGCCAAGCCAGGTCCTCCCTAGACTCGAAACAAGCATCCTAGGACCAGTTTCGGGGTTTCACCCCCCTTCAGCCAGGATAGCTTGATTCCAGTGGCATGGAGAGCACGGGACCCACGTCTGGACATGCCCTTTCCACTCGGGGTGACAAATGCAAAACGAACAGTTAATGCACAAAATGCAGAACAATGTCAAACATTCACCCCAGTAGAGAGATCTGGGCCTAAGTCCATCGTTTGTTTGCTCACCATGCCGTTCCAGTTTGAACCCAGCCATATGCAAATCAGTCTTGACCCTGTGCCGCATGGGTACAGTCCAGCCGGAACTGCCAAGCCAGGTCCTCCCTGGACTGGAAACAAGCATCCTAGGACCGTTTTCGGGATTTCACCCCTCTTCAGCCAGGATAGCTTGATTCCAGTGCCATGGAGAGCACGGGACACACGTCTGGGCATACACTTCCCACTCAGGATGACAAATGCAAAAACAACAGTTGATGGACTGAATGTAGAACAATGTCATACATTCACCCCAGTACAGAGATCTGGGCCTAAATCCATCGTTTTTTTGCTCACCATGCTATTCCAGTTTGAACCAGCCATATGCAAATCAGTCTTGACCCTGTGCCTCATGGGTACAGTCCAGCCCGAACTGCCAAGCCAGGTCCTCCCATGACTGGAACCAAGCCAGGTCCTCCCTGGACTTGAACCAAGCATCCTAGGAGCGGTTTCGGGGTTTCACCCCTCTTCAGACAGGATAGCTTGATTCCAGCGGCATGGAGAGAATGGGACCCACGTCTGGGCATTCCATTCCCACTCGGGGTGACAAATTCAAAAACAACAGATGATGAACAGAATGCAGAACAATGTCATCCATTCACCCCAGTACAGAGATCTGGGCCTAAATGCATCGCTTTTTTGCTCACCATGCCGTTCCAGTTTGAACCCAGCCATATGCAAATCAGTCTTGACCCTGTGCCTCATGGGAACAGTCCAGCCAGAACTGCTAAGCCAGGTCCTGCCTGGACTGGAACCAAGCATCTTAGGACCGATTTCGGGGTTTCACCCCTCTTCAGCCAGGATAGCTTGATTCCAGTGTCATGGAGAGCACGGGACTCACGTCTCAGCATACCCGTCCCACTCGGGGTGACTAATGCAAAACCAACAGATGATGAACAGAATGCAGAACAATGTCATACATTCACCCCAGTACAGAGATCTGGGCCGAAATCCATCGTTTTTTTGCTCACCATGCCGTTCCAGTTTGAACCCAGCCATATGCAAATCAGTCATGACCCTGTGCCTTATGGGTACAGTCCAGCCCGGACTGCCAAGCCAGGTCCTCCCTAGACTGGAAACAAGCATCCTAGGACCGGTTTCGGGGTTTCACCCCTCTTCAGCCAGGATAGCTTGATTCCAGTGGCATGGAGAGCACGGGACCCACGTCTGGGCATACCCTTTCCACTCGGGGTGACAAATGCAAAAACAACAGTTGATGCACAGAATGCAGAACAATGTCAAACATTCACCCCAGTAGAGAGATCTGGGCCTAAGTCCATCGTTTGTTTGCTCACCATGCCGTTCCAGTTTGAACCCAGCCATATGCAAATCAGTCTTGACACTGTGCCTCATGGGTACAGTCCAGCCCGAACTGCCAAGCCAGGTCCTCCCTGGACTGGAAACAAGCATCCTAGGACCGGTTTCGGGATTTCACCCCTCTTCAGCCAGGATAGCTTGATTCCAGTGCCATGGAGAGCACGGGACACACGTCTGGGCATACCCTTCCCACTCAGGATGACAAATGCAAAAACAACAGTTGATGGACTGAATGTAGAACAATGTCATACATTCACCCCAGTACAGAGATCTGGGCCTAAATCCATTGTTTTTTTGCTCACCATTCCGTTCCAGTATGAACCCAGCCATATGCAAATCATTCTTGACCCTGTGCCTCATGGGAACAGTCCAGCCCGAACTGCTAAGCCAGGTCCTGCCTGGACTGGAACCAAGCATCCTAGGACCGGTTTCGGGGTTTCATCCCTCTTCAGCCAGGATAGCTTGATTCCAGTGGCATGGAGAGCACGGGACACACGTCTGAACATACCCGTCCCACTCGGGGTGACAAATGAAAAAACAACATTTGATGGACAGAATGCAGAACAATGTCATACATTCACCCCAGTAGAGAGATCTGGGCCTAAATCCATCGTTTTTTTGCTCACCATGCCATTCCAGTATGAACCCAGTCATATGCAAATCAGTGTTGACCCTGTGCCTCATGGGAACAGTACAGCCCGAACTGCTAAGCCAGGTCCTGCCTGGACTGGAACCAAGGATCCTAGGACCGGTTTCGGGGTTTCACCCCTCTTCAGCCAGGATAGCTTGATTCCAGTGGCATGGAGAGCATGGGACTCACGTCTGGATAAACCCGTTCCACTCGGGGTGACAAATGCAAAAACAACAGTTGATGGACTGAATGTAGAACAATGTCATACATTCACCCCAGTACAGAGATCTGGACCTAAATCCATCGTTTTTTTGCTCACCATGCTATTCCAGTTTGAACCCAGCCATATGCAAATCAGTCTTGACCCTGTGCCTCATGGGTACAGTCCAGCCCGAACTGCCAAGCCAGGTCCTCCCTGGACTGGAACCAAGCCAGGTCCTCCCTGGACTGGAAACAAGCATCCTAGGACCGGTTTCGGGGTTTCACCCCTCTTCAGGCAGGATAGCTTGATTCCAGTGGCATGGAGAGCATGGGACCGACTTCTGCACATACCCTTCCCACTCGGGGTGACAAATGCAAAAACAACAGTTGATGGACAGAATGCAGAACAATGTTATACATTCACCCCAGTACAGAGATCTGGGCCTAAATCCATCGTTTTTTTGCTCACCATGCCATTCCAGTATGAACAGAGCGATGTGCAAATCATTCTTGACCCTGTGCCTCATGGGAACAGTCCAGCCCGAACTGCTAAGCCAGTTCCTGCCTGGACTGGAACGAAGCATCCTATTACCGGTTTTGGGGTTTCACCCCTCTTTAGCCAGGATAGCTTGATTCCAGTGGCATGAAGAGCACGGGACTCACGTCTGGGCATACCCGTCCCACTCGGGGTGACAAATGCAAACACAACAGTTGATGGACAGAATGCAGAAAAATGTCATACATTCCCCCCAGTACAGAGATCTGGGCCTAAATCCATTGTTTTTTTGCTCACCATGCTATTCCAGTTTGAACCCAGCCATATGAAAATCAGTCTTGACCCTGTGCCTCATGGGTACAGTCCAGCCCGAACTGCCAAGCCAGGTCCTCCCTGGACTGGAACCAAGCATCCTAGGACCGGTTTCGGTGTTTCACCCCTCTTCAGGCAGGATAGCTTGATTGCAGTGGCATGGAGTGCACAGGACCCACGTCTGGGCATACCCTTCCCACTCGGGGTGACAAATGCAAAAATAACAGTTGATGGACAGAATGCAGAACAATGTCATACATTCACCCCAGTACAGAGATCTGGGCCTAAATCCATCGTTTGTTTGCTCACCATGCCGTTCCAGTTTGAACCCAGCCATATGCAAATCAGTCTTGACCCTGTGCCTCATGGGAACAGTCCAGCCTAAACTGCCAAGCCAGGTCCTCCCTGGACTGGAAACAAGCATCCTAGGACCGGTTTCGGGGTTTCACCCCTCTTCAGGCAGGATAGCTTGATTCCAGTGGCATGGAGTGCACAGGACCCACGTCTGGGCATTCCATTCCCACTCGGGGTGACAAATGCAAAAACAACAGATGAGGAACAGAATGCAGAACAATGTCATACATTCACCCCAGTACAGAGATCTGGACCTAAATCCATCGTTTTTTTGCCCACCATGCCATTCCAGTTTGAATCCAGCCATATGCAAGTCAGTCTTGACCCTGTGCCTCATGGGTACAGTCCAGCCTGGACTGCCAAGCCAGGTCCTCCCTGGACTGGAAACAAGCATCCTAGGACCGGTTTCGGGGTATCACCCCTCTTCAGCCAGGATAGCTTGATTCCAGTGGCAGGGAGAGCACGGGACCCACGTCTGAGCATACCCGTCCCACTCGGGGTGACTAATGCAAAAACAACAGTTGATGGACAGAATGCAGAACAATGTTATACATTCACCCAAGTACAGAGATCTGGGCCTAAATCCATCGTTTTTTTGCTCACCATGCTATTCCAGTTTGAACCCAGCCATATGCAAATCAGTCTTGACCCTGTGCCTCATGGGTACAGTCCAGCCTGAACTGCCAAGCCAGGTCCTCCCTGGACTGGAACCAAGCATCCTAGGACCGGTTTCGGGGTTTCACCCCTCTTCAGGCAGGATAGCTTGATTCCAGTGGCATGGAGTGCACAGGACCCACGTCTGGGCATTCCATTCCCACTCGGGGTGACAAATGCAAAAACAACAGATGAGGAACAGAATGCAGAACAATGTCATACATTCACCCCAGTACAGAGATCTGGGCCTAAATCCATCGTTTTTTGGCTCACCATGCCATTCCAGTTTGAATCCAGCCATATGCAAGTCAGTCTTGACCCTGTGCCTCATGGGTACAGTCCAGCCCGGACTGCCAAGCCAGGTCCTCCCTGGACTGGAAACAAGCATCCTAGGACCGGTTTCGGGGTATGACCCCTCTTCAGCCAGGATAGCTTGATTCCGGTGGCATGGAGAGCATGGGACCGACGTCTGGGCATACCCTTCCCACTCGGGGTGACAAATGCAAAAACAACAGTTGATGGACAGAATGCAGAACAATGTCATACATTCACCCCAGTACAGAGATCTGGGCCTCAATCCATTGTTTGTTTGCTCACCATGCCGTTCCACTTTGAACCCAGCCATATGCAAATCAGCCTTGACCCTGTGCCTCATGGGTACAGTACAGCCCGAACTGCCAAGCCAGGTCCTCCCTGGACTGGAAACAAGCATCCTAGGATCGGTTTCGGGGTTTCACCCCTCCGCAGCCAGGATAGCTTGATTCCAGTGGCATGGAGAGAACGGGACTCACATCTGGGCATACCCGTCCCACTCGGGGTGACAAATGCAAACACAACAGTTGATGGACAGAATGCAGAAAAATGTCATACATTCCCCCCAGTACAGAGATCTGGGCCTAAATCCATCATTTTTTTGCTCACCTTGCCATTCCAGTATGAACCCAGCCATATGCAAATCAGTCTTGACCTTGTGCCTCATGGGAACAGTCCAGCCAGAACTGCTAAGCCAGGTCCTGCCTGGACTGGAACCAAGCATCTTAGGACCGGTTTCGGGGTTTCACCCCTCTTCAGCCAGGATAGCTTGATTCCAGTGGCATGGAGAGCACGGGACCCACGTCTGGGCATACCCGTCCCACTCGGGGTGACAAATGCAAAAACAACAGCTGATGGACAGAATGCAGAACAATGTCATACATTCACCCCAGTACAGAGATCTGGGCCTAAATCCATCGTTTTTTTGCTCACCATGCCATTCCAGTATGAACAGAGCGATGTGCAAATCATTCTTGACCCTGTGCCTCATGGGAACAGTCCAGCCCGAACTGCTAAGCCAGTTCCTGCCTGGACTGGAACGAAGCATCCTATTACCGGTTTTGGGGTTTCACCCCTCTTTAGCCAGGATAGCTTGATTCCAGTGGCATGAAGAGCACGGGACTCACGTCTGGGCATACCCGTCCCACTCGGGGTGACAAATGCAAACACAACAGTTGATGGACAGAATGCAGAAAAATGTCATACATTCCCCCCAGTACAGAGATCTGGGCCTAAATCCATCGTTTTTATGCTCACCATGCCATTCCAGTATGAACCCAGCCATATGCAAATCAGTCTTGACCTTGTGCCTCATGGGAACAGTCCAGCCAGAACTGCTAAGCCAGGTCCTGCCTGGACTGGAACCAAGCATCTTAGGACCGATTTCGGGGTTTCACCCCTCTTCAGCCAGGATAGCTTGATTCCAGTGTCATGGAGAGCACGGGACTCACGTCTCAGCATACCCGTCCCACTCGGGGTGACTAATGCAAAACCAACAGATGATGAACAGAATGCAGAACAATGTCATACATTCACCCCAGTACAGAGATCTGGGCCGAAATCCATCGTTTTTTTGCTCACCATGCCGTTCCAGTTTGAACCCAGCCATATGCAAATCAGTCATGACCCTGTGCCTTATGGGTACAGTCCAGCCCGGACTGCCAAGCCAGGTCCTCCCTAGACTGGAAACAAGCATCCTAGGACCGGTTTCGGGGTTTCACCCCTCTTCAGCCAGGATAGCTTGATTCCAGTGGCATGGAGAGCACGGGACCCACGTCTGGGCATACCCTTTCCACTCGGGGTGACAAATGCAAAAAACACAGTTGATGCACAGAATGCAGAACAATGTCAAACATTCACCCCAATAGAGAGATCTGGGCCTAAGTCCATCGTTTGTTTGCTCACCATGCCGTTCCAGTTTGAACCCAGCCATATGCAAATCAGTCTTGACACTGTGCCTCATGGGTACAGTCCAGCCCGAACTGCCAAGCCAGGTCCTCCCTGGACTGGAAACAAGCATCCTAGGACCGGTTTCGGGATTTCACCCCTCTTCAGCCAGGATAGCTTGATTCCAGTGCCATGGAGAGCACGGGACACACGTCTGGGCATACCCTTCCCACTCAGGATGACAAATGCAAAAACAACAGTTGATGGACTGAATGTAGAACAATGTCATACATTCACCCCAGTACAGAGATCTGGGCCTAAATCCATTGTTTTTTTGCTCACCATTCCGTTCCAGTATGAACCCAGCCATATGCAAATCATTCTTGACCCTGTGCCTCATGGGAACAGTCCAGCCCGAACTGCTAAGCCAGGTCCTGCCTGGACTGGAACCAAGCATCCTAGGACCGGTTTCGGGGTTTCATCCCTCTTCAGCCAGGATAGCTTGATTCCAGTGGCATGGAGAGCACGGGACACACGTCTGAACATACCCGTCCCAATCGGGGTGACAAATGAAAAAACAACAGTTGATGGACTGAATGTAGAACAATGTCATACATTCACCCCAGTACAGAGATCTGGACCTAAATCCATCGTTTTTTTGCTCACCATGCTATTCCAGTTTGAACCCAGCCATATGCAAATCAGTCTTGACCCTGTGCCTCATGGGTACAGTCCAGCCCGAACTGCCAAGCCAGGTCCTCCCTGGACTGGAACCAAGCCAGGTCCTCCCTGGACTGGAAACAAGCATCCTAGGACCGGTTTCGGGGTTTCACCCCTCTTCAGGCAGGATAGCTTGATTCCAGTGGCATGGAGAGCATGGGACCGACGTCTGCACATACCCTTCCCACTCGGGGTGACAAATGCAAAAACAACAGTTGATGGACAGAATGCAGAACAATGTTATACATTCACCCCAGTACAGAGATCTGGGCCTAAATCCATCGTTTTTTTGCTCACCATGCTATTCCAGTTTGAACCCAGCCATATGCAAATCAGTCTTGACCCTGTGCCTCATGGGTACAGTCCAGCCCGAACTGCCAAGCCAGGTCCTCCCTGGACTGGAACCAAGCATCCTATTAAAGGTTTTGGGGTTTCACCCCTCTTTAGCCAGGATAGCTTGATTCCAGTGGCATGAAGAGCACGGGACTCACGTCTGGGCATACCCGTCCCACTCAGGATGACAAATGCAAAACAACAGTTGATGGAGAAAATGCGGAACAATGTCATACATTCACCCCAGAACAGAGATCTGGGCCTAAATCCATCGTTTTATTGCTCACCATGCCGTTCCAGTTTGAACCCAGCCATATGCAAATAAGTCATGACCCTGTGCCTCATGGGTACAGTCCAGCCCGAACTGCCAAGCCAGGTCCTCCCATGACTGGAACCAAGCCAGGTCCTCCCTGGACTTGAACCAAGCATCCTAGGAGCGGTTTCGGGGTTTCACCCCTCTTCAGACAGGATAGCTTGATTCCAGCGGCATGGAGAGAATGGGACCCACGTCTGGGCATTCCATTCCCACTCGGGGTGACAAATTCAAAAACAACAGATGATGAACAGAATGCAGAACAATGTCATCCATTCACCCCAGTACAGAGATCTGGGCCTAAATGCATCGCTTTTTTGCTCACCATGCCGTTCCAGTTTGAACCCAGCCATATGCAAATCAGTCTTGACCCTGTGCCTCATGGGAACAGTCCAGCCAGAACTGCTAAGCCAGGTCCTGCCTGGACTGGAACCAAGCATCTTAGGACCGATTTCGGGGTTTCACCCCTCTTCAGCCAGGATAGCTTGATTCCAGTGTCATGGAGAGCACGGGACTCACGTCTCAGCATACCCGTCCCACTCGGGGTGACTAATGCAAAACCAACAGATGATGAACAGAATGCAGAACAATGTCATACATTCACCCCAGTACAGAGATCTGGGCCGAAATCCATCGTTTTTTTGCTCACCATGCCGTTCCAGTTTGAACCCAGCCATATGCAAATCAGTCATGACCCTGTGCCTTATGGGTACAGTCCAGCCCGGACTGCCAAGCCAGGTCCTCCCTAGACTGGAAACAAGCATCCTAGGACCGGTTTCGGGGTTTCACCCCTCTTCAGCCAGGATAGCTTGATTCCAGTGGCATGGAGAGCACGGGACCCACGTCTGGGCATACCCTTTCCACTCGGGGTGACAAATGCAAAAACAACAGTTGATGCACAGAATGCAGAACAATGTCAAACATTCACCCCAGTAGAGAGATCTGGGCCTAAGTCCATCGTTTGTTTGCTCACCATGCCGTTCCAGTTTGAACCCAGCCATATGCAAATCAGTCTTGACACTGTGCCTCATGGGTACAGTCCAGCCCGAACTGCCAAGCCAGGTCCTCCCTGGACTGGAAACAAGCATCCTAGGACCGGTTTCGGGATTTCACCCCTCTTCAGCCAGGATAGCTTGATTCCAGTGCCATGGAGAGCACGGGACACACGTCTGGGCATACCCTTCCCACTCAGGATGACAAATGCAAAAACAACAGTTGATGGACTGAATGTAGAACAATGTCATACATTCACCCCAGTACAGAGATCTGGGCCTAAATCCATTGTTTTTTTGCTCACCATTCCGTTCCAGTATGAACCCAGCCATATGCAAATCATTCTTGACCCTGTGCCTCATGGGAACAGTCCAGCCCGAACTGCTAAGCCAGGTCCTGCCTGGACTGGAACCAAGCATCCTAGGACCGGTTTCGGGGTTTCATCCCTCTTCAGCCAGGATAGCTTGATTCCAGTGGCATGGAGAGCACGGGACACACGTCTGAACATACCCGTCCCACTCGGGGTGACAAATGAAAAAACAACATTTGATGGACAGAATGCAGAACAATGTCATACATTCACCCCAGTAGAGAGATCTGGGCCTAAATCCATCGTTTTTTTGCTCACCATGCCATTCCAGTATGAACCCAGTCATATGCAAATCAGTGTTGACCCTGTGCCTCATGGGAACAGTACAGCCCGAACTGCTAAGCCAGGTCCTGCCTGGACTGGAACCAAGGATCCTAGGACCGGTTTCGGGGTTTCACCCCTCTTCAGCCAGGATAGCTTGATTCCAGTGGCATGGAGAGCATGGGACTCACGTCTGGATAAACCCGTTCCACTCGGGGTGACAAATGCAAAAACAACAGTTGATGGACTGAATGTAGAACAATGTCATACATTCACCCCAGTACAGAGATCTGGACCTAAATCCATCGTTTTTTTGCTCACCATGCTATTCCAGTTTGAACCCAGCCATATGCAAATCAGTCTTGACCCTGTGCCTCATGGGTACAGTCCAGCCCGAACTGCCAAGCCAGGTCCTCCCTGGACTGGAACCAAGCCAGGTCCTCCCTGGACTGGAAACAAGCATCCTAGGACCGGTTTCGGGGTTTCACCCCTCTTCAGGCAGGATAGCTTGATTCCAGTGGCATGGAGAGCATGGGACCGACTTCTGCACATACCCTTCCCACTCGGGGTGACAAATGCAAAAACAACAGTTGATGGACAGAATGCAGAACAATGTTATACATTCACCCCAGTACAGAGATCTGGGCCTAAATCCATCGTTTTTTTGCTCACCATGCCATTCCAGTATGAACAGAGCGATGTGCAAATCATTCTTGACCCTGTGCCTCATGGGAACAGTCCAGCCCGAACTGCTAAGCCAGTTCCTGCCTGGACTGGAACGAAGCATCCTATTACCGGTTTTGGGGTTTCACCCCTCTTTAGCCAGGATAGCTTGATTCCAGTGGCATGAAGAGCACGGGACTCACGTCTGGGCATACCCGTCCCACTCGGGGTGACAAATGCAAACACAACAGTTGATGGACAGAATGCAGAAAAATGTCATACATTCCCCCCAGTACAGAGATCTGGGCCTAAATCCATTGTTTTTTTGCTCACCATGCTATTCCAGTTTGAACCCAGCCATATGAAAATCAGTCTTGACCCTGTGCCTCATGGGTACAGTCCAGCCCGAACTGCCAAGCCAGGTCCTCCCTGGACTGGAACCAAGCATCCTAGGACCGGTTTCGGTGTTTCACCCCTCTTCAGGCAGGATAGCTTGATTGCAGTGGCATGGAGTGCACAGGACCCACGTCTGGGCATACCCTTCCCACTCGGGGTGACAAATGCAAAAATAACAGTTGATGGACAGAATGCAGAACAATGTCATACATTCACCCCAGTACAGAGATCTGGGCCTAAATCCATCGTTTGTTTGCTCACCATGCCGTTCCAGTTTGAACCCAGCCATATGCAAATCAGTCTTGACCCTGTGCCTCATGGGAACAGTCCAGCCTAAACTGCCAAGCCAGGTCCTCCCTGGACTGGAAACAAGCATCCTAGGACCGGTTTCGGGGTTTCACCCCTCTTCAGGCAGGATAGCTTGATTCCAGTGGCATGGAGTGCACAGGACCCACGTCTGGGCATTCCATTCCCACTCGGGGTGACAAATGCAAAAACAACAGATGAGGAACAGAATGCAGAACAATGTCATACATTCACCCCAGTACAGAGATCTGGACCTAAATCCATCGTTTTTTTGCCCACCATGCCATTCCAGTTTGAATCCAGCCATATGCAAGTCAGTCTTGACCCTGTGCCTCATGGGTACAGTCCAGCCTGGACTGCCAAGCCAGGTCCTCCCTGGACTGGAAACAAGCATCCTAGGACCGGTTTCGGGGTATCACCCCTCTTCAGCCAGGATAGCTTGATTCCAGTGGCAGGGAGAGCACGGGACCCACGTCTGAGCATACCCGTCCCACTCGGGGTGACTAATGCAAAAACAACAGTTGATGGACAGAATGCAGAACAATGTTATACATTCACCCAAGTACAGAGATCTGGGCCTAAATCCATCGTTTTTTTGCTCACCATGCTATTCCAGTTTGAACCCAGCCATATGCAAATCAGTCTTGACCCTGTGCCTCATGGGTACAGTCCAGCCTGAACTGCCAAGCCAGGTCCTCCCTGGACTGGAACCAAGCATCCTAGGACCGGTTTCGGGGTTTCACCCCTCTTCAGGCAGGATAGCTTGATTCCAGTGGCATGGAGTGCACAGGACCCACGTCTGGGCATTCCATTCCCACTCGGGGTGACAAATGCAAAAACAACAGATGAGGAACAGAATGCAGAACAATGTCATACATTCACCCCAGTACAGAGATCTGGGCCTAAATCCATCGTTTTTTGGCTCACCATGCCATTCCAGTTTGAATCCAGCCATATGCAAGTCAGTCTTGACCCTGTGCCTCATGGGTACAGTCCAGCCCGGACTGCCAAGCCAGGTCCTCCCTGGACTGGAAACAAGCATCCTAGGACCGGTTTCGGGGTATGACCCCTCTTCAGCCAGGATAGCTTGATTCCGGTGGCATGGAGAGCATGGGACCGACGTCTGGGCATACCCTTCCCACTCGGGGTGACAAATGCAAAAACAACAGTTGATGGACAGAATGCAGAACAATGTCATACATTCACCCCAGTACAGAGATCTGGGCCTCAATCCATTGTTTGTTTGCTCACCATGCCGTTCCACTTTGAACCCAGCCATATGCAAATCAGCCTTGACCCTGTGCCTCATGGGTACAGTACAGCCCGAACTGCCAAGCCAGGTCCTCCCTGGACTGGAAACAAGCATCCTAGGATCGGTTTCGGGGTTTCACCCCTCCGCAGCCAGGATAGCTTGATTCCAGTGGCATGGAGAGAACGGGACTCACATCTGGGCATACCCGTCCCACTCGGGGTGACAAATGCAAACACAACAGTTGATGGACAGAATGCAGAAAAATGTCATACATTCCCCCCAGTACAGAGATCTGGGCCTAAATCCATCATTTTTTTGCTCACCTTGCCATTCCAGTATGAACCCAGCCATATGCAAATCAGTCTTGACCTTGTGCCTCATGGGAACAGTCCAGCCAGAACTGCTAAGCCAGGTCCTGCCTGGACTGGAACCAAGCATCTTAGGACCGGTTTCGGGGTTTCACCCCTCTTCAGCCAGGATAGCTTGATTCCAGTGGCATGGAGAGCACGGGACCCACGTCTGGGCATACCCGTCCCACTCGGGGTGACAAATGCAAAAACAACAGCTGATGGACAGAATGCAGAACAATGTCATACATTCACCCCAGTACAGAGATCTGGGCCTAAATCCATCGTTTTTTTGCTCACCATGCCATTCCAGTATGAACAGAGCGATGTGCAAATCATTCTTGACCCTGTGCCTCATGGGAACAGTCCAGCCCGAACTGCTAAGCCAGTTCCTGCCTGGACTGGAACGAAGCATCCTATTACCGGTTTTGGGGTTTCACCCCTCTTTAGCCAGGATAGCTTGATTCCAGTGGCATGAAGAGCACGGGACTCACGTCTGGGCATACCCGTCCCACTCGGGGTGACAAATGCAAACACAACAGTTGATGGACAGAATGCAGAAAAATGTCATACATTCCCCCCAGTACAGAGATCTGGGCCTAAATCCATCGTTTTTATGCTCACCATGCCATTCCAGTATGAACCCAGCCATATGCAAATCAGTCTTGACCTTGTGCCTCATGGGAACAGTCCAGCCAGAACTGCTAAGCCAGGTCCTGCCTGGACTGGAACCAAGCATCTTAGGACCGATTTCGGGGTTTCACCCCTCTTCAGCCAGGATAGCTTGATTCCAGTGTCATGGAGAGCACGGGACTCACGTCTCAGCATACCCGTCCCACTCGGGGTGACTAATGCAAAACCAACAGATGATGAACAGAATGCAGAACAATGTCATACATTCACCCCAGTACAGAGATCTGGGCCGAAATCCATCGTTTTTTTGCTCACCATGCCGTTCCAGTTTGAACCCAGCCATATGCAAATCAGTCATGACCCTGTGCCTTATGGGTACAGTCCAGCCCGGACTGCCAAGCCAGGTCCTCCCTAGACTGGAAACAAGCATCCTAGGACCGGTTTCGGGGTTTCACCCCTCTTCAGCCAGGATAGCTTGATTCCAGTGGCATGGAGAGCACGGGACCCACGTCTGGGCATACCCTTTCCACTCGGGGTGACAAATGCAAAAAACACAGTTGATGCACAGAATGCAGAACAATGTCAAACATTCACCCCAGTAGAGAGATCTGGGCCTAAGTCCATCGTTTGTTTGCTCACCATGCCGTTCCAGTTTGAACCCAGCCATATGCAAATCAGTCTTGACACTGTGCCTCATGGGTACAGTCCAGCCCGAACTGCCAAGCCAGGTCCTCCCTGGACTGGAAACAAGCATCCTAGGACCGGTTTCGGGATTTCACCCCTCTTCAGCCAGGATAGCTTGATTCCAGTGCCATGGAGAGCACGGGACACACGTCTGGGCATACCCTTCCCACTCAGGATGACAAATGCAAAAACAACAGTTGATGGACTGAATGTAGAACAATGTCATACATTCACCCCAGTACAGAGATCTGGGCCTAAATCCATTGTTTTTTTGCTCACCATTCCGTTCCAGTATGAACCCAGCCATATGCAAATCATTCTTGACCCTGTGCCTCATGGGAACAGTCCAGCCCGAACTGCTAAGCCAGGTCCTGCCTGGACTGGAACCAAGCATCCTAGGACCGGTTTCGGGGTTTCATCCCTCTTCAGCCAGGATAGCTTGATTCCAGTGGCATGGAGAGCACGGGACACACGTCTGAACATACCCGTCCCAATCGGGGTGACAAATGAAAAAACAACAGTTGATGGACTGAATGTAGAACAATGTCATACATTCACCCCAGTACAGAGATCTGGACCTAAATCCATCGTTTTTTTGCTCACCATGCTATTCCAGTTTGAACCCAGCCATATGCAAATCAGTCTTGACCCTGTGCCTCATGGGTACAGTCCAGCCCGAACTGCCAAGCCAGGTCCTCCCTGGACTGGAACCAAGCCAGGTCCTCCCTGGACTGGAAACAAGCATCCTAGGACCGGTTTCGGGGTTTCACCCCTCTTCAGGCAGGATAGCTTGATTCCAGTGGCATGGAGAGCATGGGACCGACGTCTGCACATACCCTTCCCACTCGGGGTGACAAATGCAAAAACAACAGTTGATGGACAGAATGCAGAACAATGTTATACATTCACCCCAGTACAGAGATCTGGGCCTAAATCCATCGTTTTTTTGCTCACCATGCTATTCCAGTTTGAACCCAGCCATATGCAAATCAGTCTTGACCCTGTGCCTCATGGGTACAGTCCAGCCCGAACTGCCAAGCCAGGTCCTCCCTGGACTGGAACCAAGCATCCTATTAAAGGTTTTGGGGTTTCACCCCTCTTTAGCCAGGATAGCTTGATTCCAGTGGCATGAAGAGCACGGGACTCACGTCTGGGCATACCCGTCCCACTCAGGATGACAAATGCAAAACAACAGTTGATGGAGAAAATGCGGAACAATGTCATACATTCACCCCAGAACAGAGATCTGGGCCTAAATCCATCGTTTTATTGCTCACCATGCCGTTCCAGTTTGAACCCAGCCATATGCAAATAAGTCATGACCCTGTGCCTCATGGGTACAGTCCAGCCCGAACTGCCAAGCCAGGTCCTCCCTGGACTGGAAACAAGCATCCTAGGACCTGTTTCGGGGTATCGCCCCTCTTCAGCCAGGATAGCTTGATTCCAGCGGCATGGAGAGCATGGGACCGACGTCTGGGCATACCCTTCCCACTTGGGGTGACAAATGCAAAAACAACAGTTGATGGACAGAATGCAGAACAATATCAAACATTCACCCCAGTAGAGAGATCTGGGCCTAAATCCATTGTTTGTTTGCTCACCATGCCGGTCCACTTTGAACCCAACCATATGCATATCAGTCTTGACCCTGTGCCGCATGGGTACAGTCCAGCCGAAACTGCCAAGCCAGGTCCTCCCTGGACTGGAAACAAGCATCCTAGGATCGTTTTCGGGATTTCACCCCTCTTCAGCCAGGATAGCTTGATTCCAGTGCCATGGAGAGCACGGGACACACGTCTGGGCATACCCTTCCCACTCAGGATGACAAATGCAAAAACAACAGTTGATGGACTGAATGTAGAACAATGTCATACATTCACCCCAGTACAGAGATCTGGGCCTAAATCCATCGTTTTTTTGCTCACCATGCTATTCCAGTTTGAACCAGCCATATGCAAATCAGTCTTGACCCTGTGCCTCATGGGTACAGTCCAGCCCGAACTGCCAAGCCAGGTCCTCCCTGGACTGGAACCAAGCCAGGTCCTCCCTGGACTGGAACCAAGCATCCTAGGAGCGGTTTCGGGATTTCACCCCTCTTCAGACAGGATAGCTTGATTCCAGCGGCATGGAGAGAATGGGACCCACGTCTGGGCATTCCATTCCCACTCGGGGTGACAAATGCAAACACAACAGTTGATGGACAGAATGCAGAAAAATGTCATACATTCCCCCCAGTACAGAGATCTGGGCCTAAATCCATCGTTTTTTTGCTCACCATGCCATTCCAGTATGAACCCAGCCGTATGCAAATCAGTCTTGACCTTGTGCCTCATGGGAACAGTCCAGCCAGAACTGCTAAGCCAGGTCCTGCCTGGACTGGAACCAAGCATCTTAGGACCGATTTAGGGGTTTCACCCCTCTTCAGCCAGGATAGCTTGATTCCGGTGTCATGGAGAGCACGGGACTCACGTCTGAGCATACCCGTCCCACTCGGGGTGACTAATGCAAAACCAACAGATGATGAACAGAATGCAGAACAATGTCATACATTCACCCCAGTACAGACATCTGGGCCTAAATCCATCGTTTTTTTGCTCACCATACCGTTCCAGTTTGAACCCAGCCATATGCAAATCAGTCATGACCCTGTGCCTCATGGGTACAGTCCAGCCCAGACTGCCAAGCCAGGTCCTCCCTAGACTCGAAACAAGCATCCTAGGACCAGTTTCGGGGTTTCACCCCCCTTCAGCCAGGATAGCTTGATTCCAGTGCCATGGAGAGCACGGGACACACGTCTGGGCATACACTTCCCACTCAGGATGACAAATGCAAAAACAACAGTTGATGGACTGAATGTAGAACAATGTCATACATTCACCCCAGTACAGAGATCTGGGCCTAAATCCATCGTTTTTTTGCTCACCATGCTATTCCAGTTTGAACCAGCCATATGCAAATCAGTCTTGACCCTGTGCCTCATGGGTACAGTCCAGCCCGAACTGCCAAGCCAGGTCCTCCCATGACTGGAACCAAGCCAGGTCCTCCCTGGACTTGAACCAAGCATCCTAGGAGCGGTTTCGGGGTTTCACCCCTCTTCAGACAGGATAGCTTGATTCCAGCGGCATGGAGAGAATGGGACCCACGTCTGGGCATTCCATTCCCACTCGGGGTGACAAATTCAAAAACAACAGATGATGAACAGAATGCAGAACAATGTCATCCATTCACCCCAGTACAGAGATCTGGGCCTAAATGCATCGCTTTTTTGCTCACCATGCCGTTCCAGTTTGAACCCAGCCATATGCAAATCAGTCATGACCCTGTGCCTCATGGGTACAGTCCAGCCCGAACTGCCAAGCCAGGTCCTCCCTGGACTGGAAACAAGCATCCGAGGACCGGTTTCGGGGTTTCACCCCTCTTCAGCCAGGATAGCTTGATTCCAGTGGCATGAAGAGCACGGGACTCACGTCTGGGCATACCCGTCCCACTCGGGGTGACAAATGCAAACACAACAGTTGATGGACAGAATGCAGAAAAATGTCATACATTCCCCCCAGTACAGAGATCTGGGCCTAAATCCATCGTTTTTTTGCTCACCATGCCATTCCAGTATGAACCCAGCCATATGCAAATCAGTCTTGACCTTGTGCCTCATGGGAACAGTCCAGCCAGAACTGCTAAGCCAGGTCCTGCCTGGACTGGAACCAAGCATCTTAGGACCGATTTAGGGGTTTCACCCCTCTTCAGCCAGGATAGCTTGATTCCGGTGTCATGGAGAGTACGGGACTCACGTCTGAGCATACCCGTCCCACTCGGGGTGACTAATGCAAAACCAACAGATGATGAACAGAATGCAGAACAATGTCATACATTCACCCCAGTACAGACATCTGGGCCTAAATCCATCGTTTTTTTGCTCACCATACCATTCCAGTTTGAACCCAGCCATATGCAAATCAGTCATGACCCTGTGCCTCGTGGGTACAGTCCAGCCCGGACTGCCAAGCCAGGTCCTCCCTAGACTCGAAACAAGCATCCTAGGACCAGTTTCGGGGTTTCACCCCCCTTCAGCCAGGATAGCTTGATTCCAGTGGCATGGAGAGCATGGGACCCACGTCTGGGCATACCTTTTCCACTCGGGGTGACAAATGCAAAAAGAACAGTTAATGCACAGAATGCAGAACAATGTCAAACATTCACCCCAGTAGAGAGATCTGGGCCTAAGTCCATCGTTTGTTTGCTCACCATGCCGTTCCAGTTTGAACCCAGCCATATGCATATCAGTCTTGACCCTGTGCCGCATGGGTACAGTCCAGCCGAAACTGCCAAGCCAGGTCCTCCCTGGACTGGAAACAAGCATCCTTTGATCGTTTTCGGGATTTCACCCCTCTTCAGCCAGGATAGCTTGATTCCAGTGCCATGGAGAGCACGGGACACACGTCTGGGCATACCCTTCCCACTCAGGATGACAAATGCAAAAACAACAGTTGATGGACTGAATGTAGAACAATGTCATACATTCACCCCAGTACAGAGATCTGGGCCTAAATCCATCGTTTTTTTGCTCACCATGCTATTCCAGTTTGAACCAGCCATATGCAAATCAGTCTTGACCCTGTGCCTCATGGGTACAGTCCAGCCCGAACTGCCAAGCCAGGTCCTCCCTGGACTGGAACCAAGCCAGGTCCTCCCTGGACTGGAACCAAGCATCCTAGGAGCGGTTTCGGGATTTCACCCCTCTTCAGACAGGATAGCTTGATTCCAGCGGCATGGAGAGAATGGGACCCACGTCTGGGCATTCCATTCCCACTCGGGGTGACAAATGCAAACACAACAGTTGATGGACAGAATGCAGAAAAATGTCATACATTCCCCCCAGTACAGAGATCTGGGCCTAAATCCATCGTTTTTTTGCTCACCATGCCATTCCAGTATGAACCCAGCCGTATGCAAATCAGTCTTGACCTTGTGCCTCATGGGAACAGTCCAGCCAGAACTGCTAAGCCAGGTCCTGCCTGGACTGGAACCAAGCATCTTAGGACCGATTTAGGGGTTTCACCCCTCTTCAGCCAGGATAGCTTTATTCCGGTGTCATGGAGAGCACGGGACTCACGTCTGAGCATACCCGTCCCACTCGGGGTGACTAATGCAAAACCACCAGATGATGAACAGAATGCAGAACAATGTCATACATTCACCCCAGTACAGACATCTGGGCCTAAATCCATAGTTTTTTTGCTCACCATACCGTTCCAGTTTGAACCCAGCCATATGCAAATCAGTCATGACCCTGTGCCTCATGGGTACAGTCCAGCCCAGACTGCCAAGCCAGGTCCTCCCTAGACTCGAAACAAGCATCCTAGGACCGGTTTCGGGGTTTCACCCCTCTTCAGCCAGGATAGCTTGATTCCAGTGGCATGGAGAGCACGGGACCCATGTCTGGGCATACCCTTCCAACTCGGGGTGACAAATGCAAAAACAACAGTTGATGGACAGAATGCAGAACAATGTCATACATTCACCCCAGTACAGAGATCTGGGCCTAAATCCATTGTTTTTTTGCTCACCATTCCGTTCCAGTATGAACCCAGCCATATTCAAATCAATCTTGACCCTGTGCCTCATGGGAACAGTCCAGCCCGAACTGCTAAGCCAGGTCCTCCCTGGACTGGAAACAAGCATCCTAGGACCGTTTTCGGGATTTCACCCCTCTTCAGCCAGGATAGCTTGATTCCAGTGCCATGGAGAGCACGGGACACACGTCTGGGCATACACTTCCCACTCAGGATGACAAATGCAAAAACAACAGTTGATGGACTGAATGTAGAACAATGTCATACCTTCACCCCAGTACAGAGATCTGGGCCTAAATCCATCGTTTTTTTGCTCACCATGCTATTCCAGTTTGAACCAGCCATATGCAAATCAGTCTTGACCCTGTGCCTCATGGGTACAGTCCAGCCCGAACTGCCAAGCCAGGTCCTCCCATGACTGGAACCAAGCCAGGGCCTCCCTGGACTTGAACCAAGCATCCTAGGAGCGGTTTCGGGGTTTCACCCCTCTTCAGACAGGATAGCTTGATTCCAGCGGCATGGAGAGAATGGGACCCACGTCTGGGCATTCCATTCCCACTCGGGGTGACAAATTCAAAAACAACAGATGATGAACAGAATGCAGAACAATGTCATCCATTCACCCCAGTACAGAGATCTGGGCCTAAATGCATCGCTTTTTTGCTCACCATGCCGTTCCAGTTTGAACCCAGCCATATGCAAATCAGTCTTGACCCTGTGCCTTATGGGTACAGTCCAGCCTGGACTGCCAAGCCAGGTCCTCCCTAGACTGGAAACAAGCATCCTAGGACCGGTTTCGGGGTTTCACCCCTCTTCAGCCAGGATAGCTTGATTCCAGTGGCATGGAGAGCACGGGACCCACGTCTGGGCATACCCTTTCCACTCGGGGTGACAAATGCAAAAAACACAGTTGATGCACAGAATGCAGAACAATGTCAAACATTCACCCCAGTAGAGAGATCTGGGCCTAAGTCCATCGTTTGTTTGCTCACCATGCCGTTCCAGTTTGAACCCAGCCATATGCAAATCAGTCTTGACACTGTGCCTCATGGGTACAGTCCAGCCCGAACTGCCAAGCCAGGTCCTCCCTGGACTGGAAACAAGCATCCTAGGACCGGTTTCGGGATTTCACCCCTCTTCAGCCAGGATAGCTTGATTCCAGTGCCATGGAGAGCACGGGACACACGTCTGGGCATACCCTTCCCACTCAGGATGACAAATGCAAAAACAACAGTTGATGGACTGAATGTAGAACAATGTCATACATTCACCCCAGTACAGAGATCTGGGCCTAAATCCATTGTTTTTTTGCTCACCATTCCGTTCCAGTATGAACCCAGCCATATGCAAATCATTCTTGACCCTGTGCCTCATGGGAATAGTCCAGCCCGAACTGCTAAGCCAGGTCCTGCCTGGACTGGAACCAAGCATCCTAGGACCGGTTTCGGGGTTTCATCCCTCTTCAGCCAGGATAGCTTGATTCCAGTGGCATGTAGAGCACGGGACACACGTCTGAACATACCCATCCCACTCGGGGTGACAAATGAAAAAACAACAGTTGATGGACTGAATGTAGAACAATGTCATACATTCACCCCAGTACAGAGATCTGGACCTAAATTCATCGTTTTTTTGCTCACCATGCTATTCCAGTTTGAACCCAGCCATATGCAAATCAGTCTTGACCCTGTGCCTCATGGGTACAGTCCAGCCCGAACTGCCAAGCCAGGTCCTCCCTGGACTGGAACCAAGCCAGGTCCTCCCTGGACTGGAAACAAGCATCCTAGGACCGGTTTCGGGGTTTCACCCCTCTTCAGGCAGGATAGCTTGATTCCAGTGTCATGGAGAGCATGGGACCGACGTCTGCACATACCCTTCCCACTCGGGGTGACAATGCAAAAACAACAGTTGATGGACAGAATGCAGAACAATGTTATACATTCACCCCAGTACAGAGATCTGGGCCTAAATCCATCGTTTTTTTGCTCACCATGCTATTCCAGTTTGAACCCAGCCATATGCAAATCAGTCTTGACCCTGTGCCTCATGGGTACAGTCCAGCCCGAACTGCCAAGCCAGGTCCTCCCTGGACTGGAACCAAGCATCCTATTAAAGGTTTTGGGGTTTCACCCCTCTTTAGCCAGGATAGCTTGATTCCAGTGGCATGAAGAGCACGGGACTCACGTCTGGGCATACCCGTCCCACTCAGGATGACAAATGCAAAACAACAGTTGATGGAGAAAATGCGGAACAATGTCATACATTCACCCCAGAACAGAGATCTGGGCCTAAATCCATCGTTTTATTGCTCACCATGCCGTTCCAGTTTGAACCCAGCCATATGCAAATCAGTCATGACCCTGTGCCTCATGGGTACAGTCCAGCCCGAACTGCCAAGCCAGGTCCTCCCTGGACTGGAAACAAGCATCCTAGGACCTGTTTCGGGGTATCGCCCCTCTTCAGCCAGGATAGCTTGATTCCAGCGGCATGGAGAGCATGGGACCGACGTCTGGGCATACCCTTCCCACTTGGGGTGACAAATGCAAAAACAACAGTTGATGGACAGAATGCAGAACAATATCAAACATTCACCCCAGTAGAGAGATCTGGGCCTAAATCCATTGTTTGTTTGCTCACCATGACGGTCCACTTTGAACCCAGCCATATGCATATCAGTCTTGACCCTGTGCCGCATGGGTACAGTCCAGCCGAAACTGCCAAGCCAGGTCCTCCCTGGACTGGAAACAAGCATCCTAGGATCGTTTTCGGGATTTCACCCCTCTTCAGCCAGGATAGCTTGATTCCAGTGCCATGGAGAGCACGGGACACACGTCTGGGCATACCCTTCCCACTCAGGATGACAAATGCAAAAACAACAGTTGATGGACTGAATGTAGAACAATGTCATACATTCACCCCAGTACAGAGATCTGGGCCTAAATCCATCGTTTTTTTGCTCACCATGCTATTCCAGTTTGAACCAGCCATATGCAAATCAGTCTTGACCCTGTGCCTCATGGGTACAGTCCAGCCCGAACTGCCAAGCCAGGTCCTCCCTGGACTGGAACCAAGCCAGGTCCTCCCTGGACTGGAACCAAGCATCCTAGGAGCGGTTTCGGGATTTCACCCCTCTTCAGACAGGATAGCTTGATTCCAGCGGCATGGAGAGAATGGGACCCACGTCTGGGCATTCCATTCCCACTCGGGGTGACAAATGCAAACACAACAGTTGATGGACAGAATGCAGAAAAATGTCATACATTCCCCCCAGTACAGAGATCTGGGCCTAAATCCATCGTTTTTTTGCTCACCATGCCATTCCAGTATGAACCCAGCCGTATGCAAATCAGTCTTGACCTTGTGCCTCATGGGAACAGTCCAGCCAGAACTGCTAAGCCAGGTCCTGCCTGGACTGGAACCAAGCATCTTAGGACCGATTTAGGGGTTTCACCCCTCTTCAGCCAGGATAGCTTGATTCCGGTGTCATGGAGAGCACGGGACTCACGTCTGAGCATACCCGTCCCACTCGGGGTGACTAATGCAAAACCAACAGATGATGAACAGAATGCAGAACAATGTCATACATTCACCCCAGTACAGACATCTGGGCCTAAATCCATCGTTTTTTTGCTCACCATACCGTTCCAGTTTGAACCCAGCCATATGCAAATCAGTCATGACCCTGTGCCTCATGGGTACAGTCCAGCCCAGACTGCCAAGCCAGGTCCTCCCTAGACTCGAAACAAGCATCCTAGGACCAGTTTCGGGGTTTCACCCCCCTTCAGCCAGGATAGCTTGATTCCAGTGGCATGGAGAGCACGGGACCCACGTCTGGGCATGCCCCTTCCACTCGGGGTGACAAATGCAAAACGAACAGTTAATGCACAGAATGCAGAACAATGTCAAACATTCACCCCAGTAGAGAGATCTGGGCCTAAGTCCATCGTTTGTTTGCTCACCATGCCGTTCCAGTTTGAACCCAGCCATATGCAAATCAGTCTTGACCCTGTGCCGCATGGGTACAGTCCAGCCGGAACTGCCAAGCCAGGTCCTCCCTGGACTGGAAACAAGCATCCTAGGACCGTTTTCGGGATTTCACCCCTCTTCAGCCAGGATAGCTTGATTCCAGTGCCATGGAGAGCACGGGACACACGTCTGGGCATACACTTCCCACTCAGGATGACAAATGCAAAAACAACAGTTGATGGACTGAATGTAGAACAATGTCATACATTCACCCCAGTACAGAGATCTGGGCCTAAATCCATTGTTTTTTTGCTCACCATGCTATTCCAGTTTGAACCAGCCATATGCAAATCAGTCTTGACCCTGTGCCTCATGGGTACAGTCCAGCCCGAACTGCCAAGCCAGGTCCTCCCATGACTGGAACCAAGCCAGGTCCTCCCTGGACTTGAACCAAGCATCCTAGGAGCGGTTTCGGGGTTTCACCCCTCTTCAGACAGGATAGCTTGATTCCAGCGGCATGGAGAGAATGGGACCCACGTCTGGGCATTCCATTCCCACTCGGGGTGACAAATTCAAAAACAACAGATGATGAACAGAATGCAGAACAATGTCATCCATTCACCCCAGTACAGAGATCTGGGCCTAAATGCATCGCTTTTTTGCTCACCATGCCGTTCCAGTTTGAACCCAGCCATATGCAAATCAGTCTTGACCCTGTGCCTCATGGGTACAGTCCAGCCTGGACTGCCAAGCTAGGTGTTCCCTGGACTGGAAACAAGCATCCTAGGACCGGTTTCGGGGTTTCACCCCTCTTCAGCCAGGATAGCTTGATTCCAGTAGCATGGAGAGCACGGGACCCATTTCTGGGCATACCCTTCCCACTCGGGGTGAGTGGTGACAAATGCAAAAATAACAGTTGATGGACAGAATGCAGAACAATGTCATACATTCACCCCAGTACAGAGATCTGGGCCTAAATCCATCGTTTGTTTGCTCACCATGCCGTTCCAGTTTGAACCCAGCCATATGCAAATCAGTCTTGACCCTGTGCCTCATGGGTACAGTCCAGCCTAAACTGCCAAGCCAGGTCCTCCCTGGACTGGAAACAAGCATCCTAGGACCGGTTTCGGGATTTCACCCCTCTTAAGCCAGGATAGCTTGATTCCAGTGGCAGGGAGAGCACGAGACCCACGTCTGAGCATACCCGTCCCACTCGGGGTGACTAATGCAAAAACAACAGTTGATGGACAGAATGCAGAACAATGTTATACATTCACCCCAGTACAGAGATCTGAGCCTAAATCCATCGTTTTTTTGCTCACCATGCTATTCCAGTTTGAACCCAGCCATATGAAAATCAGTCTTGACCCTGTGCCTCATGGGTACAGTCCAGCCCGAACTGCCTAGCCAGGTCCTCCCTGGACTGGAACCAAGCATCCTAGGACCGGTTTCGGTGTTTCACCCCTCTTCAGGCAGGATAGCTTGATTCCAGTGGCATGGAGTGCACAGGACCCACGTCTGGGCATACCCTTCCCACTCGGGGTGACAAATGCAAAAAAAACAGTTGATGGACAGAATGCAGAACAATGTCATACATTCACCCCAGTACAGAGATCTGGGCCTAAATCCATCGTTTGTTTGCTCACCATGCCGTTCCAGTTTGAACCCAGCCATATGCAAATCAGTCTTGACCCTGTGCCTCATGGGTACAATCCAGCCTAAACTGCCAAGCCAGGTCCTCCCTGGACTGGAAACAAGCATCCTAGGACCGGTTTCGGGATTTCACCCCTCTTAAGCCAGGATAGCTTGATTCCAGTGGCAGGGAGAGCAAGGGACCCACGTCTGAGCATACCCGTCCCACTCGGGGTGACTAATGCAAAAACAACAGTTGATGGACAGAATGCAGAACAATGTTATACATTCACCCCAGTACAGAGATCTGGGCCTAAATCCATCGTTTTTTTGCTCACCATGCTATTCCAGTTTGAACCCAGCCATATGCAAATCAGTCTTGACCCTGTGCCTCATGGGTACAGTCCAGCCTGAACTGCCAAGCCAGGTCCTCCCTGGACTGGAACCAAGCATCCTAGGACCGGTTTCGGGGTTTCACCCCTCTTCAGGCAGGATAGCTTGATTCCAGTGGCATGGAGTGCACAGGACCCACGTCTGGGCATTCCATTCCCACTCGGGGTGACAAATGCAAAAACAACAGATGAGGAACAGAATGCAGAACAATGTCATACATTCACCCCAGTACAGAGATCTGGGCCTAAATCCATCGTTTTTTTGCTCACCATGCCATTCCAGTTTGAATCCAGCCATATGCAAGTCAGTCTTGACCCTGTGCCTCATGGGTACAGTCCAGCCCGGACTGCCAAGCCAGGTCCTCCCTGGACTGGAAACAAGCATCCTAGGACCGGTTTCTGGGTATCACCCCTCTTCAGCCAGGATAGCTTGATTCCAGTGGCATGGAGAGCATGGGACCGACGTCTGGGCATACCCTTCCCACTCGGGGTGACAAATGCAAAAACAACAGTTGATGGACAGAATGCAGAACAATGTCATACATTCACCCCAGTACAGAGATCTGGGCCTAAATCCATTGTTTGTTTGCTCACCATGCCGTTCCACTTTGAACCCAGCCATATGCAAATCAGCCTTGACCCTGTGCCTCATGGGTACAGTACAGCCCGAACTGCCAAGCCAGGTCCTCCCTGGACTGGAAACAAGCATCCTAGGATCGGTTTCGGGGTTTCACCCCTCCGCAGCCAGGATAGCTTGATTCCAGTGGCATGGAGAGAACGGGACTCACATCTGGGCATACTCGTCCCACTCGGGGTGACAAATGCAAACACAACAGTTGATGGACAGAATGCAGAAAAATGTCATACATTCCCCCTAGTACAGAGATCTGGGCCTAAATCCATCGTTTTTTTGCTCACCTTGCCATTCCAGTATGAACCCAGCCATATGCAAATCAGTCTTGACCTTGTGCCTCATGGGAACAGTCCAGCCAGAACTGCTAAGCCAGGTCCTGCCTGGACTGGAACCAAGCATCTTAGGACCGGTTTCGGGGTTTCACCCCTCTTCAGCCAGGATAGCTTGATTCCAGTGGCATGGAGAGCACGGGACCCACGTCTGGGCATACCCGTCCCACTCGGGGTGACAAATGCAAAAACAACAGCTGATGGACAGAATGCAGAACAATGTCATACATTCACCCCAGTACAAAGATCTGGGCCTAAATCCATCGTTTTTTTGCTCACCATGCCATTCCAGTATGAACAGAGCCATGTGCAAATCATTCTTGACCCTGGGCCTCATGGGAACAGTCCAGCCCGAACTGCTAAGCCAGTTCCTGCCTGGACTGGAACGAAGCATCCTATTACCGGTTTGGGGGTTTCACCCCTCTTTAGCCAGGATAGCTTGATTCCAGTGGCATGAAGAGCACGGGACTCACGTCTGGGCATACCCGTCCCACTCGGGGTGACAAATGCAAACACAACAGTTGATGGACAGAATGCAGAAAAATGTCATACATTCCCCCCAGTACAGAGATCTGGGCCTAAATCCATCGTTTTTTTGCTCACCATGCCATTCCAGTATGAACAGAGCCATGTGCAAATCATTCTTGACCCTGGGCCTCATGGGAACAGTCCAGCCCGAACTGCTAAGCCAGTTCCTGCCTGGACTGGAACGAAGCATCCTATTACCGGTTTGGGGGTTTCACCCCTCTTCAGCCAGGATAGCTTGATTCCAGTGCCATGGAGAGCACGGGACACACGTCTGGGCATACACTTCCCACTCAGGATGACAAATGCAAAAACAACAGTTGATGGACTGAATGTAGAACAATGTCATACATTCACCCCAGTACAGAGATCTGGGCCTAAATCCATTGTTTTTTTGCTCACCATGCTATTCCAGTTTGAACCAGCCATATGCAAATCAGTCTTGACCCTGTGCCTCATGGGTACAGTCCAGCCCGAACTGCCAAGCCAGGTCCTCCCATGACTGGAACCAAGCCAGGTCCTCCCTGGACTTGAACCAAGCATCCTAGGAGCGGTTTCGGGGTTTCACCCCTCTTCAGACAGGATAGCTTGATTCCAGCGGCATGGAGATAATGGGACCCACGTCTGGGCATTCCATTCCCACTCGGGGTGACAAATTCAAAAACAACAGATGATGAACAGAATGCAGAACAATGTCATCCATTCACCCCAGTACAGAGATCTGGGCCTAAATGCATCGCTTTTTTGCTCACCATGCCGTTCCAGTTTGAACCCAGCCATATGCAAATCAGTCTTGACCCTGTGCCTCATGGGTACAGTCCAGCCCGGACTGCCAAGCTAGGTGTTCCCTGGACTGGAAACAAGCATCCTAGGACCGGTTTCGGGGTTTCACCCCTCTTCAGCCAGGATAGCTTGATTCCAGTAGCATGGAGAGCACGGGACCCATTTCTGGGCATACCCTTCCCACTCGGGGTGAGTGGTGACAAATGCAAAAATAACAGTTGATGGACAGAATGCAGAACAATGTCATACATTCACCCCAGTACAGAGATCTGGGCCTAAATCCATCGTTTGTTTGCTCACCATGCCGTTCCAGTTTGAACCCAGCCATATGCAAATCAGTCTTGACCCTGTGCCTCATGGGTACAGTCCAGCCTAAACTGCCAAGCCAGGTCCTCCCTGGACTGGAAACAAGCATCCTAGGACCGGTTTCGGGATTTCACCCCTCTTAAGCCAGGATAGCTTGATTCCAGTGGCAGGGAGAGCACGAGACCCACGTCTGAGCATACCCGTCCCACTCGGGGTGACTAATGCAAAAACAACAGTTGATGGACAGAATGCAGAACAATGTTATACATTCACCCCAGTACAGAGATCTGAGCCTAAATCCATCGTTTTTTTGCTCACCATGCTATTCCAGTTTGAACCCAGCCATATGAAAATCAGTCTTGACCCTGTGCCTCATGGGTACAGTCCAGCCCGAACTGCCTAGCCAGGTCCTCCCTGGACTGGAACCAAGCATCCTAGGACCGGTTTCGGTGTTTCACCCCTCTTCAGGCAGGATAGCTTGATTCCAGTGGCATGGAGTGCACAGGACCCACGTCTGGGCATACCCTTCCCACTCGGGGTGACAAATGCAAAAAAAACAGTTGATGGACAGAATGCAGAACAATGTCATACATTCACCCCAGTACAGAGATCTGGGCCTAAATCCATCGTTTGTTTGCTCACCATGCCGTTCCAGTTTGAACCCAGCCATATGCAAATCAGTCTTGACCCTGTGCCTCATGGGTACAATCCAGCCTAAACTGCCAAGCCAGGTCCTCCCTGGACTGGAAACAAGCATCCTAGGACCGGTTTCGGGATTTCACCCCTCTTAAGCCAGGATAGCTTGATTCCAGTGGCAGGGAGAGCACGGGACCCACGTCTGAGCATACCCGTCCCACTCGGGGTGACTAATGCAAAAACAACAGTTGATGGACAGAATGCAGAACAATGTTATACATTCACCCCAGTACAGAGATCTGGGCCTAAATCCATCGTTTTTTTGCTCACCATGCTATTCCAGTTTGAACCCAGCCATATGCAAATCAGTCTTGACCCTGTGCCTCATGGGTACAGTCCAGCCTGAACTGCCAAGCCAGGTCCTCCCTGGACTGGAACCAAGCATCCTAGGACCGGTTTCGGGGTTTCACCCCTCTTCAGGCAGGATAGCTTGATTCCAGTGGCATGGAGTGCACAGGACCCACGTCTGGGCATTCCATTCCCACTCGGGGTGACAAATGCAAAAACAACAGATGAGGAACAGAATGCAGAACAATGTCATACATTCACCCCAGTACAGAGATCTGGGCCTAAATCCATCGTTTTTTTGCTCACCATGCCATTCCAGTTTGAATCCAGCCATATGCAAGTCAGTCTTGACCCTGTGCCTCATGGGTACAGTCCAGCCCGGACTGCCAAGCCAGGTCCTCCCTGGACTGGAAACAAGCATCCTAGGACCGGTTTCTGGGTATCACCCCTCTTCAGCCAGGATAGCTTGATTCCAGTGGCATGGAGAGCATGGGACCGACGTCTGGGCATACCCTTCCCACTCGGGGTGACAAATGCAAAAACAACAGTTGATGGACAGAATGCAGAACAATGTCATACATTCACCCCAGTACAGAGATCTGGGCCTAAATCCATTGTTTGTTTGCTCACCATGCCGTTCCACTTTGAACCCAGCCATATGCAAATCAGCCTTGACCCTGTGCCTCATGGGTACAGTACAGCCCGAACTGCCAAGCCAGGTCCTCCCTGGACTGGAAACAAGCATCCTAGGATCGGTTTCGGGGTTTCACCCCTCCGCAGCCAGGATAGCTTGATTCCAGTGGCATGGAGAGAACGGGACTCACATCTGGGCATACTCGTCCCACTCGGGGTGACAAATGCAAACACAACAGTTGATGGACAGAATGCAGAAAAATGTCATACATTCCCCCTAGTACAGAGATCTGGGCCTAAATCCATCGTTTTTTTGCTCACCTTGCCATTCCAGTATGAACCCAGCCATATGCAAATCAGTCTTGACCTTGTGCCTCATGGGAACAGTCCAGCCAGAACTGCTAAGCCAGGTCCTGCCTGGACTGGAACCAAGCATCTTAGGACCGGTTTCGGGGTTTCACCCCTCTTCAGCCAGGATAGCTTGATTCCAGTGGCATGGAGAGCACGGGACCCACGTCTGGGCATACCCGTCCCACTCGGGGTGACAAATGCAAAAACAACAGCTGATGGACAGAATGCAGAACAATGTCATACATTCACCCCAGTACAGAGATCTGGGCCTAAATCCATCGTTTTTTTGCTCACCATGCCATTCCAGTATGAACAGAGCCATGTGCAAATCATTCTTGACCCTGGGCCTCATGGGAACAGTCCAGCCCGAACTGCTAAGCCAGTTCCTGCCTGGACTGGAACGAAGCATCCTATTACCGGTTTGGGGGTTTCACCCCTCTTTAGCCAGGATAGCTTGATTCCAGTGGCATGAAGAGCACGGGACTCACGTCTGGGCATACCCGTCCCACTCGGGGTGACAAATGCAAACACAACAGTTGATGGACAGAATGCAGAAAAATGTCATACATTCCCCCCAGTACAGAGATCTGGGCCTAAATCCATCGTTTTTTTGCTCGCCATTCCAGTATGAACCCAGCCATATGCAAATCAGTCTTGACCTTGTGCCTCATGGGAACAGTCCAGCCAGAACTGCTAAGCCAGGTCCTGCCTGGACTGGAACCAAGCATCTTAGGACCGATTTCGGGGTTTCACCCCTCTTCAGCCAGGATAGCTTGATTCCAGTGTCATGGAGAGCACGGGACTCACGTCTCAGCATACCCGTCCCACTCGGGGTGACTAATGCAAAACCAACAGATGATGAACAGAATGCAGAACAATGTCATACATTCACCCCAGTACAGAGATCTGGGCCTAAATCCATCGTTTTTTTGCTCACCATGCCGTTCCAGTTTGAACCCAGCCATATGCAAATCAGTCATGACCCTGTGCCTTATGGGTACAGTCCAGCCCGGACTGCCAAGCCAGGTCCTCCCTAGACTGGAAACAAGCATCCTAGGACCGGTTTCGGGGTTTCACCCCTCTTCAGCCAGGATAGCTTGATTCCAGTGGCATGGAGAGCACGGGACCCACGTCTGGGAATACCCTTCCCACTCGGGGTGACAAATGCAAAAACAACAGTTGATGCACAGAATGCAGAACAATCTCAAACATTCACACCAGTAGAGAGATCTGGGCCTAAGTCCATCGTTTGTTTGCTCACCATGCCGTTCCAGTTTGAACCCAGCCATATGCAAATCAGTCTTGACACTGTGCCTCATGGGTACAGTCCAGCCCGAACTGCCAAGCCAGGTCCTCCCTGGACTGGAAACATGCATCCTACGACCGGTTATGGGATTTCACCCCTCTTCAGCCAGGATAGCTTGATTCCAGTGCCATGGAGAGCACGGGACACACGTCTGGGCATACCCTTCCCACTCAGGATGACAAATGCAAAAACAACAGTTGATGGACTGAATGTAGAACAATGTCATACATTCACCCCAGTACAGAGATCTGGGCCTAAATCCATTGTTTTTTTGCTCACCATTCCGTTCCAGTATGAACCCAGCCATATGCAAATCATTCTTGACCCTGTGCCTCATGGGAACAGTCCAGCCCGAACTGCCAAGCCAGGTCCTCCCTGGACTGGAACCAAGCGAGGTCCTCCCTGGACTGGAAACAAGCATCCTAGGACCGGTATCGGGGTTTCATCCCTCTTGAGCCAGGATAGCTTGATTCCAGTGGCATGGAGAGCACGGGACTCACGTCTGAGCATACCCGTCCCACTCGGGGTGACTAATGCAAAAACAACAGTTGATGGACAGAATGCAGAACAATGTCATACATTCACCCCAGTACAGAGATCTGGGCCTAAATCCATCGTTTTTTTGCTCACCATGCTATTCCAGTTTGAACCCAGCCATATGCAAATCAGTCTTGACCCTGTGCCTCATGGGTACAGTCCAGCACAAACTGCCAAGCCAGGTCCTCCCTGGACTGGAACCAAGCATCCTAGGACCGGTTTCGGGGTTTCACCCCTCTTCAGGCAGGATAGCTTGATTCCAGTGGCATGGAGAGCATGGGACCGACGTCTGGGCATACCCTTCCCACTCGGGGTGACAAATGCAAAAACAACAGTTGATGGACAGAATGCAGAACAATGTTATACATTCACCCCAGTACAGAGATCTGGGCCTAAATCCATCGTTTTTTGCTCACCATGCTATTTCAGTTTGAACCCAGCCATATGCAAATCAGTCTTGACCCTGTGCCTCATGGGTACAGTCCAGCCCGAACTGCCAAGCCAGGTCCTCCCTGGACTGGAACCAAGCATCCTATTACCGGTTTTGGGGTTTCACCCCTCTTTAGCCAGGATAGCTTGATTCCAGTGGCATGAAGAGCACGGGACTCACGTCTGGGCATACCCGTCCCACTCGGGGTGACAAATGCAAACACAACAGTTGATGGACAGAATGCAGAAAAATGTCATACATTCCCCCCAGTACAGAGATCTGGGCCTAAATCCATCGTTTTTTTGCTCACCATGCCATTCCAGTATGAACCCAGCCATATGCAAATCAGTCTTGACCTTGTGCCTCATGGGAACAGTCCAGCCAGAACTGCTAAGCCAGGTCCTGCCTGGACTGGAACCAAGCATCTTAGGACCGATTTAGGGGTTTCACCCCTCTTCAGCCAGGATAGCTTGATTCCGGTGTCATGGAGAGCACGGGACTCACGTCTGAGCATACCCGTCCCACTCGGGGTGACTAATGCAAAACCAACAGATGATGAACAGAATGCAGAACAATGTCATACATTCACCCCAGTACAGAGATCTGGGCCTAAATCCATCGTTTTTTTGCTCACCATGCTATTCCAGCTTGAACCCAGCCATATGCAAATCAGTCTTGACCCTCTGCCTCATGGGTACAGTCCAGCCCGAACTGCCAAGCCAGGTCCTCCCTGGACTGGAACCAAGCATCCTATTACCGGTTTTGGGGTTTCACCCCTCTTTAGCCAGGATAGCTTGATTCCAGTGGCATGAAGAGCACGGGACTCACGTCTGGGCATACCCGTCCCACTCGGGGTGACAAATGCAAACACAACAGTTGATGGACAGAATGCAGAAAAATGTCATACATTCCCCCCAGTACAGAGATCTGGGCCTAAATCCATCGTTTTTTTGCTCACCATGCCATTCCAGTATGAACCCAGCCATATGCAAATCAGTCTTGACCTTGTGCCTCATGGGAACAGTCCAGCCAGAACTGCTAAGCCAGGTCCTGCATGGACTGCAACCAAGCATCTTAGGACCGATTTAGGGGTTTCACCCCTCTTCAGCCAGGATAGCTTGATTCCGGTGTCATGGAGAGCACGGGACACACGTCTGGGCATGCCCTTCCCACTCAGGATGACAAATACAAAAACAACAGTTGATGGACTGAATGTAGAACAATGTCATACATTCATCCCAGTACAGAGATCTGGGCCTAAATCCATTGTTTTTTTGCTCACCATTCCGTTCCAGTATGAACCCAGCCATATGCAAATCATTCTTGACCCTGTGCCTCATGGGAACAGTCCAGCCCGAACTGCTAAGCCAGGTCCTGCCTGGACTGGAACCTAGCATCCAAGGACCGGTTTCGGGGTTTCATCCCTCTTCAGCCAGGTTAGCTTGATTCCAGTGGCATGGAGAGCACGGGACACACGTCTGAACATACCCGTCCCACTCGGGGTGACAAATGAAAAAACAACAGTTGATGGACAGAATGCAGAACAATGTCATACATTCACCCCAGTAGAGAGATCTGGGCCTAAATCCATCGTTTTTTTGCTCACCATGCCATTCCAGTATGAACCCAGTCATATGCAAATCAGTGTTGACCCTGTGCCTCATGGGAACAGTACAGCCCGAACTGCTAAGCCAGGTCCTGCCTGGACTGGAACCAAGCATCCTAGGACCGGTTTCGGGGTTTCACCCCTCTTCAGCCAGGATAGCTTGATTCCAGTGGCATGGAGAGCATGGGACTCACGTCTGGATAAACCCGTCCCACTCGGGGTGACAAATGCAAAAACAACAGTTGATGGACTGAATGTAGAACAATGTCATACATTCACCCCAGTACAGAGATCTGGACCTAAATCCATCGTTTTTTTGCTCACCATGCTATTCCAGTTTGAACCCAGCCATATGCAAATCAGTCTTGACCCTGTGCCTCATGGGTACAGTCCAGCCCGAACTGCCAAGCCAGGTCCTCCCTGGACTGGAACCAAGCCAGGTCCTCCCTGGACTGGAAACAAGCATCCTAGGACCGGTATCGGGGTTTCATCCCTCTTGAGCAAGGATAGCTTGATTCCAGTGGCATGGAGAGCACGGGACACACGTCTGAACATACCCTTCCCACTTGTGGTGACAAATGCAAAAACAACAGTTGATGGACTGAATGTAGAACAATGTCATACATTCACCCCAGTACAGAGATCTGGACCTAAATCCATCGTTTTTTTGCTCACCATGCTATTCCAGTTTGAACCCAGCCATATGCAAATCAGTCTTGACCCTGTGCCTCATGGGTACAGTCCAGCCCGAACTGCCAAGCCAGGTCCTCCCTGGACTGAAACCAAGCCAGGTCCTCCCTGGACTGGAAACAAGCATCCTAGGACCGGTATCGGGGTTTCACCCCTCTTCAGCCAGGATAGCTTGATTCCAGTGGCATGGAGAGCACGGGACTCACGTCTGAGCATACCCGTCCCACTCGGGGTGACTAATGCAAAAACAACAGTTGATGGACAGAATGCAGAACAATGTCATACATTCACCCCAGTACAGAGATCTGGGCCTAAATCCATCGTTTTTTTGCTCACCATGCTATTCCAGTTTGAACCCAGCCATATGCAAATCAGTCTTGACCCTGTGCCTCATGGGTACAGTCCAGCACAAACTGCCAAGCCAGGTCCTCCCTGGACTGGAACCAAGCATCCTAGGACCGGTTTCGGGGTTTCACCCCTCTTCAGGCAGGATAGCTTGATTCCAGTGGCATGGAGAGCATGGGACCGACGTCTGGGCATACCCTTCCCACTCGGGGTGACAAATGCAAAAACAACAGTTGATGGACAGAATGCAGAACAATGTTATACATTCACCCCAGTACAGAGATCTGGGCCTAAATCCATCGTTTTTTGCTCACCATGCTATTTCAGTTTGAACCCAGCCATATGCAAATCAGTCTTGACCCTGTGCCTCATGGGTACAGTCCAGCCCGAACTGCCAAGCCAGGTCCTCCCTGGACTGGAACCAAGCATCCTAGGACCGGTTTTGGGGTTTCACCCCTCTTCAGGCAGGATAGCTTGATTCCAGTGGCATGGAGAGCATGGGACCGACGTCTGCACATACCCTTCCCACTCGGGGTGACAAATGCAAAAACAACAGTTGATGGACAGAATGCAGAACAATGTTATACATTCACCCCAGTACAGAGATCTGGGCCTAAATCCATCGTTTTTTTGCTCACCATGCTATTCAAGTTTTAACCCAGCCATATGCAAATCAGTCTTGACCCTGTGCCTCATGGGTACAGTCCAGCCCGAACTGCCAAGCCAGGTCCTCCCTGGACTGGAACCAAGCATCCTATTACCGGTTTTGGGGTTTCACCCCTCTTTAGCCAGGATAGCTTGATTCCAGTGGCATGAAGAGCACGGGACTCACGTCTGGGCATACCCGTCCCACTCGGGGTGACAAATGCAAACACAACAGTTGATGGACAGAATGCAGAAAAATGTCATACATTCCCCCCAGTACAGAGATCTGGGCCTAAATCTATCGTTTTTTTGCTCACCATGCCATTCCAGTATGAACCCAGCCATATGCAAATCAGTCTTGACCTTGTGCCTCATGGGAACAGTCCAGCCAGAACTGCTAAGCCAGGTCCTGCCTGGACTGGAACCAAGCATCTTAGGACCGATTTAGGGGTTTCACCCCTCTTCAGCCAGGATAGCTTGATTCCGGTGTCATGGAGAGCACGGGACTCACGTCTGAGCATACCCGTCCCACTCGGGGTGACTAATGCAAAACCAACAGATGATGAACAGAATGCAGAACAATGTCATACATTCACCCCAGTACAGAGATCTGGGCCTAAATCCATCGTTGTTTTGCTCACCATGCTATTCCAGTTTGAACCCAGCCATATGCAAATCAGTCTTGACCCTGTGCCTCATGGGTACAGTCCAGCCCGAACTGCCAAGCCAGGTCCTCCCTGGACTGGAACCAAGCATCCTATTACCGGTTTTGGGGTTTCACCCCTCTTTAGCCAGGATAGCTTGATTCCAGTGGCATGAAGAGCACGGGACTCACGTCTGGGCATACCCGTCCCTCTCGGGGTGACAAATGCAAACACAACAGTTGATGGACAGAATGCAGAAAAATGTCATACATTCCCCCCAGTACAGAGATCTGGGCCTATATCCATCGTTTTTTTGCTCACCATGCCATTCCAGTATGAACCCAGCCATATGCAAATCAGTCTTGACCTTGTGCCTCATGGGAACAGTCCAGCCAGAACTGCTAAGCCAGGTCCTGCCTGGACTGGAACCATGCATCTTAGGACCGATTTAGGGATTTCACCCCTCTTCAGCCAGGATAGCTTGATTCCGGTGTCATGGAGAGCACGGGACTCACGTCTGAGCATACCCGTTCCACTCGGGTTGACTAATGCAAAACCAACAGATGATGAACAGAATGCAGAACAATGTCATACATTCACCCCAGTACAGAGATCTGGGCCTAAATCCATCGTTTTTTTGCTCACCATAACGTTCCAGTTTGAACCCAGCCATATGCAAATCAGTCTTGACCCTGTGCCTCATGGGTACAGTCCAGCCCGGACTGCCAAGCCAGGTCCTCCCTAGACTCGAAACAAGCATCCTAGGACCGGTTTTGGGGTTTCACCCCTCTTCAGCCAGGATAGCTTGATTCCAGTGGCATGGAGAGCACGGGACCCACGTCTGGGCATACCCTTTCCACTCGGGGTGACAAATGCAAAAAGAACAGTTAATGCACAGAATGCATAACAATGTCAAACATTCACCCCAGTAGAGAGATCTGGGCCTAAGTACATCGTTTGTTTGCTCACCATGCCGTTCCAGTTTGAACCCAGCCATATGCAAATCAGTCTTGACCCTGTGCCGCATGGGTACAGTCCAGCCCGAACTGCCAAGCCAGGTCCTCCCTGGACTGGAACCAAGCATCCTAGGACCGGTTTCGGGGTTTCACCCCTCTTCAGGATGGATAGCTTGATTCCAATGGCATGGAGAGCATGGGACCGACGTCTGGGCATACCCTTGCCACTCGGGGTGACAAATGCAAAAACAACAGTTGATGGACAGAATGCAGAACAATGTTATACATTCACCCCAGTACAGAGATCTGGGCCTAAATCCATCGTTTTTTTGCTCACCATGCTATTCCAGTTTGAACCCAGCCATATGCAAATCAGTCTTGACCCTGTGCCTCATGGGTACAGTCCAGCCCGAACTGCCAAGCCAGGTCCTCCCTGGACTGGAACCAAGCATCCTAGGACCGGTTTCGGGGTTTCACCCCTCTTCAGCCAGGATAGCTTGATTCCGGTGTCATGGAGAGCACGGGACTCACGTCTGGGCATACCCGTCCCACTCGGGGTGACAAATGCAAACACAACAGTTGATGGACAGAATGCAGAAAAATGTCATACATTCCCCCCAGTACAGAGATCTGGGCCTAAATCCATCGTTTTTTTGCTCACCATGCCATTCCAGTATGAACCCAGCCATATGCAAATCAGTCTTGACCTTGTGCCTCATGGGAACAATCCAGCCAGAACTGCTAAGCCAGGTCCTGCCTGGACTGGAACCAAGCATCTTAGGACCGATTTAGGGGTTTCACCCCTCTTCAGCCAGGATAGTTTGATTCCGGTGTCATGGAGAGCACAGGACTCACGTCTGAGCATACCCGTGCCACTCGGGGTGACTAATGCAAAACCAACAGATGATGAACAGAATGCAGAACAATGTCATACATTCACCCCAGTACAGATATCTGGGCCTAAATCCATTGTTTTTTTGCTCACCATGCTATTCCAGTTTGAACCCAGCCATATGCAAATCAGTCTTGACCCTGTGCCTCATGGGTACAGTCCAGCCCGAACTGCCAAGCCAGGTCCTCCCTGGACTGGAACCAAGCATCCTATTACCGGTTTTGGGGTTTCACCCCTCTTTAGCCAGGATAGCTTGATTCCAGTGGCATGAAGAGCACGGGACTCACGTCTGGGCATACCCGTCCCACTCGGGGTGACAAATGCAAACACAACAGTTGATGGACAGAATGCAGAAAAATGTCATACATTCCCCCCAGTACAGAGATCTGGGCCTAAATCCATCGTTTTTTTGCTCACCGTGCCATTCCAGTATGAACCCAGCCATATGCAAATCAGTCTTGACCTTGTGCCTCATGGGAACAGTCCAGCCAGAACTGCTAAGCCAGGTCCTGCCTGGACTGGAACCAAGCATCTTAGGACCGATTTAGGGGTTTCACCCCTCTTCAGCCAGGATAGCTTGATTCCGGTGTCATGGAGAGCACGGGACTCACGTCTGAGCATACCCGTCCCACTCGGGGTGACTAATGCAAAACCAACAGATGATGAACAGAATGCAGAACAATGTCATACATTCACCCCAGTACAGAGAACTGGGCCTAAATCCATCGTTTTTTTGCTCACCATGCCGTTCCAGTTTGAACCCAGCCATATGCAAATCAGTCTTGACCCTGTGCCTCATGGGTACAGTCCAGCCCGGACTGCCAAGCCAGGTCCTCCCTAGACTCGAAACAAGCATCCTAGGACCGGTTTCGGGGTTTCACCCCTCTTCAGCCAGGATAGCTTGATTCCATTGGCATGGAGAGCACGGGACCCACGTCTGGGCATACCCTTTCCACTCGGGGTGACAAATGCTAAAAGAACAGTTAATGCACAGAATGCATAACAATGTCAAACATTCACCCCAGTAGAGAGATCTGGGCCTAAGTCCATCGTTTGTTTGCTCACCATGCCGTTCCAGTTTGAACCCAGCCATATGCAAATCAGTCTTGACCCTGTGCCGCATGGGTACAGTCCAGCCCGAACTGCCAAGCCAGGTCCTCCCTGGACTAGAACCAAGCATCCTAGGACCGGTTTCGGGGTTTCACCCCTCTTCAGGCATGATAGCTTGATTCCAGTGGCATGGAGAGCATGGGACCGACGTCTGGGCATACCCTTCCCACTCGGGGTGACAAATGCAAAAACAACAGTTGATGGACAGAATGCAGAACAATGTTATACATTCACCCCAGTACAGAGATCTGGGCCTAAATCCATCGTTTTTTCGCTCACCATGCTATTCCAGTTTGAACCCAGCCATATGCAAATCAGTCTTGACCCTGTGCCTCATGGGTACAGTCCAGCCCGAACTGCCAAGCCAGGTCCTCCCTGGACTGGAACCAAGCATCCTAGGACCGGTTTCGGGGTTTCACCCCTCTTCAGCCAGGATAGCTTGATTCTGGTGTCATGGAGAGCACGGGACTCACGTCTGAGCATACCCGTCCCACTCGGGGTGACTAATGCAAAACCAACAGATGATGAACAGAATGCAGAACAATGTCATACATTCACCCCAGTACAGAGATCTGGGCCTAAATCCATCGTTTTTTTGCTCACCATGCTATTCCAGTTTGAACCCAGCCATATGCAAATCAGTCTTGACCCTGTGCCTCATGGGTACAGTCTAGCCCGAACTGCCAAGCCAGGTCCTCCCTGGACTGGAACCAAGCATCCTATTACCGGTTTTGGGGTTTCACCCCTCTTTAGCCAGGATAGCTTGATTCCAGTGGCATGAAGAGCACGGGACTCACGTCTGGGCATACCCGTCCCACTCGGGGTGACAAATGCAAACACAACAGTTGATGGACAGAATGCAGAAAAATGTCATACATTCCCCCCAGTACAGAGATCTGGGCCTAAATCCATCGTTTTTTTGCTCACCATGCCATTCCAGTATGAACCCAGCCATATGCAAATCAGTCTTGACCTTGTGCCTCATGGGAACAGTCCAGCCAGAACTGCTAAGCCAGGTCCTGCCTGGACTGGAACCAAGCATCTTAGGACCGATTTAGGGGTTTCACCCCTCTTCAGCCAGGATAGCTTGATTCCGGTGTCATGGAGAGCACGGGACTCACGTCTGAGCATACCCGTCCCACTCGGGGTGACTAATGCAAAACCAACAGATGATGAACAGAATGCAGAACAATGTCATACATTCACCCCAGTACAGAGATCTGGGCCTAAATCCATCGTTTTTTTGCTCACCATGCCGTTCCAGTTTGAACCCAGCCATATGCAAATCAGTCTTGACCCTGTGCCTCATGGGTACAGTCCAGCCCGGACTGCCAAGCCAGGTCCTCCCTAGACTCGAAACAAGCATCCTAGGACCGGTTTTGGGGTTTCACAACTCTTCAGCCAGGATAGCTTGATTCCAGTGGCATGGAGAGCACGGGACCCACGTCTGGGCATACCCTTTCCACTCGGGGTGACAAATGCAAAAAGAACAGTTAATGCACAGAATGCATAACAATGTCAAACATTCACCCCAGTAGAGAGATCTGGGCCTAAGTCCATCGTTTGTTTGCTCACCATGCCGTTCCAGTTTGAACCCAGCCATATGCAAATCAGTCTTCACCCTGTGCCGCATGGGTACAGTCCAGCCCGAACTGTCAAGCCAGGTCCTCCCTGGACTGGAACCAAGCATCCTAGGACCGGTTTCGGGGTTTCACCCCTCTTCAGGCAGGATAGCTTGATTCCAGTGGCATGGAGAGCATGGGACCGACGTCTGGGCATACCCTTCCCTCTCGGGGTGACAAATGCAAAAACAACAGTTGATGGACAGAATGCAGAACAATGTCATACATTCACCCCAGTACAGAGATCTGGGCCTAAATCCATCGTTTTTTTGCTCACCATGTTATTCCAGTTTGAACTCAGCCATATGCAAATCAGTCTTGACCCTGTGCCTCATGGGTACAGTCCAGCCCGAACTGCCAAGCCAGGTCCTCCCTGGACTGGAACCAAGCATCCTAGGACCGGTTTCGGGGTTTCACCCCTCTTCAGGCAGGATAGCTTGATTCCAGTGGCATGGAGAGCATGGGACCGACGTCTGCACATACCCTTCCCACTCGGGGTGACAAATGCAAAAACAACAGTTGATGGACAGAATGCAGAACAATGTTATACATTCACCCCAGTACAGAGATCTGGGCCTAAATCCATCGTTTTTTTGCTCACCATGCTATTCCAGTTTGAACTCAGCCATATGCAAATCAGTCTTGACCCTGTGCCTCATTGGTACAGTCCAGCCCGAACTGCCAAGCCAGGTCCTCCCTGGACTGGAACCAAGCATCCTATTACCGGTTTTGGGGTTTCACCCCTCTTTAGCCAGGATAGCTTGATTCCAGTGGCATGAAGAGCACGGGACTCACGTCTGGGCATACCCGTCCCACTCGGGGTGACAAATGCAAACACAACAGTTGATGGACAGAATGCAGAAAAATGTTATACATTCCCCCCAGTACAGAGATCTGGGCCTAAATCCATTGTTTTTTTGCTCACCATGCCATTCCAGTATGAACCCAGCCATATGCAAATCAGTCTTGACCTTGTGCCTCATGGGAACAGTCCAGCCAGAACTGCTAAGGCAGGTCCTGCCTGGACTGGAACCAAGCATCTTAGGACCGATTTAGGGGTTTCACCCCTCTTCAGCCAGGATAGCTTGATTCCGGTGTCATGGAGAGCACGGGACTCACTTCTGAGCACACCCGTCCCACTCGGGGTGACTAATGCAAAACCAACAGATGATGAACAGAATGCAGAACAATGTCATACATTCACCCCAGTACAGAGATCTGGGCCTAAATCCATCGTTTTTTTGCTCACCATGCCGTTCCAGTTTGAACCAAGCCATATGCAAATCAGTCATAACCCTGTGCCTCATGGGTACAGTCCAGCCCGGACTGCCAAGCCAGGTCCTCCCTAGACTCGAAACAAGCATCCTAGGACCGGTTTCGGGGATTCACCCCTCTTCAGCCAAGATAGCTTGATTCCAGTGGCATGGAGAGCACAGGACCCACGTCTGGGCATACCCTTTCCACTCGGGGTGACAAATGAAAAAAGAACAGTTAATGCACAGAATGCATAACAATGTCAAACATTCACCCCAGTAGAGAGATCTGGGCCTAAGTCCATCGTTTGTTTGCTCACCATGCCGTTCCAGTTTGAACCCAGCCATATGCAAATCAGTCTTGACCCTGTGCCGCATGGGAACAGTCCAGCCCGAACTGCCAAGCTAGGTCCTCCCTGGACTGGAAACAAGCATCCTAGGACCGTTTTCGGGATTTCACCCCTCTTCAGCCAGGATAGCTTGATTCCAGTGCCATTGAGAGCACGGGACACACGTCTGGGCATACCCTTCCCACTCAGGATGACAAATGCAAAAACAACAGTTGATGGACTGAATGTAGAAAAATGTCATACATTCACCCCAGTACAGAGATCTGGGCCTAAATCCATCGTTTTTTTGCTCACCATGCTATTCCAGTTTGAACCAGCCATATGGAAATCAGTCTTGAGCCTGTGCCTCATGGGTACAGTCCAGCCCGAACTGCCAAGCCAGGTCCTCCCTGGACTGGAACCAAGCCAGGTCCTCCCGGGACTGGAACCAAGCATCCTAGGAGCGGTTACGGGGTTTCACCCCTCTTCAGACAGGATAGCTTGATTCCAGCGGCATGGAGAGAATGGGACCCACGTCTGGGCATTCCATTCCCACTCGGGGTGACAAATGCAAAAACAACAGATGATGAACAGAATGCAGAACAATGTCATCCATTCACCCCAGTACAGAGATCTGGGCCTAAATGCATCGCTTTTTTGCTCACCATGCCGTTCCAGTTTGAACCCAGCCATATGCAAATCAGTCTTGACCCTGTGCCTCATGGGTACAGTCCAGCCCGGACTGCCAAGCCAGGTGTTCCCTGGACTGGAAACAAGCATCCTAGGACCGGTTTTGGGGTTTCACCCCTCTTCAGCCAGGATAGCTTGATTCCAGTGGCATGGAGAGCACGGGACCCACTTCTGGGCATACCCTTCCCACTCGGGGTGACAAATGCAAAAATAACAGTTGATGGACAGAATGCAGAACAATGTCATACATTCACCCCAGTACAGAGATCTGGGCCTAAATCCATCGTTTTTTTGCTCACCATGCCGTTCCAGTTTGAACCCAGCCATATGCAAATCAGTCATGACCGTGTGCCTCATGGGTACAGTCCAGCCCGGACTGCCAAGCCAGGTCCTCCCTAGACTCGAACCAAGCATCCTAGGACCGGTTTCGGGGTTTCACCCCTCTTCAGCCAGGATAGCTTGATTCCAGTGGCATGGAGAGCACGGGACCCACGTCTGGGCATATCCTTTCCACTCGGGGTGACAAATGCAAAAAGAACAGTTAATGCACAGAATGCAGAACAATGTCAAACATTCACCCCAGTAGAGAAATCTGGGCCCAAGTCCATCGTTTGTTTGCTCACCATGCCGTTCCAGTTTGAACCCAGCCATATGCAAATCAGTCTTGATCCTATGCCGCATGGGTACAGTCCAGCCCGAACTGCCAAGCCAGGTCCTCCCGGGACTGGAAACAAGCATCCTAGGACCGTTTTCGGGATTTCACCCCTCTTCAGCCAGGATAGCTTGATTCCAGTGCCATGGAGAGCACGGGACACACGTCTGGGCATACCCTTCCCACTCAGGATGACAAATGCAAAAACAACAGTTGATGGACTGAATGTAGAACAATGTCATACATTCACCCCAGTACAGAGATCTGGGCCTAAATCCATCGTTTTTTTGCTCACCATGCTATTCCAGTTTGAACCAGTCATATGCAAATCAGTCTTGACCCTGTGCCTCATGGGTACAGTCCAGCCCAAACTGCCAAGCCAGGTCCTCCCTGGACTGGAAACAAGCATCCTAGGACCGGTTTCGGGATTTCACCTCTCTTAAGCCAGGATAGCTTGATTCCAGTGGCATGGAGAGCACTGGACCCACTTCTGAGCATACCCGTCCCACTCGGGGTGACTAATGCAAAAACAACAGTTGATGGACAGAATGCAGAACAATGTTATACATTCACCCCAGTACAGAGATCTGGGCCTAAATCCATCGTTTTTTTGCTCACCATGCTATTCCAGTTTGAACCCAGCCATATGCAAATCAGTCTTGACCCTGTGCCTCATGGGTACGGTCCAGCCCGAACTGCCAAGCCAGGTCCTCCCTGGACTGGAACCAAGCATCCTAGGACCGGTTTCGGGGTTTCACCCCTCTTCAGGCAGGATAGCTTGATTCCAGTGGCATGGAGTGCACAGGACCCACGTCTGGGCATTCCATTCCCACTCGGGGTGACAAATGCAAAAACAACAGATAAGGAACAGAATGCAGAACAATGTCATACATTCACCCCAGTACAGAGATCTGGGCCTAAATCCATCATTTTTTTGCTCACCATGCCGTTCCAGTTGGAACCCAGCAATATGCAAATCAGTCTTGACCCTGTGCCTCATGGGTAACGTCCAGCCCGAACTGCCAAGCCAGGTCCTCCCTGGACTGGAAACAAGCATCCTAGGACCGGTTTCGGGGTTTCACCCCTCTTCAGCCAGGATAGCTTGATTCCAGTGGCATAGAGAGCACGGGACCCACGTCTGAGCATACCCCTCCCACTCGGGGTGACAAATGCAAAAACAACAGCTGATGGACAGAATGCAGAACAATGTCAAACATTCATCCCAGTACAGAGATCTGGGCATAAATCCATCGTTTTTTTGCTCACCATGCCATTCCAGTATGAACCCAGCCATACGCAAATAAGTTTTGACCCTGCGCCACATGGGAACAGTCCAGCCCGAACTTCTAAGCCAGGTCCTGCCTGGACTGGAATCAAGCATCCTAGCACCAGTTTCGGGGTTTCACCCCTCTTCAGCTAGGATAGCTTGATTCCAGTGGCATGGAGAGCACGGGACTCACGTCTGGGCATACCCCTCCCACTCGGGGTGACAAATGCAAAAACAACAGCTGATGGACAGAATGCAGAACAATGTCATACATTCACCCCAGTACAGAGATCTGGGCCTAAATCCATCGTTTTTTTCCTCACCATGCTATTCCAGTTTGAACCCAGCCATATGCAAATCAGTCTTGACCCTGTGCCTCATGGGTACAGTCCAGCCCGAATTGCCAAGCCAGGTCCTCCCTGGACTGGAACCAAGCCAGGTCCTCCCTGGAGTGGAACCAAGCATCCTAGGACCGGTTTCGGGGTTTACCCCTCTTCAGACAGGATAGCTTGATTCCAGTGGCATGGAGAGAACGGGACCCACGTCTGGGCATTCCATTCCCACTCGGGGTGACAAATGCAAAAATAACAGTTGATGGACAGAATGCAGAACAATGTCATACATTCACCCCAGTACAGAGATCTGGGCCTAAATCCATCGTTTGTTTGCTCACCATGCCGTTCCAGTTTGAACCCAGCCATATGCAAATCAGCCTTGACCCTGTGCCTCATGGGTACAGTACAGCCCGAACTGCCAAGCCAGGTCCTCCCTGGACTGGAAACAAGCATCCTAGGACCGGTTTTGGGGTTTCACCCCTCCGCAGGCAGGATAGCTTGATTCCAGTGGCATGGAGAGAACGGGACCCACGTCTGGGCATACCCTTGCAACTCAGGATGACAAATGCAACAGTTGATGGAGAAAATGCAGAACAATGTCATACATTTACCCCAGAACAGAGATCTGGGCCTAAATCCATCGTTTTATTGCTCACCATGCCGTTCCAGTTTGAACCCAGCCATATGCAAATCAGTCATGACCCTGTGCCTCATGGGTACAGTCCAGCCCGAACTGCCAAGCCAGGTCCTCCCTGGACTGGAAACAAGCATCCGAGGACCGGTTTCGGGGTTTTACCCCTCTTCAGCCAGGATAGCTTGATTCCAGTGGCATGGAGAGCACGGTACCCACGTCTGGGCATACCCCTCCCACTCGGGGTGACAAATGCAAAAACAACAGTTGATGGACAGAATGCAGAAAAATGTCATACATTCACCCCAGTACAGAGATCTGGGCATAAATCCATCGATTTTTGCTCACCATACCATTCCAGTATGAACCCAGCCATATGCAAATCAGTTTTGACCCTGCGCCTCATGGGAACAGTCCAGCCCGGACTTCTAAGCCAGTTCCTGCCTGGACTGGAACGAAGCATCCTATTACCGGTTTCGGGGTTTCACCCCTCTTCAGCCAGAATAGCTTGATTCCAGTGGCATGAAGAGCACGGGACTCACGTCTGGGCATACCCGTCCCACTCGGGGTGACAAATGCAAAAACAACAGTTGATGGACAAAATGCAGAACAATGTCATACATTCACCCCAGTACAGAGATCTGGGCCTAAATCCATCGTTTTATTCCTCACCATGCCATTCCAGTTTGAACCCAGCCATATGCGAATCAGTCTTGACCCTGTGCCTCATGGGTACAGTCCAGCCCGAACTGCCAAGCCAGGTCCTCCCTGGACTGAAAACAAGCATCCTAGGACCGGTTTCGGGGTTTCACCCCTCTTCAGCCAGGATAGCTTGATTCCAGTGGCATGGAGAGCAAGGGACCCACGTCTGGGCATACCCCTCCCACTCGGGGTGACAAATGCAAAAACAACAGTTGATGGACAGAATGCAGAACAATGTCATACATTCACCCCAGTAGAGAGATCTGGGCCTAAATCCATCGTTTTTTTGCTCACCATGCCATTCCAGTAGGAACCCAGTCATATGCAAATCAGTGTTGACCCTGTGCCTCATGGGAACAGTACAGCCCGAACTGCTAAGCCAGGTCCTGCCTGGACTGGAACCAAGCATCCTAGGACCGGTTTCGGGGTTTCACCCCTCTTCAGCCAGGATAGCTTGATTCCAGTGGCATGGAGAGCACGGGACTCACGTCTGGGTAAACCCGTCCCACCCGGGGTGACAAATGCAAAAACAACAGTTGATGGACAGAATGCAGAACAATGTCATACATTCACCCCAGTACAGAGATCTGGGCCTAAATCCATCGTTTTTTTGCTCACCATGCCGTTCCAGTTTGAACCCAGCCATATGCAAATCAGTCTTGACCCTGTGCCTCATGGGTACAGTCCAGCCCGAACTGCCAAGCCAGGTCCTCCCAGGACTGGAAACAAGCATCCTAGGACTTTTTTCCAGGTTTCACCCCTCTTCAGACAGGATAGCTTGATTCCAGTGGCATGGAGAGCACGGGACCCAATTCTGGGCATACCCTTTATACTCGGGGTGACAAATGCAAAAACAACAGTTGATGGACAGAATCCAGAACAATTTCATACATTCATCCCAGTACAGAGATCTGGGCCTAAATCCATTGTTTTTTTGCTCACCATGCTGTTCCAGTTTGAACCCAGCCATAAGCAAATCAGTCTTGACCCTGTGTCTCATGGATACAATCCAGCCAGAACTGCCAAGCCAGGTCCTCCCTGGACTGGAAACAAGCATCCTAGCACCGGTTTCGGGGTTTCACCCCTCTTCAGCCAGGATAACTTGATTGCAGTGGCATGGAGAGCACGGGACCCACGTCTGGGCATACCCTTCCCACTTGTGGTGACAAATGCAAACACAACAGTTGATGGACTGAATGTAGAACAATGTCATACATTCACCCCAGTACAGAGATCTGGGCCTAAATCCATTGTTTTTTTGCTCACCATGCTATTCCAGTTTGAACCCAGCCATATGCAAATCAGTCTTGACCCTGTGCCTCATGGGTACAGTTCAGCCCGAACTGCCAAACCAGGTCCTCCCTGGACTGGAACCAAGCCAGGTCCTCCCTGGACTGGAACCAAGCATCCGAGGACCAGTTTCGGGGTTTCACCCCTCTTCAGACAGGATAGCTTGATTCCAGTGGCATGGAGAGCACGGGACCCACGTCTGGGCATTCCATTCCCACTCGGGGTGACAAATGCAAAAACAACAGACGATGAACAGAATGCAGAACAATGTCATCCATTCACCCCAGTACAGAGATCTGGGCCTAAATGCATCGTTTTTTCGCTCACTATGCCGTTCCAGTTTGAACCCAGCCATATGCAAATCAGTCTTGACCCTGTGCCTAATGGGTACAGTCCAGCCCGAACTGCCAAGCCAGGTCCTCCCTGGACTGGAAACAAGCATCCTAGGACCGGTATCGGGGTTTCACCCCTCTTCAGCCAGGATAGCTTGATTCCAGTGGCATGGAGAGCATAGGACTCACGTCTGACCATACCCGTCCCACTCGGGGTGACTAATGCAAAAACAACAGTTGATGGACAGAATGCAGAACAATGTCATACATTCACCCCAGTACAGAGATCTGGGCCTAAATCCATCATTTTTTTGCTCACCATGCCGTTCCAGTTGGAACCCAGCAATATGCAAATCAGTCTTGACCCTGTGCCTCATGGGTAAAGTCCAGCCCGAACTGCCAAGCCAGGTCCTCCCTGGACTGTAAACAAGCATCCTAGGACCGGTTTCGGGGTTTCACCCCTCTTCAGCCAGGATAGCTTGATTCCAGTGGCATAGAGAGCACGGGACCCACGTCTGAGCATACCCTTCCCAATCGGGGTGACAAATGCAAAAACAACAGTTGATGGACAGAGTGCAGAACAATGTCAAACATTCACCCCAGTACAGAGATCTGGGCATAAATCCATCGTTTTTTTGCTCACCATGCCATTCCAGTATGAACCCAGCCATACGCAAATAAGTTTTGACCCTGCGCCACATGGGAACAGTCCAGCCCGAACTTCTAAGCCAGGTCCTGCCTGGACTGGAATCAAGCATCCTAGCACCAGTTTCGGGGTTTCACCCCTCTTCAGTTAGGATAGCTTGATTCCAGTGGCATGGAGAGCACGGGACTCACGTCTGGGCATACCCCTCCCACTCGGGGTGACAAATGCAAAAACAAAAGTTGATGGACAGAATGCAGAACAATGTCATTCATTCACCCCAGTACAGAGATCTGGGCATAAATCCATCGATTTTTGCTCACCATGCCATTCCAGTATGAACCCAGCCATACGCAAATCAGTTTTGACCCTGCGCCTCATGGGAACAGTCCAGCCCGAACTTCTAAGCCAGGTCCTGCCTGGAGTGGAATCAAGCATCCTAGCACCGGTTTCGGGGTTTCACCCCTCTTCAGCTAGGATAGCTTGATTCCAGTGGCATGGAGAGCACGGGACTCACATCTGAGCATACTCGTCCCACTCGGGATGACAAATGCAAAAACAACAGCTGATGGACAGAATGCAGAACAATGTCATACATTCACCCCAGTACAGAGATCTGGGCCTAAATCCATCGTTTTTTTCCTCACCATGCTATTCCAGTTTGAACCAGCCACATGCAAATCAGTCTTGACCCTATGCCTCATGGGTACAGTCCAGCCCGAATTGCCAAGCCAGGTCCTCCCTGGACTGGAACCAAGCCAGGTCCTCCCTGGACTGGAACCAAGCATCCTAGGACCGGTTTCGGGGTTTCACCCCTCTTCAGACAGGATAGCTTGATTCCAGTGGCATGGAGAGAACGGGACCCACGTCTGGGCATTCCATTCCCACTCGGGGTGACAAATGCAAAAACAACAGATGATGAACAGAATGCAGAACAATGTCATCCAATCACCCCAGTACAGAGATCTGGGCCTAAATGCATCGCTTTTTTGCTCACCATGCCGTTCCAGTTTGAACCCAGCCATATGCAAATCAGTCTTGACCCTGTGCGTCATGGGTACAGTCCAGCCCGGACTGCCAAGCCAGGTGTTCCCTGGACTGGAAACAAGCATCCTAGGACCGGTTTTGGGGTATCACCCCTCTTCAGCCAGGATAGCTTGATTCCAGTGGCATGGAGAGCACGGGACCCACTTCTGGGCATACCCTTCCCACTCGGGGTGACAAATGCAAAAATAACAGTTGATTGACAGAATGCAGAACAATGTCATACATTCACCCCAGTACAGAGATCTGGGCCTAAATCCATCGTTTGTTTGCTCACCATGCCATTCCAGTTTGAACCGAGCCATATGCAAATCAGTCTTGACCCTGTGCCTCATGGGTACAGTCCAGCCCAATCTGCCAAGCCAGGTCCTCCCTGGACTGGAAACAAGCATCCTAGGACCGGTTTCGGGACTTCACCCCTCTTAAGCCAGGATAGCTTGATTCCAGTGGCATGGAGAGCACGGGACCCACATTTGGGCATACCCTTCCCACTCAGGATGGCAAATGCAAAAACAACAGTTGATGGACAAAATGCAGAACAATGTCAAACATTCACCCCAGTACAGAGATCTGGGCCTATATCCATTGTTTGTTTGCTCACCATGCCGTTCCAGTTTGAACCCAGCCATATGCAAATCAGCCTTGACCCTGTGCCTCATGGGTACAGTACAGCCCGAACTGCCAAGCCAGGTCTTCCCTGGACTGGAAACAAGCATCCTAGGACCGGTTTTGGGGTTTCACCCCTCCGCAGCCAGGATAGCTTGATTCCAGTGGCATGGAGAGAACGGGACCCACGTCTGGGCATACCCTTCCAACTCAGGATGACAAATGCAAAACAACAGTTGATGGAGAAAATGCAGAACAATGTCATACATTCACCCCAGAACAGAGATCTGGGCCTAAATCCATCGTTTTATTGCTCACCATGCTGTTCCAGTTTGAACCCAGCCATATGCAAATCAGTCATGACCCTGTGCCTCATGGGTACAGTCCAGCCCGAACTGCCAAGCCAGGTCCTCCCTGGACTGGAAACAAGCATCCGAGGACCGGTTTCGGGGTTTTACCCCTCTTCAGCCAGGATAGCTTGATTCCAGTGGCATGGAGAGCACGGGACCCACGTCTGGGCATACCCCTCCCACTCGGGGTGACAAATGCAAAAACAACAGTTGATGGACAGAATGCAGAACAATGTCATACATTCACCCCAGTACAGAGATCTGGGCATAAATCCATCGATTTTTGCTCACCATGCCATTCCAGTATGAACCCAGCCATATGCAAATCAGTTTTGACCCTGCGCCTCATGGGAACAGTCCAGCCCGGACTTCTAAGCCAGTTCCTGCCTGGACTGGAACGAAGCATCCTATTACCGGTTTCGGGGTTTCACCCCTCTTCAGCCAGAATAGCTTGATTCCAGTGGCATGAAGAGCACGGGACTCACGTCTGGGCATACCCGTCCCACTCGGGGTGACAAATGCAAACACAACAGTTGATGGACAGAATGCAGAAAAATGTCATACATTCCCCCAGTACAGAGATCTGGGCCTAAATCCATCGTTTTTTTGCTCACCATGCCATTCCAGTATGAACCCAGCCATATGCAAATCAGTCTTGACCTTGTGCCTCATGGGAACAGTCCAGCCAGAAATGCTAAGCCAGGTCCTGCGTGGACTGGAACCAAGCATCTTAGGACCGATTTAGGGGGTTCACCCCTCTTCAGCCAGGATAGCTTGATTCCAGTGTCATGGAGAGCACGGGACTCACGACTGAGCATACCCGTCCCACTCGGGGTGACTAATGCAAAACCAACAGATGATGAACAGAATGCACAACAATGTCATACATTCACCCCAGTACAGAGATCTGGGCCTAAATCCATCGTTTTTTGCTCACCATGCCGTTCCAGTTTGAACCCAGCCATATGCAAATCAGTCATGACCCTGTGCCTCATGGGTACAGTCCAGCTCTGACTGCCAAGCCAGGTCCTCCCTGGACTGGAACCAAGCATCCTAGGACCGGTTTCGGGGTTTCACCCCTCTTCAGGCAGGATAGCTTGATTCCAGTGGCATGGAGTGCACAGGACCCACGTCTGGGCATTCCATTCCTACTCGGGGTGACAAATGCAAAAACAACAGATGAGGAACAGAATGCAGAACAATGTCATACTTCACCCCAGTACAGAGATCTGGGCCTAAATCCATCGTTTTTTTGCTCACCATGCCATTCCAGTTTGAATCCAGCCACATGCAAGTCAGTCTTGACCCTGTGCCTCATGGGTACAGTCCAGCCCGGACTGCCAAGCCAGGTCCTCCCTGGACTGGAAACAAGCATCCTAGGACCGGTTTCGGGGTATCACCCCTCTTCAGCCAGGATAGCTTGATTTCAGTGGCATGAGAGCATGGGACCGACGTCTGGGCATACCCTTCCCACTCGGGTGACAAATGCAAAAACAACAGTTGATGGACAGAATGCAGAACAATGTCATACATTCATTCCAGTACAGAGATCTGGGCCTAAATCCATTGTTTGTTTGCTCACCATGCCGTTCCAGTTTGAACCCAGCCATATGCAAATCAGCCTTGACCCTGTGCCTCATGGGTACAGTACAGCCCGAACTGCCAAGTCAGGTCCTCCCTGGACTGGAAACAAGCATCCTAGGACCGGTGTCGGGGTTTCACCCCTCCGCAGCCAGGATAGCTTGATTCCAGTGGCATGGCGAGAACGGGACCCACGTCTGGGCATACCCTTCCCACTCAGGATGACAAATGCAAAACAACAGTTGATGGAGAAAATGCAGAACAATGTCATACATTCACCCCAGAACAGAGATCTGGGCCTAAATCCATCGTTTTATTGCTCACCATGCCGTTCCAGTTTAAACCCAGCCATATGCAAATCAGTCATGACCCTGTGCCTCATGGGTACAGTCCAGCCCGAACTGCCAAGCCAGGTCCTCCCTGGACTGGAAACAAGCATCCGAGGACCGGTTTCGGGGTTTCACCCCTCTTCAGCCAGGATAGCTTGATTCCAGTGGCATGGAGAGCACGGGACCCACGTCTGGGCATACCCCTCCCACTCGGGGTGACAAATGCAAAAATAACAGTTGATGGACAGAATGCAGAACAATGTCATACATTCACCCCAGTACAGAGATCTGGGCATAAATCCATCGATTTTTGCTCACCATGCCATTCCAGTATGAACCCAGCCATATGCAAATCAGTTTTGACCCTGCGCCTCATGGGAACAGTCCAGCCCGAACTTCTAAGCCAGGTCCTGCCTGGACTGGAATCAAGCATCCTAGCACCGGTTTCGGGGTTTCACCCCTCTTCAGCTAGGATAGCTTGATTCCAGTGGCATGGAGAGCACGGGACTCACGTCTGAGCATACCTGTCCCACTCGGGGTGACAAATGCAAAAACAACAGCTGATGGACAGAATGCAGAACAATGTCATACATTCACCCCAGTACAGAGATCTGGGCCTAAATCCATCGTTTTTTTGCTCACCATGCCATTCCAGTATGAACAGAGCCATGTGCAAATCATTCTTGACCCTGTGCCTCATGGGAACAGTCCAGCCCGAACTGCTAAGCCAGTTCCTGCCTGGACTGGAACGAAGCATCCTATTACCGGTTTTGGGGTTTCACCCCTCTTTAGCCAGGATAGCTTGATTCCAGTGGCATGAAGAGCACGGGACTCACTTCTGGGCATACCCGTCCCACTCGGGGTGACAAATGCAAACACAACAGTTGATGGACAGAATGCAGAAAAATGTCATACATTCCCCCCAGTACAGAGATCTGGGCCTAAATCCATCGTTTTTTTGCTCACCATGCCATTCCAGTATGAACCCAGCCATATGGAAATCAGTCTTGACCTTGTGCCTCATGGGAACAGTCCAGCCAGAACTGCTAAGCCAGGTCCTGCCTGGAATGGAACTAAGCATCTTAGGACCGATTTCGGGGTTTTACCCCTCTTCAGCCAGGATAGCTTGATTCCAGTGTCATGGAGAGCACGGGACTCACGTCTGAGCAAACCCGTCCCACTCGGGGTGACTAATGCAAAACCAACAGATGATGAACAGAATGCAGAACAATGTCATACATTCACCCCAGTACAGAGATCTGGGCCTAAATCCATCGTTTTTTTGCTCACCATGCCGTTCCAGTTTGAACCCAGCCATATGCAAATCAGTCATGACCCTGTGCCTCATGGGTACAGTCCAGTCCGGACTGCCAAGCCAGGTCCTCCCTAGACTCGAAACAAGCATCCTAGGACCGGTTTCGGGGTTTCACCCCTCTTAAGCCAGGATAGCTTGATTCCAGTGGCATGGAGAGCACGGGACCCACGTCTGGGCATACCCTTTCCACTCGGGGTGACAAATGCAAAAACAACAGTTGATGCACAGAATGCAGAACAATGTCAAACATTCACCCCAGTATAGAGATCTGGGCCTAAGTCCATCGTTTGTTTGCTCACCATGCCGTTCCAGTTTGAACCCAGCCATATGCAAATCATTCTTGACACTGTGCCTCATGGGTACAGTCCAGCCCGAACTGCCAAGCCAGGTCCTCCCTGGACTGGAACCAAGCATCTTAGGACCGATTTAGGGGGTTCACCCCTCTTCAGCCAGGATAGCTTGATTCCAGTGTCATGGAGAGCACGGGACTCACGACTGAGCATACCCGTCCCACTCGGGGTGACTAATGCAAAACCAACAGATGATGAACAGAATGCAGAACAATGTCATACATTCACCCCAGTACAGAGATCTGGGCCTAAATCCATCGTTTTTTTGCTCACCATGCCGTTCCAGTTTGAACCCAGCCATATGCAAATCAGTCATGACCCTGTGCCTCATGGGTACAGTCCAGCTCTGACTGCCAAGCCAGGTCCTCCCTGGACTGGAACCAAGCATCCTAGGACCGGTTTCGGGGTTTCACCCCTCTTCAGGCAGGATAGCTTGATTCCAGTGGCATGGAGTGCACAGGACCCACGTCTGGGCATTCCATTCCTACTCGGGGTGACAAATGCAAAAACAACAGATGAGGAACAGAATGCAGAACAATGTCATACTTCACCCCAGTACAGAGATCTGGGCCTAAATCCATCGTTTTTTTGCTCACCATGCCATTCCAGTTTGAATCCAGCCACATGCAAGTCAGTCTTGACCCTGTGCCTCATGGGTACAGTCCAGCCCGGACTGCCAAGCCAGGTCCTCCCTGGACTGGAAACAAGCATCCTAGGACCGGTTTCGGGGTATCACCCCTCTTCAGCCAGGATAGCTTGATTTCAGTGGCATGAGAGCATGGGACCGACGTCTGGGCATTCCCTTCCCACTCGGGGTGACAAATGCAAAAACAACAGTTGATGGACAGAATGCAGAACAATGTCATACATTCATTCCAGTACAGAGATCTGGGCCTAAATCCATTGTTTGTTTGCTCACCATGCCGTTCCAGTTTGAACCCAGCCATATGCAAATCAGCCTTGACCCTGTGCCTCATGGGTACAGTACAGCCCGAACTGCCAAGTCAGGTCCTCCCTGGACTGGAAACAGGCATCCTAGGACCGGTGTCGGGGTTTCACCCCTCCGCAGCCAGGATAGCTTGATTCCAGTGGCATGGCGAGAACGGGACCCACGTCTGGGCATACCCTTCCCACTCAGGATGACAAATGCAAAACAACAGTTGATGGAGAAAATGCAGAACAATGTCATACATTCACCCCAGAACAGAGATCTGGGCCTAAATCCATCGTTTTATTGCTCACCATGCCGTTCCAGTTTAAACCCAGCCATATGCAAATCAGTCATGACCCTGTGCCTCATGGGGACAGTCCAGCCCGAACTGCCAAGCCAGGTCCTCCCTGGACTGGAAACAAGCATCCGAGGACCGGTTTCGGGGTTTCACCCCTCTTCAGCCAGGATAGCTTGATTCCAGTGGCATGGAGAGCACGGGACCCACGTCTGGGCATACCCCTCCCACTCGGGGTGACAAATGCAAAAATAACAGTTGATGGACAGAATGCAGAGCAATGTCATACATTCACCCCAGTACAGAGATCTGGGCCTAAATCCATCGTTTTTTTGCTCACCATGCCATTCCAGTATGAACCCAGTCATATGCAAATCAGTGTTGACCCTGTGCCTCATTGGAACAGTACAGCCCGAACTGCTAAGCCAGGTCCTGCCTGGACTGGAACCAAGCATCCTAGGACCGGTTTCGGGGTTTCACCCCTCTTCAGCCAGGATAGCTTGATTCCAGTGGCATGGAGAGCACGGGACTCACGTCTGGGTAAACCCGTCCCACCCGGGGTGACAAATGCAAAAACAACAGTTGATGGACAGAATGCAGAACAATGTCATACATTCACCCCAGTACAGAGATCTGGGCCTAAATCCATCGTTTGTTTGCTCACCATGCCGTTCCAGTAGGAACCCAGCCATATGAAAATCAGTCTTGACCCTGTGCCTCATGGGTACAGTCCAGCCCGAACTGCTAAGCCAGTTCCTGCCTGGACTGGAACGAAGCATCCTATTACCGGTTTTGGGGTTTCACCCCTCTTTAGACAGGATAGCTTGATTCCAGTGGCATGAAGAGCATGGGACTCACTTCTGGGCATACCCGTCCCACTCGGGGTGACAAATGCAAACACAACAGTTGATGGACAGAATGCAGAAAAATGTCATACATTCCCCCCAGTACAGAGATCTGGGCCTAAATCCATCGTTTTTTTGCTCACCATGCCATTCCAGTATGAACAGAGCCATGTGCAAATCATTCTTGACCCTGTGCCTCATGGGAACAGTCCAGCCCGAACTGCTAAGCCAGTTCCTGCCTGGACTGGAACGAAGCATCCTATTACCGGTTTTGGGGTTTCACCCCTCTTTAGCCAGGATAGCTTGATTCCAGTGGCATGAAGAGCACGGGACTCACTTCTGGGCATACCCGTCCCACTCGGGGTGACAAATGCAAACACAACAGTTGATGGACAGAATGCAGAAAAATGTCATACATTCCCCCCAGTACAGAGATCTGGGCCTAAATCCATCGTTTTTTTGCTCACCATGCCATTCCAGTATGAACCCAGCCATATGCAAATCAGTCTTGACCTTGTGCCTCATGGGAACAGTCCAGCCAGAACTGCTAAGCCAGGTCCTGCCTGGAATGGAACCAAGCATCTTAGGACCGATTTCGGGGTTTTACCCCTCTTCAGCCAGGATAGCTTGATTCCAGTGTCATGGAGAGCACGGGACTCACGTCTGAGCATACCCGTCCCACTCGGGGTGACTAATGCAAAACCAACAGATGATGAACAGAATGCAGAACAATGTCATACATTCACCCCAGTACAGAGATCTGGGCCTAAATCCATCATTTTTTTGCTCACCATGCCGTTCCAGTTTGAACCCAGCCATATGCAAATCAGTCATGACCCTGTGCCTCATGGGTACAGTCCAGCCCGGACTGCCAAGCCAGGTCCTCCCTAGACTGGAAACAAGCATCCTAGGACCGGTTTCGGGGTTTCACCCCTCTTCAGCCAGGATAGCTTGATTTCAGTGGCATGAGAGCATGGGACCGACATCTGGGCATACCCTTCCCACTCGGGGTGACAAATGCAAAAACAACAGTTGATGGACAGAATGCAGAACAATGTCATACATTCATTCCAGTACAGAGATCTGGGCCTAAATCCATTGTTTGTTTGCTCACCATGCCGTTCCAGTTTGAACCCAGCCATATGCAAATCAGCCTTGACCCTGTGCCGTATGGGTACAGTACAGCCCGAACTGCCAAGTCAGGTCCTCCCTGGACTGGAAACAAGCATCCTAGGACCGGTGTCGGGGTTTCACCCCTCCGCAGCCAGGATAGCTTGATTCCAGTGGCATGGCGAGAACGGGACCCACGTCTGGGCATACCCTTCCCACTCAGGATGACAAATGCAAAACGACAGTTGATGGAGAAAATGCAGAACAATGTCATACATTCACCCCAGAACAGAGATCTGGGCCTAAATCCATCGTTTTATTGCTCACCATGCCGTTCCAGTTTAAACCCAGCCATATGCAAATCAGTCATGACCCTGTGCCTCATGGGGACAGTCCAGCCCGAACTGCCAAGCCAGGTCCTCCCTGGACTGTAAACAAGCATCCGAGGACCGGTTTCGGGGTTTCACCCCTCTTCAGCCAGGATAGCTTGATTCCAGTGGCATGGAGAGCACGGGACCCACGTCTGGGCATACCCCTCCCACTCGGGGTGACAAATGCAAAAATAACAGTTGATGGACAGAATGCAGAACAATGTCATACATTCACCCCAGTACAGAGATCTGGGCATAAATCCATCTATTTTTGCTCACCATGCCATTCCAGTATGAACCCAGCCATATGCAAATCAGTTTTGACCCTGCGCCTCATGGGAACAGTCCATCCCGAACTTCTAAGCCAGGTCCTGCCTGGACTGGAATCAAGCATCCTAGCACCGGTTTCGGGGTTTCACCCCTCTTCAGCTAGGATAGCTTGATTCCAGTGGCATGGAGAGCACGGGACTCACGTCTGAGCATACCCGTCCCTCTCGGGGTGACAAATGCAAAAACAACAGCTGATGGACAGAATGCAGAACAATGTCATACATTCACCCCAGTACAGAGATCTGGGCCTAAATCCATCGTTTTTTTGCTCACCATGCCATTCCAGTATGAACAGAGCCATGTGCAAATCATTCTTGACCCTGTGCCTCATGGGAACAGTCCAGTCCGAACTGCTAAGCCAGTTCCTGCCTGGACTGGAACGAAGCATCCTATTACCGGTTTTGGGGTTTCACCCCTCTTTAGCCAGGATAGCTTGATTCCAGTGGCATGAAGAGCACGGGACTCACTTCTGGGTATACCCGTCCCACTCGGGGTGACAAATGCAAACACAACAGTTGATGGACAGAATGCAGAAAAATGTCATACATTCCCCCCAGTACAGAGATCTGGGCCTAAATCCATCGTTTTTTTGCTCACCATGCCGTTCCAGTTTGAACCCAGCCATATGCAAATCAGTCATGACCCTGTGCCTCATGGGTACAGTCCAGTCCGGACTGCCAAGCCAGGTCCTCCCTAGACTGGAAACAAGCATCCTAGGACCGGTTTCGGGGTTTCACCCCTCTTCAGCCAGGATAGCTTGATTCCAGTGGCATGGAGAGCACGGGACCCACGTCTGGGCATACCCTTTCCACTCGGGGTGACAAATGCAAAAACAACAGTTGATGCAGAGAATGCAGAACAATGTCAAACATTCACCCCAGTAGAGAGATCTGGGCCTAAGTCCATTGTTTGTTTGCTCACCATGCCGTTCCAGTTTGAACCCAGCCATATGCAAATCATTCTTGACACTGTGCCTCATGGGTACAGTCCAGCCCGAACTGCCAAGCCAGGTCCTCCCTGGACTGGAAACAAGCATCCTAGGACCGGTTTCGGGATTTCACCCCTCTTCAGCCAGGATAGCTTGATTCCAGTGCCATGGAGAGCACGGGACACACGTCTGGGCATATGATTATTATTATTAAGGGAATTTTGTAAAGTGCTTGGTTACGCTCGGAAGCGTGTCCCCGCGCTGAAACTGAAAGACTCAGAAACAGAAGTGAGAAGTGGGCCCGGTTATCTAGAGAATAGATGTGTTTTTAATTTCTTCCCAAAACTTGATTCAGATGGATCTATGCGAAGGTTAAGAGGTAGAGCGTTCCAGCTCTTCGTCACCATATAGCGAAAGGATCTTTCTCCCATGCGGGTCTTTGTCACCCTAGGGACCTTTAATAGGCCTCCATGTCAGGAGCGCAAAGCGCGTGATGGTACGTGCCTGTTGACTAGGTTCTGGAGTGGTGCAGGCGCCCTCCCAGTGAGGATGCGATAGCAAGTACAGAGGGCTTTGAATTCAACTCTTCTTCTTACTGGCAACCAATGGAGGGTCTGAAGGGCCGCCTTAGAGGCCGATCTTTTAGGGAATTTTAAAATAAGGCGGGCTGCCGCGTTCTGTAACACCTGAAGGCGATTCATTGCCTTACAGGTTGCTCCCAAATACAGTAGGTTGCCGTAGTCTAGACGCGATGTGATGAGGGCGTGCACCAGTGTTCTACGGGCGGACGTAGGGAGGAGAACTAGGACCTTCCGTAGACTTTTTAAAATGCTAAAACAAACACCCGCCACCTGGTCTATCTGGGGTCCAAAAGACAAGTCAGCATACCCTTCCCACTCAGGATGACAAATGCAAAAACAACAGTTAATGGACAAAATGCAGAACAATGTCATACATTCACCCCAGTACAGAGATCTGGGCCTAAATCCATCGTTTTTTTGCTCACCATGCTATTCCAGTTTGAACCCAGCCATATGCAGATCAGTCTTGACCCTGTGCCTCATGGGTACAGTCCAGCCCGAACTGCCAAGCCAGGTCCTCCCTGGACTGGAAACAAGCATCCTAGGACCAGTATCAGGGTTTCTCCCCTCTTCAGCCAGGATAGCTTGATTCCAATGGCATGGAGAGCACGGGACTCACGTCTGTGCATACCTGTCCCACTCGGGGTGACTAATGCAAAAACAACAGTTCATGGACAGAATGCAGAACAATGTCATACATTCACCCCAGTACAGAGATCTGGGCCTAAATCCATCATTTTTTTGCTCACCATGCTATTCCAGTTTGAACCCAGCCATATGCAAATCAGTCTTGACCCTGTGCCTCATGGGTACAGTCCAGCACAAACTGCCAAGCCAGGTCCTCCCTGGACTGGAACCAAGCATCCTAGGACCGGTTTCGGGGTTTCACCCCTCTTCAGGCAGGATAGCTTGATTCCAGTGGCAGGGAGTGCACGGGACCCACGTCTGGGCATTCCATTCCCACTCGGGGTGACAAATGCAAAATCAACAGATGAGGAACAGAATGCAGAACAATGTCATACATTCACCCCAGTACAGAGATCTGGGCCTAAATCCATAGTTTTTTTGCTCACTATGCAGTTCCAGTTTGAATCCAGCCATATGCAAATCAGTCTTGACCCTGTGCCTCATGGGTACAGTCCAGCCCGGACTGCCAAGCCAGGTCCTCCCTGGACTGTAAACAAGCATCCTAGGACCGGTTTCGGGGTATCACCCCTCTTCAGCCAGGATAGCTTGATTCCAATGGCATGGAGAGCACGGGACTCACGTCTGAGCATACCCGTCCCACTCAGGGTGACTAATGCAAAAACAACAGTTGATGGACAGAATGCAGAACAATGTCATACATTCACCCCAGTACAGAGATCTGGGCCTAAATCCATTGTTTTTTTGCTCACCATTCCGTTCCAGTATGAACCCAGCCATATGCAAATCATTCTTGACCCTGTGGCTCATGGGAACAGTCCAGCCCGAACTGCTAAGCCAGGTCCTGCCTGGACTGGAACCAAGCATCCTAGGACCGGTTTCGGGGTTTCATCCCTCTTCAGCCAGGATAGCTTGATTCCAGTGGCATGGAGAGCACGGGACACACGTCTGAACATACCCGTCCCACTCGGGGTGACAAATGCAAAAACAACAGTTGATGGACAGAATGCAGAACAATGTCATACATTCACCCCAGTAGAGAGATCTGGGCCTAAATCCATCGTTTTTTTGCTCACCATGCCATTCCAGTATGAACCCAGTCATATGCAAATCAGTGTTGACCCTGTGCCTCATTGGAACAGTACAGCCCGAACTGCTAAGCCAGGTCCTGCCTGGACTGGAACCAAGCATCCTAGGACCGGTTTCGGGGTTTCACCCCTCTTCAGCCAGGATAGCTTGATTCCAGTGGCATGGAGAGCACGGGACTCACGTCTGGGTAAACCCGTCCCACCCGGGGTGACAAATGCAAAAACAACAGTTGATGGACAGAATGCAGAACAATGTGATACATTCACCCCAGTACAGAGATCTGGGCCTAAATCCATCGTTTGTTTGCTCACCATGCCGTTCCAGTAGGAACCCAGCCATATGCAAATCAGTCTTGACCCTGTGCCTCATGGGTGCAGTCCAGCCCGAACTGCTAAGCCAGTTCCTGCCTGGACTGGAACGAAGCATCCTATTACCGGTTTTGGGGTTTCACCCCTCTTTAGACAGGATAGCTTGATTCCAGTGGCATGAAGAGCATGGGACTCACTTCTGGGCATACCCGTCCCACTCGGGGTGACAAATGCAAACACAACAGTTGATGGACAGAATGCAGAAAAATGTCATACATTCCCCCCAGTACAGAGATCTGGGCCTAAATCCATTGTTTTTTTGCTCACCATGCCATTCCAGTATGAACAGAGCCATGTGCAAATCATTCTTGACCCTGTGCCTCATGGGAACAGTCCAGCCCGAACTGCTAAGCCAGTTCCTGCCTGGACTGGAACGAAGCATCCTATTACCGGTTTTGGGGTTTCACCCCTCTTTAGCCAGGATAGCTTGATTCCAGTGGCATGAAGAGCACGGAACTCACTTCTGGGCATACCCGTCCCACTCGGGGTGACAAATGCAAACACAACAGTTGATGGACAGAATGCAGAAAAATGTCATACATTCCCCCCAGTACAGAGATCTGGGCGTAAATCCATCGTTTTTTTGCTCACCATGCCATTCGAGTATGAACCCAGCCATATGCAAATCAGTCTTGACCTTGTGCCTCATGGGAACAGTCCAGCCAGAACTGCTAAGCCAGGTCCTGCCTGGAATGGAACCAAGCATCTTAGGACCGATTTCGGGGTTTTACCCCTCTTCAGCCAGGATAGCTTGATTCCAGTGTCATGGAGAGCACGGGACTCACGTCTGAGCATACCCGTCCCACTCGGGGTGACTAATGCAAAACCAACAGATGATGAACAGAATGCAGAACAATGTCATACATTCACCCCAGTACAGAGATCTGGGCCTAAATCCATCGTTTTTTTGCTCACCATGCCGTTCCAGTTTGAACCCAGCCATATGCAAATCAGTCATGACCCTGTGCCTCATGGGTACAGTCCAGCCCGGACTGCCAAGCCAGGTCCTCCCTAGACTGGAAACAAGCATCCTAGGACCGGTTTCGGGGTTTCACCCCTCTTCAGCCAGGATAGCTTGATTCCAGTGGCATGGAGAGCACGGGACCCACGTCTGGGCATACCCTTTCCACTCGGGGTGACAAATGCAAAAACAACAGTTGATGCACAGAATGCAGAACAATGTCATACATTCCCCCCAGTACAGAGATCTGGGCCTAAATCCATTGTTTTTTTGCTCACCATGCCATTCCAGTATGAACAGAGCCATGTGCAAATCATTCTTGACCCTGTGCCTCATGGGAACAGTCCAGCCCGAACTGCTAAGCCAGTTCCTGCCTGGACTGGAACGAAGCATCCTATTACCGGTTTTGGGGTTTCACCCCTCTTTAGCCAGGATAGCTTGATTCCAGTGGCATGAAGAGCACGGGACTCACTTCTGGGCATACCCGTCCCACTCGGGGTGACAAATGCAAACACAACAGTTGATGGACAGAATGCAGAAAAATGTCATACATTCCCCCCAGTACAGAGATCTGGGCCTAAATCCATCGTTTTTTTGCTCACCATGCCATTCCAGTATGAACCCAGCCATATGCAAATCAGTCTTGACCTTGTGCCTCATGGGAACAGTCCAGCCAGAACTGCTAAGCCAGGTCCTGCCTGGAATGGAACCAAGCATCTTAGGACCGATTTCGGGGTTTTACCCCTCTTCAGCCAGGATAGCTTGATTCCAGTGTCATGGAGAGCACGGGACTCACGTCTGAGCATACCCGTCCCACTCGGGGTGACTAATGCAAAACCAACAGATGATGAACAGAATGCAGAACAATGTCATACATTCACCCCAGTACAGAGATCTGGGCCTAAATCCATCGTTTTTTTGCTCACCATGCCGTTCCAGTTTGAACCCAGCCATATGCAAATCAGTCATGACCCTGTGCCTCATGGGTACAGTCCAGCCCGGACTGCCAAGCCAGGTCCTCCCTAGACTGGAAACAAGCATCCTAGGACCGGTTTCGGGGTTTCACCCCTCTTCAGCCAGGATAGCTTGATTCCAGTGGCATGGAGAGCACGGGACCCACGTCTGGGCATACCCTTTCCACTCGGGGTGACAAATGCAAAAACAACAGTTGATGCACAGAATGCAGAACAATGTCAAACATTCACCCCAGTAGAGAGATCTGGACCTAAGTCCATCGTTTGTTTGCTCACCATGCCGTTCCAGTTTGAACCCAGCCATATGCAAATCATTCTTGACACTGTGCCTCATGGGTACAGTCCAGCCCGAACTGCCAAGCCAGGTCCTCCCTGGACTGGAAACAAGCATCCTAGGACCGGTTTCGGGATTTCACCCCTCTTCAGCCAGGATAGCTTGATTCCAGTGCCATGGAGAGCACGGGACACACGTCTGGGCATATGATTATTATTATTAAGGGAATTTTGTAAAGTGCTTGGTTACGCTCGGAAGCGTGTCCCCGCGCTGAAACTGAAAGACTCAGAAACAGAAGTGAGAAGTGGGCCCGGTTATCTAGAGAATAGATGTGTTTTTAATTTCTTCCAAAAACTTGATTCAGATGGATCTATGCGAAGGTTAAGAGGTAGAGCGTTCCAGCTCTTCGTCACCATATAGCGAAAGGATCTTCCTCCCATGCGGGTCTTTCTCACCCTAGGAACCTTTAATAGGCCTCCATGTGAGGAGCGCAAAGCGCGTGATGGTACGTGCCTGTTGACTAGGTTCTGGAGTGGTGCAGGCGCCCTCCCAGTGAGGATGCGATAGCAAGTACAGAGGGCTTTGAATTCAACTCTTCTTCTTACTGGCAGCCAATGGAGGGTCTGAAGGGCCGCCTTAGAGGCCGATCTTTTAGGGAATTTTAAAATAAGGTGGGCTGCCGCGTTCTGTAACACCTGAAGGCGATTCATTGCCTTACAGGTTGCTCCCAAATACAGTAGGTTGCCGTAGTCTAGACGCGATGTGACGAGGGCGTGCACCAGTGTTCTACGGGCAGACGTAGGGAGGAGAACTAGGACCTTCCGTAGACTTTTTAAAATGCTAAAACAAACACCCGCCACCCGGTCTATCTGGGGTCCAAAAGACAAGTCAGCATACCCTTCCTTCTCCGGATGACAAATGCAAAAACAACAGTTAATGGACAAAATGCAGAACAATGTCATACATTCACCCCAGTACAGAGATCTGGGCCTAAATCCATCGTTTTTTTGCTCACCATGCTATTCCAGTTTGAACCCAGCCATATGCAGATCAGTCTTGACCCTGTGCCTCATGGGTACAGTCCAGCCCGAACTGCCAAGCCAGGTCCTCCCTGGACTGGAACCAAGCATCCTAGGACCGGTTTCAAGGTTTCACCCCTCTTCAGACAGGATAGCTTGATTCCAGTGGCATGGAGAGCACGGGACCCACGTCTGGGCATTCCATTCCCACTCGGGGTGACAAATGCAAAAACAACAGACGATGAACAGAATGCAGAACAATGTCATCCATTCACCCCAGTAAAGAGATCTGGGCCTAAATGCATCGTTTTTTTGCTCACCATGCCGTTCCAGTTTGAACCCAGCCATATGCAAATCAGTCTTGACCCTGTGCCTCATGGGTACAGTCCAGCCCGAACTGCCAAGCCAGGTCCTCCCTGGACTGGAAACAAGCATCCTAGGACCAGTATCAGGGTTTCTCCCCTCTTCAGCCAGGATAGCTTGATTCCAATGGCATGGAGAGCACGGGACTCACGTCTGAGCATACCCGTCCCACTCAGGGTGACTAATGCAAAAAAACAACAGTTTATGGACAGAATGCAGAACAATGTCATACATTCACCCCAGTACAGAGATCTGGGCCTAAATCCATCATTTTTTTGCTCACCATGCTATTCCAGTTTGAACCCAGCCATATGCAAATCAGTCTTGACCCTGTGTCTCATGGGTACAGTCCAGCACAAACTGCCAAGCCAGGTCCTCCCTGGACTGGAACCAAGCATCCTAGGACCGGTTTCGGGGTTTCACCCCTCTTCAGGCAGGATAGCTTGATTCCAGTGGCAGGGAGTGCACGGGACCTACGTCTGGGCATTCCATTCCCACTCGGGGTGACAAATGCAAAAACAACAGATAAGGAACAGAATGCAGAACAATGTCATACATTCACCCCAGTACAGAGATCTGGGCCTAAATCCATCGTTTTTTTGCTCACTATGCAGTTCCAGTTTGAATCCAGCAATATGCAAATCAGTCTTGACCCTGTGCCTCATGGGTACAGTCCAGCCCGGACTGCCAAGCCAGGTCCTCCCTGGACTGTAAACACGCATCCTAGGACCGGTTTCGGGGTTTCACCCCTCTTCAGCCAGGATAGCTTGATTCCAGTGGCATGGAGAGCATGGGACCGACGTCTGGGCATACCCTTCCCACTCGGGGTGACAAATGCGAAAACAACAGTTGATGGACAGAATGCAGAACAATGTCATACATTCACCCCAGTACAGAGATCTGGGCCTAAATCCATTGTTTTATTGCTCACCATTCCGTTCCAGTATGAACCCAGCCATATGCAAATCATTCTTGACCCTGTGCCTCATGGGAACAGTCCAGCCCGAACTGTTAAGCCAGGTCCTGCCTGGACTGGAACCAAGCATCCTAGGACCGGTTTCGGGGTTTCATCCCTCTTCAGCCAGGATAGCTTGATTCCAGTGGCATGGAGAGCACGGGACACACGTCTGAACATACCCGTCCCACTCGGGGTGACAAATGCAAAAACAACAGTTGATGGACAGAATGCAGAACAATGTCATACATTCACCCCAGTAGAGAGATCTGGGCCTAAATCCATCGTTTTTTTGCTCACCATGCCATCCCAGTATGAACCCAGTCATATGCAAATCAGTGTTGACCCTGTGCCTCATGGGAACAGTACAGCCGGAACTGCTAAGCCAGGTCCTGCCTGGACTGGAACCAAGCATCCTAGGACCGGTTTCGGGGTTTCACCCCTCTTCAGCCAGGATAGCTTGATTCCAGTGGCATGGAGAGCACGGGACTCACGTCTGGGTAAACCCGTCCCACCCGGGTTGACAAATGCAAAAACAACAGTTGATTAACAGAATGCAGAACAATGTCATACATTCACCCCAGTACAGAGATCTGGGCCTAAATCCATCGTTTGTTTGCTCACCATGCCGTTCCAGTAGGAACCCAGCCATATGCAAATCAGTCTTGACCCTGTGCCTCATGGGTACAGTCCAGCCCGAACTGCCAAGCCAGGTCCTCCCAGGACTGGAAACAAGCATCCTAGGACTTATTTCGGGGTTTCACCCCTCTTCAGACAGGATAGCTTGATTCCAGTGGCATGGAGAGCACGGGACCCAATTCTGGGCATACCCTTTCCACTCGGGGTGACAAATGCAAAAACAACAGTTGATGGACAGAATCCAGAACAATTTCATACATTCACCCCAGTACAGAGATCTGGGCCTAAATCCATTGTTTTTTTGCTCACCATGCCGATCCAGTTTGAATCCAGCCATATGCAAATCAGTCTTGACCCTGTGTCTCATGGATACAATCCAGCCAGAACTACCAAGCCAGGTCCTCCCTGGACTGGAAACAAGCATCCTAGCACCGGTTTCGGGGTTTCACCCCTCTTCAGCCAGGATAACTTGATTCCAGTGGCATGGAGAGCACGGGACTCACGTCTGGGTAAACCCGTCCCACCCGGGTTGACAAATGCAAAAACAACAGTTGATGGACTGAATGTAGAACAATGTCATACATTCACCCCAGTACAGAGATCTGGGCCTAAATCCATCGTTTTTTTGCTCACCATGCTATTCCAGTTTGAACCCAACCATATGCAAATCAGTCTTGACACTGTGCCTCATGGGTACAGTCAAGCCCGAACTGCCAAGCCAGGTCCTCCCTGGACTGGAACCAAGCCAGGTCCTCCCTGGACTGGAACCAAGCATCCGAGGAACGGTTTCGGAGTTTCACCCCTCTTCAGACAGGATAGCTTGATTCCAGTGGCATGGAGAGCACGGGACCCAAGTCTGGGCATTTCATTCCCACTCGGGGTGACAAATGCAAAAACAACAGACGATGAACAGAATGCAGAACAATGTCATCCATTCACCCCAGTACAGAGATCTGGGCCTAAATGCATCGTTTTTTTGCTCACCATGCCGTTCCAGTTTGAACCCAGCCATATGCAAATCAGTCTTGACCCTGTGCCTCATGGGTACAGTCCAGCCCGAACTGCCCAGCCAGGTCCTCCCTGGACTGGAAACAAGCATCCTAGGACCGGTATCGGGGTTTCACCCCTCTTCAGCCAGGATAGCTTGATTCCAGTGGCATGGAGAGAACGGGACCCACGTCTGGGCATTCCATTCCGTCTCGGGGTGACAAATGCAAAAACAACAGATGATGAACAGAATGCAGAACAATGTCATCCAATCACCCCAGTACAGAGATCTGGGCCTAAATGCATCGCTTTTTTGCTCACCATGCCGTTCTAGTTTGAACCCAGCCATATGCAAATCAGTCTTGACCCTGTGCCTCATGGGTACAGTCCAGCCTGGACTGCCAAGCCAAGTGTTCCCTGGACTGGAAACAAGCATCCTAGGACCGGTTTCGGGGTATCACCCCTCTTCAGCCAGGATAGCTTGATTCCAGTGGCATGGAGAGCACAGGACCCACTTCTGGGCATACCTTTCCCACTCGGGGTGACAAATGCAAAAATAACAGTTGATGGACAGAATGCAGAACAATGTCATACATTCACCCCAGTACAGAGATCTGGGCCTAAATCCATCGTTTGTTGGCTCACCATGCCGTTCCAGTTTGAACCCAGCCATATAAAAATCAGCCTTGACCCTGTGCCTCATGGGTACAGTACAGCCCGAACTGCCAAGCCAGGTCCTCCCTGGACTGGAAACAAGCATCCTAGGACCGGTTTTGGGGTTTCACCCCTCCGCAGCCAGGATAGTTTGATACCAGTGGCATGGAGAGAACGGGACCCACGTCTGGGCATACCCTTCCAACTCAGGATGACAAATGCAAAACAACAGTTGATGGAGAAAATGCAGAACAATGTCATACATTCACCCCAGAACAGAGATCTGGGCCTAAATCCATCGTTTTATTGCTCACCATGCCATTCCAGTTTGAACCCAGCCATATGCAAATCAGTCTTGACCCTGTGCCTCATGGGAGCAGTCCAGCCCGAACTGCCAAGCCAGGTCCTGCCTGGAATGGAACCAAGCATCCTAGGACCACTTTCGGGGTTTCACCCCTCTTCAGCCAGGATAGCTTGATTCCAGTGGCATGGAGAGCACGGGACCCACGTCTGGGCATACCCTTCCCACTCGGGGGGACAAATGCAAAAAGAGCAGTTGATGGACAGAATGCAGAACAATGTCATACATTCACCCCAGTACAGAGATCTGGGCCTAAATCCATTGTTTGTTTGCTCACCATGCCGTTCCAGTTTGAACCCAGCCATATGCAAATCAGTCTTGACCCTGTGCCTCATGGGTACAGTCCAGCCCGAACTGCCAAGCCAGGTCCTCCCTGGACTGGAACCAAGCATCCTAGGACCGGTTTCGGGGTTTCACCCCTCTTCAGCCAGGATAGCTTGATTCCAGTGGCATGGAGAGCACGGCACTCACGTCTGAGCATACTCGTCCTACTCGGGGTGGCTAATGCAAAAACAACAGTTGATGGACAGAATGCAGAACAATGTCATACATTCTACCCAGTACAGAGATCTGGGCCTAAATCCATCGTTTTTTTGCTCACAATGCTATTCCAGTTTGAATCCAGCCATATGCAAATCAGTCTTGACCCTGTGCCTCATGGGTACAGTCCAGCCCGAACTGCCAAGCCAGGTCCTCCCTGGACTGGAACCAAGCATCCTAGGACCGGTTTCGGGGTTTCACCCCTCTTCAGCCAGGATAGCTTGATTCCAGTGGCATGGAGAGCACGGGACCCGCGTCTGGGCATTCCATTCCCACTCGAGGTGACAAATGCAAAAACAACAGATGAGGAACAGAAGGCAGAACAATGTCATACATTTTCCCCAGTACAGAGATCTGGGCCTAAATCCATCGTTTTTTAGCTCACCATGCCGTTCCAGTTTGAACCCAGCCATATGCAAATCAGTCATGACCCTGTGCCTCATGGGTACAGTCCAGCCCGAACTGCCAAGCCAGGTCCTCCCTGGACTGGAAACAAGCATCCGAGGACCGGTTTCGGGGTTTTACCCCTCTTCTGCCAGGATAGCTTGATTCCAGTGGCATGGAGAGCACAGGACCCACGTCTGGGCATACCCCTCCCACTCGGGGTGACAAATGCAAAAACAACAGTTGATGGACAGAATGCAGAACAATGTCATACATTCACCCCAGTACAGAGATCTGGGCATAAATCCATCGATTTTTGCTCACCATGCCATTCCAGTATAAACCCAGCCATATGCAAATCAGTTTTGACCCTGCACCTCATGGGAACAGTCCAGCCCGGACTTCTAAGCCAGTTCCTGCCTGGACTGGAACGAAGCATCCTATTACCGGTTTCGGGGTTTCACCCCTCTTCAGCCAGAATAGCTTGATTCCAGTGGCATGAAGAGCACGGGACTCACGTCTGGGCATACCCGTCCCACTCGGGGTGACAAATGCAAACACAACAGTTGATGGACAGAATGCAGAAAAATGTCATACATTCCCCCCAGTACAGAGATCTGGGCCTAAATCCATAGTTTTTTTGCTCACCATGCCATTCCAGTATGAACCCAGCCATATGCAAATCAGTCTTGACCTTGTGCCTCATGGGAACAGTCCAGCCAGAACTGCTAAGCCAGGTCCTGCGTGGACTGGAACCAAGCATCTTAGGACCGATTTAGGGGTTTCACCCCTCTTCAGCCAGGATAGCTTGATTCCAGTGTCATGGAGAGCACGGGACTCACGACTGAGCATACCCGTCCCACTCGGGGTGACTAATGCAAAACCAACAGATGATGAACAGAATGCAGAACAATGTCATACATTCACCCCAGTACAGAGATCTGGGCCTAAATCCATCGTTTTTTTGCTCACCATGCCATTCCAGTTTGAACCCAGCCATATGCAAATCAGTCATGACCCTGTGCCTCATGGGTACAGTCCAGCCCGGACTGCCAAGCCAGGTCCTCCCTAGACTGGAAGCAAGCATCCTAGGACCGGTTTCGGGGTTTCACCCCTCTTCAGCCAGGATAGCTTGATTCCAGTGGCATGGAGAGCACGGGACCTACGTCTGGGCATACCCTTTCCACTTGGGGTGACTAATGCAAAAACAACAGTTGATGGATAGAATGCAGAACAATGTTATACATTCACCCCAGTACAGAGATCTGGGCCTAAATCCATTGTTTTTTTGCTCACCATGCTATTCCAGTTTGAACCCAGCCATATGCAAATCAGTCTTGACCCTGTGCCTCATGGGTACAGTCCAGCCCGAACTGCCAAGCCAGGTCCTCCCTGGACTGGAACCATGCATCCTAGGACCGGTTTCGGGGTTTCACCCCTCTTCAGGCAGGATAGCTTGATTCCAGTGGCAATCGGTGCACGGGACCCACGTCTGGGCATTCCATTCCCACTCGGGGTGACAAATGCAAAAACAACAGATGAGGAACAGAATGCAGAACAATGTCATACTTCACCCCAGTACAGAGATCTGGCCCTAAATCCATCGTTTTTTTGCTCACCATGCCATTCCAGTATGAACAGAGCCATGTGCAAATCATTCTTGACCCTGTGCCTCATGGGAACAGTCCAGCCCGAACTGCTAAGCCAGTTCCTGCCTGGACTGGAACGAAGCATCGTATTACCGGTTTTGGGGTTTCACCACTCTTTAGCCAGGATAGCTTGATTCCAGTGGCATGAAGAGCACGGGACTCACTTCTGGGCATACCCGTCCCACTCGGGGTGACAAATGCAAACACAACAGTTGATGGACAGAATGCAGAAAAATATCATACATTCCCCCCAGTACAGAGATCTGGGCCTAAATCCATCGTTTTTTTGCTCACCATGCCATTCCAGTATGAACCCAGCCATATGCAAATCAGTCTTGACCTTGTGCCTCATGGGAACAGTCCAGCCAGAACTGCTAAGCCAGGTCCTGCCTGGAATGGAACCAAGCATCTTAGGACCGATTTCGGGGTTTTACCCCTCTTCAGCCAGGATAGCTTGATTCCAGTGTCATGGAGAGCACGGGACTCACATCTGAGCATACCCGTCCCACTCGGGGTGACTAATGCAAAACCAACAGATGATGAACAGAATGCAGAACAATGTCATACATTCACCCCATTACAGAGATCTGGGCCTAAATCCATCGTTTTTTTGCTCACCATGCCGTTCCAGTTTGAACCCAGCCATATGCAAATCAGTCATGACCCTGTGCCTCATGGGTACAGTCCAGCCCGGACTGCCAAGCCAGGTCCTCCCTAGACTGGAAACAAGCATCCTAGGACCGGTTTCGGGGTTTCACCCCTCTTCAGCCAGGATAGCTTGATTCCAGTGGCATGGAGAGCACGGGACCCACGTCTGGGCATACCCTTTCCACTCGGGGTGACAAATGCAAAAACAACAGTTGATGCACAGAATGCAGAACAATGTCAAACATTCACCCCAGTAGAGAGATCTGGGCCTAAGTCCATCGTTTGTTTGCTCACCATGCCGTTCCAGTTTGAACCCAGCCATATGCAAATCAGTCTTGACACTGTGCCTCATGGGTACAGTCCAGCCCGAACTGCCAAGCCAGGTCCTCCCTGGACTGGAAACAAGCATCCTAGGACCGGTTTCGGGATTTCACCCCTCTTCAGCCAGGATAGCTTGATTCCAGTGCCATGGAGAGCACGGGACACACGTCTGGGCATATGATTATTATTATTAAGGGAATTTTGTAAAGCGCTTGGTTACGCTCGGAAGCGTGTCCCCGCGCTGAAACTGAAAGACTCAGAAACAGAAGTGAGAAGTGGGCCCGGTTATCTACAGAATAGATGTGTTTTCAATTTCTTCCGAAAACTTGATTCAGATGGATCTATGCGAAGGTTAAGAGGTAGAGCGTTCCAGCTCTTCGTCACCATATAGCGAAAGGATCTTCCTCCCATGCGGGTCTTTCTCACCCTAGGGACCTTTAATAGGCCTCCATGTGAGGAGCGCAAAGCGCGTGATGGTACGTGCCTGTTGACTAGGTTCTGGAGTGGTGCAGGCGCCCTCCCAGTGAGGATGCGATAGCAAGTACAGAGGGCTTTGAATTCAACTCTTCTTCTTACTGGCAGCCAATGGAGGGTCTGAAGGGCCGCCTTAGAGGCCGATCTTTTAGGGAATTTTAAAATAAGGCGGGCTGCCGCGTTCTGTAACACCTGAAGGCGATTCATTGCCTTACAGGTTGCTCCCAAATACAGTAGGTTGCCGTAGTCTAGACGCGATGTGACGAGGGCGTGCACCAGTGTTCTACGGGTGGACGTAGGGAGGAGAACTAGGACCTTCCGTAGACTTTTTAAAATGCTAAAACAAACACCCGCCACCCGGTCTATCTGGGGTCCAAAAGACAAGTCAGCATACCCTTCCCACTCAGGATGACAAATGCAAAAACAACAGTTAATGGACAAAATGCAGAACAATGTCATACATTCACCCCAGTACAGAGATCTGGGCCTAAATCCATCGTTTTTTTGCTCACCATGCTATTCCAGTTTGAACCCAGCCATATGCAGATCAGTCTTGACCCTGTGCCTCATGGGTACTGTCCAGCCCGAACTGCCAAGCCAGGTCCTCCCTGGACTGAAACCAAGCCAGGTCCTCCCTGGACTGGAACCAAGCATCCTAGGACCGGTTTCGGGGTTTCACCCCTCTTCAGACAGGATAGCTTGATTCCAGTGGCATGGAGAGCACGGGACCCACGTCTGGGCATTCCATTCCCACTCGGGGTGACAAATGCAAAAACAACAGACGATGAACAGAATGCAGAACAATGTCATCCATTCACCCCAGTAAAGAGATCTGGGCCTAAATGCATTGTTTTTTTGCTCACCATGCCGTTCCAGTTTGAACCCAGCCATATGCAAATCAGTCTTGACCCTGTGCCTCATGGGTACAGTCCAGCCCGAACTGCCAAGCCAGGTCCTCCCTGGACTGGAAACAAGCATCCTAGGACCGGTATCGGGGTTTCTCCCCTCTTCAGCCAGGATAGCTTGATTCCAATGGCATGGAGAGCACGGGACTCACGTCTGAGCATACCCGTCCCACTCGGGGTGACTAATGCAAAAACAACAGTTTATGGACAGAATGCAGAACAATGTCATACATTCACCCCAGTACAGAGATCTGGGCCTAAATCCATCATTTTTTTGCTCACTATGCTATTCCAGTTTGAACCCAGCCATATGCAAATCAGTCTTCACCCTGTGCCTCATGGGTACAGTCCAGCACAAACTGCCAAGCCAGGTCCTCCCTGGACTGGAACCAAGCATCCTAGAACCGGTTTCGGGGTTTCACCCCTCTTCAGGCAGGATAGCTTGATTCCAGTGGCATGGAGTGCACGGGACCCACGTCTGGGCATTCCATTCCCACTCGGGGTGACAAATGCAAAAACAACAGATGAGGAACAGAATGCAGAACAAAGTCAAACATTCACCCGAGTACAGAGATCTGGGCCTAAATCCATCGTTTTTTTGCTCACTATGCAGTTCCAGTTTGAATCCAGCCATATGCAAATCAGTCTTGACCCTGTGCCTCATGGGTAAAGTCCTGCCCGGACTGCCAAGCCAGGTCCTCCCTGGACTGGAAACAAGCATCCTAGGACCAGTTTCGGGGTATCACCCCTCTTCAGCCAGGATAGCTTGATTCCAGTGGCATGGAGAGCATGGGACCGACGTCTGGGCATACCCTTCCCACTCGGGGTGACAAATGCAAAAACAACAGTTGATGGACAGAATGCAGAACAATGTCATACATTCACCCCAGTACAGAGATCTGGGCCTAAATCCATTGTTTTTTTGTTCACCATTCCGTTCCAGTATGAACCCAGCCATATGCAAATCATTCTTGACCCTGTGCCTCATGGGAACAGTCCAGCCCGAACTGCTAAGCCAGGTCCTGCCTGGACTGGAACCAAGCATCCTAGGACCGGTTTCGGGGTTTCATCCCTCTTCAGCCAGGATAGCTTGATTCCAGTGGCATGGAGAGCACGGGACACACGTCTGAACATACCCGTCCCACTCGGGGTGACAAATGCAAAAACAACAGTTGATGGACAGAATGCAGAACAATGTCATACATTCACCCCAGTAGAGAGATCTGGGCCTAAATCCATCGTTTTTTTGCTCACCATGCCATTCCAGTATGAACCCAGTCATATGCAAATCAGTGTTGACCCTGTGGCTCATGGGAACAGTACAGCCCGAACTGCTAAGCCAGGTCCTGCCTGGACTGGAACCAAGCATCCTAGGACCGGTTTCGGGGTTTCACCCCTCTTCAGCCAGGATAGCTTGATTCCAGTGGCATGGAGAGCACGGGACTCACGTCTGGGTAAACCCGTCCCACCCGGGGTGACAAATGCAAAAACAACAGTTGATGGACAGAATGCAGAACAATGTCATACATTCACCCCAGTACAGAGATCTGGGCCTAAATCCATCGTTTGTTTGCTCACCATGCCGTTCCAGTAGGAACCCAGCCATATGCAAATCAGTCTTGACCCTGTGCCTCACGGGTACAGTCCAGCCCGAACTGCCAAGCCAGGTCCTCCCAGGACTGGAAACAAGCATCCTAGGACTTATTTCCGGGTTTCACCCCTCTTCAGACAGGATAGCTTGATTCCAGTGGCATGGAGAGCACGGGACCGAATTCTGGGCATACCCTTTCCACTCGGGGTGACAAATGCAAAAACAACAGTTGATGGACAGAATCCAGAACAATTTCATACATTCACCCCAGTACAGAGATCTGGGCCTAAATAAATTGTTTTTTTGCTCACCATGCCGTTCCAGTTTGAACCCAGCCATATGCAAATCAGTCTTGACCCTGTGTCTCATGGATACAATACAGCCAGAACTGCCAAGCCAGGTCCTCCCTGGACTTGAACCAAGCATCCTAGAACCGGTTTCGGGGTTTCACCCCTCTTCAGGCAGGATAGCTTGATTCCAGTGGCATGGAGTGCACGGGACCCACGTCTGGGCATTCCATTCCCACTCGGGGTGACAAATGCAAAAACAACAGATGAGGAACAGAATGCAGAACAATGTCATACATTCACCCCAGTACAGAGATCTGGGCCTAAATCCATCGTTTTTTTGCTCACTATGCTGTTCCAGTTTGAATCCAGCCATATGCAAATCAGTCTTACCCTGTGCCTCATGGGTACAGTCCAGCCCAGACTGCCAAGCCAGGTCCTCCTTGGACTGGAAACAAGCATCCTAGGACCGGTTTCGGGGTATCACCCCTCTTCAGCCAGGATAGCTTGATTCCAGTGGCATGGAGAGCACGGGACACACGTCTGAACATACCCGTCCCACTCGGGGTGACAAATGAAAAAACAACAGTTGATGGACAGAATGCAGAACAATGTCATACATTCACCCCAGTAGAGAGATCTGGGCCTAAATCCATCGTTTTTTTGCTCACCATGCCATTCCAGTATGAACCCAGTCATATGCAAATCAGTCTTCACCCTGTGCCTCACGGGTACAGTCCAGCCCGAACTGCCAAGCCAGGTCCTCCCAGGACTGGAAACAAGCATCCTAGGACTTATTTCCGGGTTTCACCCCTCTTCAGACAGGATAGCTTGATTCCAGTGGCATGGAGAGCACGGGACCCAATTCTGGGCATACCCTTTCCACTCGGGGTGACAAATGCAAAAACAACAGTTGATGGACAGAATCCAGAACAATTTCATACATTCACCCCAGTACAGAGATCTGGGCCTAAATCCATTGTTTTTTTGCTCACCATGCCGTTCCAGTTTGAACCCAGCCATATGCAAATCAGTCTTGACCCTGTGTCTCATGGATACAATCCAGCCAGAACTGCCAAGCCAGGTCCTCCCTGGACTGGAAACAAGCATCCTAGCACCGGTTTCGGGGTTTCACCCCTCTTCAGCCAGGATAACTTGATTGCAGTGGCATGGAGAGCACGGGACCCACGTCTGGGCATACCCTTCCCACTTGTGGTGACAAATGCAAAAACAACAGTTGATGGACTGAATGTAGAACAATGTCATACATTCACCCCAGTACAGAGATCTGGGCCTAAATCCATCGTTTTTTTGCTCACCATGCTATTCCAGTTTGAACCCAGCCATATGCAAATCAGTCTTGACCCTGTGCCTCATGGGTACAGTCAAGCCCGAACTGCCAAGCCAGGTCCTCCCTGGACTGGAACCAAGCCAGGTCCTTCCTGGACTGGAACCAAGCATCCGAGGACCGGTTTCGGGGTTTCACCCCTCTTCAGACAGGATAGCTTGATTCCAGTGGCATGGAGAGCACGGGACCCACGTCTGGGCATTCCATTCCCACTCGGGATTACAAATGCAAAAACAACAGACGATGAACAGAATGCAGAACAATGTCATCCATTCACCCCAGTACAGAGATCTTGGCCTAAATGCATTGTTTTTTCGTTCACCATGCCGTTCCAGTTTGAACCCAGCCATATGCAAATCAGTCTTGACCCTGTGCCTCATGGGTACAGTCAAGCCCGAACTGCCAAGCCAGGTCCTCCCTGGACTGGAACCAAGCCAGGTCCTCCCTGGACTGGAACCAAGCATCCGAGGACCGGTTTCGGGGTTTCACCCCTCTTCAGACAGGATAGCTTGATTCCAGTGGCATGGAGAGCACGGGACCCACGTCTGGGCATTCCATTCCCACTCGGGGTGACAAATGCAAAAACAACAGACGATGAACAGAATGCAGAACAATGTCATCCATTCACCCCAGTACAGAGATCTGGGCCTAAATGCATCGTTTTTTCCCTCACCATGCCGTTCCAGTTTGAACCCAGCCATATGCAAATCAGTCTTGACCCTGTGCCTCATGGGTACAGTCCAGCCCGAACTGCCAAGCCAGGTCCTCCCTGGACTGGAAACAAGCATCCTAGGACCAGTATCAGGGTTTCTCCCCTCTTCAGCCAGGATAGCTTGATTCCAGTGGCATGGAGAGCACGGGACTCACATCTGAGCATACCCGTCCCACTCGGGGTGACTAATGCAAAAACAACAGTTGATGGACAGAATGCAGAACAATGTCATACATTCACCCCAGTACAGAGATCTGGGCCTAAATCCATCATTTTTTTGCTCACCATGCCGTTCCAGTTGGAACCCAGCCATATGCAAATCAGTCTTGACCCTGTGCCTCATGGGTAAAGTCCAGCCCGAACTGCCAAGCCAGGACCTCCATGGACTGGAAACAAGCATCCTAGGACCGGTTTCGGGGTTTCACCCCTCTTCAGCCAGGATAGCTTGATTCCAGTGGCATAGAGAGCACGGGACCCAAGTCTGGGCATACCCTTCCCACTCGGGGTGACAAATGCAAAAACAAAAGTTGATGGACAGAATGCAGAACAATGTCATACATTCACCCCAGTACAGAGATCTGGGCCTAAATGCATCGCTTTTTTTGCTCACCATGCCGTTCCAGTTTGAACCCAGCCATATGCAAATCAGTCTTGACCCTGTGCCTCATGGGTACAGTCCAGCCCGGACTGCCAAGCCACGTGTTCCCTGGACTGGAAACAAGCATCCTAGGACCGGTTTCGGGGTATCACCCCTCTTCAGCCAGGATAGCGTGATTCCAGTGGCATGGAGAGCACGGGACCCACTTCTGGGCATACCCTTCCCACTCGGGGTGACAAATGCAAAAATAACAGTTGATGGACAGAATGCAGAACAATGTCATACATTCACCCCAGTACAGAGATCTGGGCCTAAATCCATCGTTTGTTTGCTCACCATGCCGTTCCAGTTTGAACCCAGCCATATGCAAATCAGTCTTGACCCTGTGCCTCATGGGTACAGTCCAGCCCAAACTGCCAAGCCAGGTCCTCCCTGGTCTGGAAACAAGCATCCTAGGACCGGTTTCGGGACTTCACCCCTCTTAAGCCAGGATAGCTTGATTCCAGTGGCATGGAGAGCACGGGACCCACATCTGGGCATACCCTTCCCACTCAGGATGACAAATGCAAAAACAACAGTTGATGGACAAAATGCAGAACAATGTCATACATTCACCCCAGTACAGAGATCTGGGCCTAAATCCATCGTTTGTTTGCTCACCATGCCGTTCCAGTTTGAGCCCAGCCATATGCAAATCAGCCTTGACCCTGTGCCTCATGGGTACAGTACAGCCCGAACTGCCAAGCCAGGTCCTCCCTGGACTGGAAACAAGCATCCTAGGACCGGTTTTGGGGTTTCACCCCTCCGCAGCCAGGATAGCTTGATTCCAGTGGCATGGAGAGAACGGGACCCACGTCTGGGCACACCCTTCCAACTCAGGATGACAAATGCAAAACAGCAGTTGATGGAGAAAATGCAGAACAATGTCATACATTCACCCCAGAACAGAGATCTGGGCCTAAATCCATAGTTTTATTGCTCACCATGCCGTTCCAGTTTGAACCCAGCCATATGCAAATCAGTCATGACCCTGTGCCTCATGGGTACAGTCCAGCCCGAACTGCCAAGCCAGGTCCTCCCTGGACTGGAAACAAGCATCCGAGGACCGTTTTTGGGGTTTTACCCCTCTTCAGCCAGGATAGCTTGATTCCAGTGGCATGGAGAGCACAGGACCCACGTCTGGGCATACCCCTCCCACTCGGGGTGACAAATGCAAAAACAACAGTTGATGGACAGAATGCAGAACAATGTCATACATTCACCCCAGTACAGAGATCTGGGCATAAATCCATCGATTTTTGCTCACCATGCAATTCCAGTATGAACCCAGCCATATGCAAATCAGTTTGGACCCTGCGCCTCATGGGAACAGTCCAGCCCGGACTTCTAAGCCAGTTCCTGCCTGAACTGGAACGAAGCATCCTATTACCGGTTTTGGGGTTTCACCCCTCTTCAGCCAGAATAGCTTGATTCCAGTGGCATGAAGAGCACGGGACTCACGTCTGGGCATACCCGTCCCACTCGGGGTGACAAATGCAAACACAACAGTTGATGGACAGAATGCAGAAAAATGTCATACATTCCCCTCAGTACAGAGATCAGGGCCTAAATCCATCGTTTTTTTGCTCACCATGCCATTCCAGTATGAACCCAGCCATATGCAAATCAGTCTTGACTTTGTGCCTCATGGGAACAGTCCAGCCAGAACTGCTAAGCCAGGTCCTGCGTGGACTGGAACCAAGCATCTTAGTACCGATTTAGGGGTTTCACCCCTCTTCAGCCAGGATAGCTTGATTCCAGTGTCAGGTAGAGCACGGGACTCATGACTGAGCATACCCGTCCCACTCGGGGTGACTAATGCAAAACCAACAGATGATGAACAGAATGCAGAACAATGTCATACATTCACCCCAGTACAGAGATCTGGGCCTAAATCCATCGTTTTTTTGCTCACCATGCCCTTCCAGTTTGAACCCAGCCATATGCAAATCAGTCATGACCCTGTGCCTCATGGGTACAGTCCAGCCCGGACTGCCAAGCCAGGTCCTCCCTAGACTGGAAACAAGCATCCTAGGACCGGTTTCGGGGTTTCATCCCTCTTCAGCCAGGATAGCTTAATTCCAGTGGCATGGAGAGCACTTGACCCACGTCTGGGCATACCCTTTCCACTCGGGGTGACTAATGCAAAAACAACAGTTGATGGATAGAATGCAGAACAATGTTATACATTCACCCCAGTACAGAGATCTGGGCCTAAATCCATTGTTTTTTTGCTCACCATGCTATTCCAGTTTGAACCCAGCCCTATGCAAATCAGTCTTGACCCTGTGCCTCATGGGTACAGTCCAGCCCGAACTGCCAAGCCAGGTCCTCCCTGGACTGGAACCAAGCATCCTAGGACCGGTTTCGGGGTTTCACCCCTCTTCAGGCAGGATAGCTTGATTCCAGTGGCATGGAGTGCACAGGACCCACGTCTGGGCATTCCATTCCCACTCGGGGTGACAAATGCAAAAACAACAGATGAGGAACAGAATGCAGAACAATGTCATACTTCACCCCAGTACAGAGATCTGGGCCTAAATCCATCGTTTTTTTGCTCACCATGCCATTCCAGTTTGAATCCAGCCACATGCAAGTCAGTCTTGACCCTGTGCCTCATGGGTACAGTCCAGCCCGAACTGCCAAGCCAGGTCCTCCCTGGACTGCAAACAAGCATCCTAGGACCGGTTTCGGGGTATCACCCCTCTTCAGCCAGGATAGCTTGATTCCAGTGGCATGAGAGCATGGGACAGACGTCTGGGCATACCCTTCCCACTCGGGGTGACAAATGCAAAAACAACAGTTGATGGACAGAATGCAGAACAATGTCATACATTCACCCCAGTACAGAGATCTGGGCCTAAATCCATTGTTTGTTTGCTCACCATGCCGTTCCAGTTTGAACCCAGCCATATGCAAATCAGCCTTGACCCTGTGCCTCATGGGTACAGTACAGCCCGAACTGCCAAGTCAGGTCCTCCCTGGACTGGAAACAAGCATCCTAGGACTGGTGTCGGGGTTTCACCCCTCCGCAGCCAGGATAGCTTGATTCCAGTGGCATGGCGAGAACGGGACCCACGTCTGGGCATACCCTTCCCACTCAGGATGACAAATGCAAAACAACAGTTGATGGAGAAAATGCAGAACAATGTAATACATTCACCCCAGAACAGACATCTGGGCCTAAATCCATCGTTTTATTGCTCACCATGCCGTTCCAGTTTGAACCCAGCCATATGCAAATCAGTCATGACCCTGTGCCTCATGGGTACAGTCCAGCCCGAACTGCCAAGCCAGGTCCTCCCTGGACTGGAAACAAGTATCCGAGGACCGGTTTCGGGGTTTCACCCCTCACCAGCCAGGATAGCTTGATTCCAGTGGCATGGAGTGCACGGGACCCACGTCTGGGCATACCCCTCCCACTCGGGGTGACAAATGCAAAAATAACAGTTGATGGACAGAATGCAGAACAATGTCATACATTCACCCTAGTACAGAGATCTGGGCATAAATCCATCGATTTTTGCTCACCATGCCATTCCAGTATGAACCCAGCCATATGCAAATCAGTTTTGACCCTGCGCCTCATGGGAACAGTCCAGCCCGAACTTCTAAGCCAGGTCCTGCCTGGACTGGAATCAAGCATCCTAGCACCGGTTTCGGGGTTTCACCCCTCTTCAGCTAGGATAGCTTGATTCCAGTGGCATGGAGAGCACGGGACTCACGTCTGAGCATACCCGTCCCACTCGGGGTGACAAATGCAAAAACAACAGCTGATGAACAGAATGCAGAACAATGTCATCCATTCACCCCAGTACAGAGATCTGGGCCTAAATGCATCGTTTTTTTGCTCACCGTGCCGTTCCAGTTTGAACCCAGCCATATGCAAATCAGTCTTGACCCTGTGCCTCATGGGTACAGTCCAGCCCGAACTGCCAAGCCAGGTCCTCCCTGGACTGGAGCCAATCATCCTAGGACCGGTTTCAGGGTTTCACCCCTCTTCAGGCAAGATAGCTTGATTCCAGTGGCATGGAGTGCACGGGACCCACGTCTGGGCATTCCATTCCCACTTGGGGTGACAAATGCAAAAACAACAGATGAGGAACAGAATGCAGAATAATGTCATACATTCACCCCAGTACACAGATCTGGGCCTAAATCCATCATTTTTTTGCTCACTATGCAGTTCCAGTTTGAATCCAGCCATATGCAAATCAGTCTTGACCCTGTGCCTCATGGGTACAGTCCAGCCCGGACTGCCAAGCCAGGTCCTCCCTGGACTGGAAACAAGCATCCTAGGACCTGTTTCGGGTTATCACCCCTCTTCAGCCAGGATAGCTTGATTCCAGTGGCATGGAGAGCATGGGACCGACGTCTGGGCATACCCTTCCCACTCGGGGTGACAAATGCAAAAACAACAGTTGATGGACAGAATGCAGAACAATGTCATACATTCACCCCAGTACAGAGATCTGGACCTAAATCCATCGTTTGTTTGCTCACCATGCCGTTCCAGTTTGAACCAAGCCATATGCAAATCAGCCTTGACCCTGTGCCTCATGGGTACAGTACAGCCCGAACTGCCAAGCCAGGTCCTCCCTGCACTGGAAACAAGCATCCTAGGACCGGTTTCGGGGTTTCACCCCTCCGCAGCCAGGATAGCTTGATTTCAGTGGCATAGAGAGCACGGGACCCACGTCTGGGCATACCCTTCCCACTCGGGGTGACAAATGCAAAAACAACAGTTGATGGACAGAATGCAGAACAATGTCATACATTCACCCCAGTACAGAGATCTGGGCCTAAATCCATGGTTTTTTTTGCTCACCATGCCATTCGAGTTTGAACCCAGCCATATGCAAATCAGTCTTGACCCTGTGCCTCATGGGTACAGTCCAGCCCGAACTGCCAAGCCAGGTCCTCCCTGGACTGGAAACAAGCATCCTAGGACCGGTTTCGGGGTTTCACCCCTCTTCAGCCAGGATAGCTTGATTCCAGTGGCATAGAGAGCACGGGACCCACGTCTGGGCATACCCTTCTCACTCGGGTGACAAATGCAAAAACAACAGTTGATGGACAGAATGCAGAACAATGTCAAACATTCACCCCAGTACAGAGATCTGGGCATAAATCCATCGTTTTTTTGCTCACCATGCCATTACAGTATGAACCCAGCCATATGCAAATCAGTTTTGACCCTGCGCCTCATGGGAACAGTCCAGCCCGAACTTCTAAGCCAGGTCCTGCCTGGACTGGAATCAAGCATCCTAGCACCAGTTTCGGGGTTTCACCCCTCTTCAGCTAGGATAGCTTGATTCCAGTGGCATGGAGAGCACGGGACTCACGTCTGGGCATACCCCTCCCACTCGGGGTGACAAATGCAAAAACAAAAATTGATGGACAGAATGCAGAACAATGTCATACATTCACCCCAGTACAGAGATCTGGGCATAAATCCATCGATTTTTGCTCACCATGCCATTCCAGTATGAACCCAGCCATATGCAAATCAGTTTTGACCCTGCGCCTCATGGGAACAGTCCAGCCCGAACTTCTAAGCCAGGTCCTGCCTGGACTGGAATCAAGCATCCTAGCACTGGTTTCGGGGTTTCACCCCTCTTCAGCTAGGATAGCTTGATTCCAGTGGCATGGAGAGCACGGGACTCACGTCTGACCATACCCGTCCCACTCTGGGTGACAAATGCAAAAACAACAGCTGATGGACAGAATGCAGAACAATGTCATACATTCACCCCAGTACAGAGATCTGGGCCTAAATCCATCGTTTTTTTGCTCACCATGCCATTCCAGTATGAACCCAGTCATGTGCAAATCATTCTTGACCCTGTGCCTCATGGGTACAGTACAGCCCGAACTGCCAAGCCAGGTCCTCCCTGCACTGGAAACAAGCATCCTAGGACCGGTTTCGGGGTTTCACCCCTCCGCAGCCAGGATAGCTTGATTCCAGTGGCATAGAGAGCACGGGACCCACGTCTGGGCATACCCTTCCCACTCGGGGTGACAAATGCAAAAACAACAGTTGATGGACAGAATGCAGAACAATGTCATACATTCACCCCAGTACAGAGATCTGGACCTAAATCCATCGTTTGTTTGCTCACCATGCCGTTCCAGTTTGAACCCAGCCATATGCAAATCAGCCTTGACCCTGTGCCTCATGGGTACAGTACAGCCCGAACTGCCAAGCCAGGTCCTCCCTGCACTGGAAACAAGCATCCTAGGACCGGTTTCGGGGTTTCACCCCTCCGCAGCCAGGATAGCTTGATTTCAGTGGCATAGAGAGCACGGGACCCACGTCTGGGCATACCCTTCCCACTCGGGGTGACAAATGCAAAAACAACAGTTGATGGACAGAATGCAGAACAATGTCATACATTCACCCCAGTACAGAGATCTGGGCCTAAATCCATGTTTTTTTTTGCTCACCATGCCATTCGAGTTTGAACCCAGCCATATGCAAATCAGTCTTGACCCTGTGCCTCATGGGTACAGTCCAGCCCGAACTGCCAAGCCAGGTCCTCCCTGGACTGGAAACAAGCATCCTAGGACCGGTTTCGGGGTTTCACCCCTCTTCAGCCAGGATAGCTTGATTCCAGTGGCATAGAGAGCACGGGACCCACGTCTGGGCATACCCTTCTCACTCGGGTGACAAATGCAAAAACAACAGTTGATGGACAGAATGCAGAACAATGTCAAACATTCACCCCAGTACAGAGATCTGGGCATAAATCCATCGTTTTTTTGCTCACCATGCCATTCCAGTATGAACCCAGCCATATGCAAATCAGTTTTGACCCTGCGCCTCATGGGAACAGTCCAGCCCGAACTTCTAAGCCAGGTCCTGCCTGGACTGGAATCAAGCATCCTAGCACCAGTTTCGGGGTTTCACCCCTCTTCAGCTAGGATAGCTTGATTCCAGTGGCATGGAGAGCACGGGACTCACGTCTGGGCATACCCCTCCCACTCGGGGTGACAAATGCAAAAACAAAAATTGATGGACAGAATGCAGAACAATGTCATACATTCACCCCAGTACAGAGATCTGGGCATAAATCCATCGATTTTTGCTCACCATGCCATTCCAGTATGAACCCAGCCATATGCAAATCAGTTTTGACCCTGCGCCTCATGGGAACAGTCCAGCCCGAACTTCTAAGCCAGGTCCTGCCTGGACTGGAATCAAGCATCCTAGCACTGGTTTCGGGGTTTCACCCCTCTTCAGCTAGGATAGCTTGATTCCAGTGGCATGGAGAGCACGGGACTCACGTCTGAGCATACCCGTCCCACTCTGGGTGACAAATGCAAAAACAACAGCTGATGGACAGAATGCAGAACAATGTCATACATTCACCCCAGTACAGAGATCTGGGCCTAAATCCATCGTTTTTTTGCTCACCATGCCATTCCAGTATGAACCCAGTCATGTGCAAATCATTCTTGACCCTGTGCCTCTTGGGTACAGTACAGCCCGAACTGCCAAGCCAGGTCCTCCCTGCACTGGAAACAAGCATCCTAGGACCGGTTTCGGGGTTAAACCCCTCCGCAGCCAGGATAGCTTGATTCCAGTGGCATAGAGAGCACGGGACCCACGTCTGGGCATACCCTTCCCACTCGGGGTGACAAATGCAAAAACAACAGTTGATGGACAGAATGCAGAACAATGTCATACATTCACCCCAGTACAGAGATCTGGGCCTAAATCCATGTTTTTTTTTGCTCACCATGCCGTTCCACTTTGAACCCAGCCATATGCAAATCAGTCTTGACCCTGTGCCTCATGGGTACAGTCCAGCCCGAACTGCTAAGCAGGTCCTCCCTGGACTGGAAACAAGCATCCTAGGACCGGTTTCGGGGTTTCACCCCTCTTCAGCCAGGATAGCTTGATTCCAGTGGCATTGAGAGCACGGGACCCACGTCTGGGCATACCCTTCTCACTCGGGTGACAAATGCGAAAACAACAGTTGATGGACAGAATGCAGAACAATGTCAAACATTCACCCCAGTACAGAGATCTGGGCATAAATCCATCGTTTTTTTGCTCACCATGCCATTCCAGTATGAACCCAGCCATATGCAAATCAGTTTTGACCCTGCGCCTCATGGGAACAGTCCAGCCCGAACTTCTAAGCCAGGTCCTGCCTGGACTGGAATCAAGCATCCTAGCACTGGTTTCGGGGTTTCACCCCTCTTCAGCTAGGATAGCTTGATTCCAGTGGCATGGAGAGCACGGGACTCACGTCTGAGCATACCCGTTCCACTCGGGGTGACAAATGCAAAAACAACAGCTGATGAACAGAATGCAGAACAATGTCATCCATTCACCCCAGTACAGAGATCTGGGCCTAAATGCATCGTTTTTTTGCTCACCGTGCCGTTCCAGTTTGAACCCAGCCATATGCAAATCAGTCTTGACCCTGTGCCTCATGGGTACAGTCCAGCCCGAACTGCCAAGCCAGGTCCTCCCTGGACTGGAACCAATCATCCTAGGACCGGTTTCAGGGTTTCACCCCTCTTCAGGCAAGATAGCTTGATTCCAGTGGCATGGAGTGCACGGGACCCACGTCTGGGCATTCCATTCCCACTTGGGGTGACAAATGCAAAAACAACAGATGAGGAACAGAATGCAGAACAATGTCATACATTCACCCCAGTACACAGATCTGGGCCTAAATCCATCATTTTTTTGCTCACTATGCAGTTCCAGTTTGAATCCAGCCATATGCAAATCAGTCTTGACCCTGTGCCTCATGGGTACAGTCCAGCCCGGACTGCCAAGCCAGGTCCTCCCTGGACTGGAAACAAGCATCCTAGGACCTGTTTCGGGTTATCACCCCTCTTCAGCCAGGATAGCTTGATTCCAGTGGCATGGAGAGCATGGGACCGACGTCTGGTCATACCCTTCCCACTCGGGGTGACAAATGCAAAAACAACAGTTGATGGACAGAATGCAGAACAATGTCATACATTCACCCCAGTACAGAGATCTGGACCTAAATCCATCGTTTGTTTGCTCACCATGCCGTTCCAGTTTGAACCCAGCCATATGCAAATCAGCCTTGACCCTGTGCCTCATGGGTACAGTACAGCCCGAACTGCCAAGCCAGGTCCTCCCTGCACTGGAAACAAGCATCCTAGGACCGGTTTCGGGGTTTCACCCCTCCGCAGCCAGGATAGCTTGATTTCAGTGGCATAGAGAGCACGGGACCCACGTCTGGGCATACCCTTCCCACTCGGGGTGACAAATGCAAAAACAACAGTTGATGGACAGAATGCAGAACAATGTCATACATTCACCCCAGTACAGAGATCTGGGCCTAAATCCATGGTTTTTTTTGCTCACCATGCCATTCGAGTTTGAACCCAGCCATATGCAAATCAGTCTTGACCCTGTGCCTCATGGGTACAGTCCAGCCCGAACTGCCAAGCCAGGTCCTCCCTGGACTGGAAACAAGCATCCTAGGACCGGTTTCGGGGTTTCACCCCTCTTCAGCCAGGATAGCTTGATTCCAGTGGCATAGAGAGCACGGGACCCACGTCTGGGCATACCCTTCTCACTCGGGTGACAAATGCAAAAACAACAGTTGATGGACAGAATGCAGAACAATGTCAAACATTCACCCCAGTACAGAGATCTGGGCATAAATCCATCGTTTTTTTGCTCACCATGCCATTCCAGTATGAACCCAGCCATATGCAAATCAGTTTTGACCCTGCGCCTCATGGGAACAGTCCAGCCCGAACTTCTAAGCCAGGTCCTGCCTGGACTGGAATCAAGCATCCTAGCACCAGTTTCGGGGTTTCACCCCTCTTCAGCTAGGATAGCTTGATTCCAGTGGCATGGAGAGCACGGGACTCACGTCTGGGCATACCCCTCCCACTCGGGGTGACAAATGCAAAAACAAAAATTGATGGACAGAATGCAGAACAATGTCATACATTCACCCCAGTACAGAGATCTGGGCATAAATCCATCGATTTTTGCTCACCATGCCATTCCAGTATGAACCCAGCCATATGCAAATCAGTTTTGACCCTGCGCCTCATGGGAACAGTCCAGCCCGAACTTCTAAGCCAGGTCCTGCCTGGACTGGAATCAAGCATCCTAGCACTGGTTTCGGGGTTTCACCCCTCTTCAGCTAGGATAGCTTGATTCCAGTGGCATGGAGAGCACGGGACTCACGTCTGAGCATACCCGTCCCACTCTGGGTGACAAATGCAAAAACAACAGCTGATGGACAGAATGCAGAACAATGTCATACATTCACCCCAGTACAGAGATCTGGGCCTAAATCCATCGTTTTTTTGCTCACCATGCCATTCCAGTATGAACCCAGTCATGTGCAAATCATTCTTGACCCTGTGCCTCATGGGTACAGTACAGCCCGAACTGCCAAGCCAGGTCCTCCCTGCACTGGAAACAAGCATCCTAGGACCGGTTTCGGGGTTTCACCCCTCCGCAGCCAGGATAGCTTGATTCCAGTGGCATAGAGAGCACGGGACCCACGTCTGGGCATACCTTTCCCACTCGGGGTGACAAATGCAAAAACAACAGTTGATGGACAGAATGCAGAACAATGTCATACATTCACCCCAGTACAGAGATCTGGACCTAAATCCATCGTTTGTTTGCTCACCATGCCGTTCCAGTTTGAACCCAGCCATATGCAAATCAGCCTTGACCCTGTGCCTCATGGGTACAGTACAGCCCGAACTGCCAAGCCAGGTCCTCCCTGCACTGGAAACAAGCATCCTAGGACCGGTTTCGGGGTTTCACCCCTCCGCAGCCAGGATAGCTTGATTTCAGTGGCATAGAGAGCACGGGACCCACGTCTGGGCATACCCTTCCCACTCGGGGTGACAAATGCAAAAACAACAGTTGATGGACAGAATGCAGAACAATGTCATACATTCACCCCAGTACAGAGATCTGGGCCTAAATCCATGTTTTTTTTTGCTCACCATGCCATTCGAGTTTGAACCCAGCCATATGCAAATCAGTCTTGACCCTGTGCCTCATGGGTACAGTCCAGCCCGAACTGCCAAGCCAGGTCCTCCCTGGACTGGAAACAAGCATCCTAGGACCGGTTTCGGGGTTTCACCCCTCTTCAGCCAGGATAGCTTGATTCCAGTGGCATAGAGAGCACGGGACCCACGTCTGGGCATACCCTTCTCACTCGGGTGACAAATGCAAAAACAACAGTTGATGGACAGAATGCAGAACAATGTCAAACATTCACCCCAGTACAGAGATCTGGGCATAAATCCATCGTTTTTTTGCTCACCATGCCATTCCAGTATGAACCCAGCCATATGCAAATCAGTTTTGACCCTGCGCCTCATGGGAACAGTCCAGCCCGAACTTCTAAGCCAGGTCCTGCCTGGACTGGAATCAAGCATCCTAGCACCAGTTTCGGGGTTTCACCCCTCTTCAGCTAGGATAGCTTGATTCCAGTGGCATGGAGAGCACGGGACTCACGTCTGGGCATACCCCTCCCACTCGGGGTGACAAATGCAAAAACAAAAATTGATGGACAGAATGCAGAACAATGTCATACATTCACCCCAGTACAGAGATCTGGGCATAAATCCATCGATTTTTGCTCACCATGCCATTCCAGTATGAACCCAGCCATATGCAAATCAGTTTTGACCCTGCGCCTCATGGGAACAGTCCAGCCTGAACTTCTAAGCCAGGTCCTGCCTGGACTGGAATCAAGCATCCTAGCACTGGTTTCGGGGTTTCACCCCTCTTCAGCTAGGATAGCTTGATTCCAGTGGCATGGAGAGCACGGGACTCACGTCTGAGCATACCCGTCCCACTCTGGGTGACAAATGCAAAAACAACAGCTGATGGACAGAATGCAGAACAATGTCATACATTCACCCCAGTACAGAGATCTGGGCCTAAATCCATCGTTTTTTTGCTCACCATGCCATTCCAGTATGAACCCAGTCATGTGCAAATCATTCTTGACCCTGTGCCTCTTGGGTACAGTACAGCCCGAACTGCCAAGCCAGGTCCTCCCTGCACTGGAAACAAGCATCCTAGGACCGGTTTCGGGGTTAAACCCCTCCGCAGCCAGGATAGCTTGATTCCAGTGGCATAGAGAGCACGGGACCCACGTCTGGGCATACCCTTCCCACTCGGGGTGACAAATGCAAAAACAACAGTTGATGGACAGAATGCAGAACAATGTCATACATTCACCCCAGTACAGAGATCTGGGCCTAAATCCATGTTTTTTTTTGCTCACCATGCCGTTCCACTTTGAACCCAGCCATATGCAAATCAGTCTTGACCCTGTGCCTCATGGGTACAGTCCAGCCCGAACTGCTAAGCAGGTCCTCCCTGGACTGGAAACAAGCATCCTAGGACCGGTTTCGGGGTTTCACCCCTCTTCAGCCAGGATAGCTTGATTCCAGTGGCATTGAGAGCACGGGACCCACGTCTGGGCATACCCTTCTCACTCGGGTGACAAATGCGAAAACAACAGTTGATGGACAGAATGCAGAACAATGTCAAACATTCACCCCAGTACAGAGATCTGGGCATAAATCCATCGTTTTTTTGCTCACCATGCCATTCCAGTATGAACCCAGCCATATGCAAATCAGTTTTGACCCTGCGCCTCATGGGAACAGTCCAGCCCGAACTTCTAAGCCAGGTCCTGCCTGGACTGGAATCAAGCATCCTAGCACCAGTTTCGGGGTTTCACCCCTCTTCAGCTAGGATAGCTTGATTCCAGTGGCATGGAGAGCACGGGACTCACGTCTGGGCATACCCCTCCCACTCGGGGTGACAAATGCAAAAACAAAAATTGATGGACAGAATGCAGAACAATGTCATACATTCACCCCAGTACAGAGATCTGGGTATAAATCCATCGATTTTTGCTCACCATGCCATTCCAGTATGAACCCAGCCATATGCAAATCAGTTTTGACCCTGCGCCTCATGGGAACAGTCCAGCCCGAACTTCTAAGCCAGGTCCTGCCTGGACTGGAATCAAGCATCCTAGCACTGGTTTCGGGGTTTCACCCCTCTTCAGCTAGGATAGCTTGATTCCAGTGGCATGGAGAGCACGGGACTCACGTCTGAGCATACCCGTCCCACTCTGGGTGACAAATGCAAAAACACCAGCTGATGGACAGAATGCAGAACAATGTCATACATTCACCCCAGTACAGAGATCTGGGCCTAAATCCATCGTTTTTTTGCTCACCATGCCATTCCAGTATGAACCCAGTCATGTGCAAATCATTTTTGACCCTGTGCCCCATGGGAACAGTCCAGCCCGAACTGCTAAACCAGTTCCTGCCTGGACTGGAACGAAGCATCCTATTACCGGTTTCGGGGTTTCACCCCTCTTCAGCCAGGATAGCTTGATTTCAGTGGCATGAAGAGCACGGGACTCACGTCTGGGCATACCCGTCCCACTCAGGGTGACAAATGCAAACACAACAGTTGATGGACAGAATGCAGAAAAATGTCATACATTCCCCCCAGTACAGAGATCTGGGCCTAAATCCATCGGTTTTTTGCTCACCATGCCATTTAATTATGAACCCAGACATATGCAAATCAGTCTTGACCTTGTGCCTCATGGGAACAGTCCAGCCAGAACTGCTAAGCCAGGTCCTGCCTGGACAGGAACCAAGCATCTTAGGACCGATTTCGGGGTTTCATCCCTCTTCAGCCAGGATAGCTTGATTCCAGTGTCATGGAGAGAACGGGACTCACGTCTGAGCATACCCGTCCCACTCGGGGTGACCAATGCAAAACCAACAGATGATGAACAGAATGCACAACAATGTCATACATTCACCCCAGTACAGAGATCTGGGCCTAAATCCATCGTTTTTTTGCTCACCATGCCGTTCCAGTTTTAACCCAGCCATATGCAAATCAGTCATGACCCTGTGCCTCATGGGTACTGTCCAGCCCGGACTGCTAAGCCAGGTCCTGCCTGGACTGGAACCAAGCATCCTAGGACCGGTTTCGGGGTATCACCCCTCTTCAGCCAGGATAGCTTGATTCCAGTGGCATGGAGAGCATGGGACTCACGTCTGGGTAAACCCGTCCCACTCGGGGTGACAAATGCAAAAACAACAGTTGATGGACAGAATGCAGAACAATGTCACACATTCACCCCAGTACAGAGATCTGGGCCTAAATCCATGGTTTTTTTTGCTCACCATGCCGTTCGAGTTTGAACCCAGCCATATGCAAATCAGTCTTGACCCTGTGCCTCATGGGTACAGTCCAGCCCGAACTGCCAAGCCAGGTCCTCCCTGGACTGGAAACAAGCATCCTAGGACCGGTTTCGGGGTTTCACCCCTCTTCAGCCAGGATAGCTTGATTCCAGTGGCATAGAGAGCACGGGACCCACGTCTGGGCATACCCTTCTCACTCGGGTGACAAATGCAAAAACAACAGTTGATGGACAGAATGCAGAACAATGTCAAACATTCACCCCAGTACAGAGATCTGGGCATAAATCCATCGTTTTTTTGCTCACCATGCCATTCCAGTATGAACCCAGCCATATGCAAATCAGTTTTGACCCTGCGCCTCATGGGAACAGTCCAGCCCGAACTTTTAAGCCAGGTCCTGCCTGGACTGGAATCAAGCATTCTAGCACCAGTTTCGGGGTTTCACCCCTCTTCAGCTAGGATAGCTTGATTCCAGTGGCATGGAGAGCACGGGACTCACGTCTGGGCATACCCCTCCCACTCGGGGTGACAAATGCAAAAACAAAAATTGATGGACAGAATGCAGAACAATGTCATACATTCACCCCAGTACAGAGATCTGGGCATAAATCCATCGATTTTTGCTCACCATGCCATTCCAGTATGAACCCAGCCATATGCAAATCAGTTTTGACCCTGCGCCTCATGGGAACAGTCCAGCCCGAACTTCTAAGCCAGGTCCTGCCTGAACTGGAATCAAGCATCCTAGCACTGGTTTCGGGGTTTCACCCCTCTTCAGCTAGGATAGCTTGATTCCAGTGGCATGGAGAGCACGGGACTCACGTCTGAGCATACCCGTCCCACTCTGGGTGACAAATGCAAAAACAACAGCTGATGGACAGAATGCAGAACAATGTCATACATTCACCCCAGTACAGAGATCTGGGCCTAAATCCATCGTTTTTTTGCTCACCATGCCATTCCAGTATGAACCCAGTCATGTGCAAATCATTCTTGACCCTGTGCCTTATGGGTACAGTACAGCCCGAACTGCCAAGCTAGGTCCTCCCTGCACTGGAAACAAGCATCCTAGGACCGGTTTCGGGGTTTCACCCCTCCGCAGCCAGGATAGCTTGATTCCAGTGGCATAGAGAGCACGGGACCCACGTCTGGGCATACCCTTCCCACTCGGGGTGACAAATGCAAAAACAACAGTTGATGGACAGAATGCAGAACAATGTCATAAATTCACCCCAGTACAGAGATCTGGGCCTAAATCCATGGTTTTTTTTGCTCACCATGCCGTTCCACTTTGAACCCAGCCATATGCAAATCAGTCTTGACCCTGTGCCTCATGGGTACAGTCCAGCCCGAACTGCCAAGCACGTCCTCCCTGGACTGGAAACAAGCATCCTAGGACCGGTTTCGGGGTTTCACCCCTCTTCAGCCAGGATAGCTTGATTCTAGTGGCATTGAGAGCACGGGACCCACGTCTGGGCATACCCTTCTCACTCGGGTGACAAATGCAAAAACAACAGTTGATGGACAGAATGCAGAACAATGTCAAACATTCACCCCAGTACAGAGATCTGGGCATAAATCCATCGTTTTTTTGCTCACCATGCCATTCCAGTATGAACCCAGCCATATGCAAATCAGTTTTGACCCTGCGCCTCATGGGAACAGTCCAGCCCGAACTTCTAAGCCAGGTCCTGCCTGGACTGGAATCAAGCATCCTAGCACCAGTTACGGGGTTTCACCCCTCTTCAGCTAGGATAGCTTGATTCCAGTGGCATGGAGAGCACGGGACTCACGTCTGGGCATACCCCTCCCACTCGGGGTGACAAATGCAAAAACAAAAATTGATGGACAGAATGCAGAACAATGTCATACATTCACCCCAGTACAGAGATCTGGGCATAAATCCATCGATTTTTGCTCACCATGCCATTCCAGTATGAACCCAGCCATATGCAAATCAGTTTTGACCCTGCGCCTCATGGGAACAGTCCAGCCCGAACTTCTAAGCCAGGTCCTGCCTGGACTGGAATCAAGCATCCTAGCACTGGTTTCGGGGTTTCACCCCTCTTCAGCTAAGATAGCTTGATTCCAGTGGCATGGAGAGCACGGGACTCACGTCTGAGCATACCCGTCCCACTCTGGGTGACAAATGCAAAAACAACAGCTGATGGACAGAATGCAGAACAATGTCATACATTCACCCCAGTACAGAGATCTGGGCCTAAATCCATCGTTTTTTTGCTCACCATGCCATTCCAGTATGAACCCAGTCATGTGCAAATCATTCTTGACCCTGTGCCTCATGGGAACAGTCCAGCCCGAACTGCTAAGCCAGTTCCTGCCTGGACTGGAACGAAGCATCCTATTACCGGTTTCGGGGTTTCACCCCTCTTCAGCCAGGAAAGCTTGATTTCAGTGGCATGAAGAGCACGGGACTCACGTCTGGGCATACCCGTCCCACTCAGGGTGACAAATGCAAACACAACAGTTGATGGACAGAATGCAGAAAAATGTCATACATTCCCCCCAGTACAGAGATCTGGGCCTAAATCCATCGGTTTTTTGCTCACCATGCCATTTCAGTATGAACCCAGACATATGCAAATCAGTCTTGACCTTGTGCCTCATGGGAACAGTCCAGCCAGAACTGCTAAGCCAGGTCCTGCCTGGACAGGAACCAAGCATCTTAGGACCGATTTCGGGGTTTCACCCCTCTTCAGCCAGGATAGCTTGATTCCAGTGTCATGGAGAGCACGGGACTCACGTCTGAGCATACCCGTCCCACTCGGGGTGACCAATGCAAAACCAACAGATGATGAACAGAATGCACAACAATGTCATACATTCACCCCAGTACAGAGATCTGGGCCTAAATCCATCGTTTTTTTGCTCACCATGCCGTTCCAGTTTTAACCCAGCCATATGCAAATCAGTCATGACCCTGTGCCTCATGGGTACTGTCCAGCCCGGACTGCTAAGCCAGGTCCTGCCTAGACTGGAACCAAGCATCCTAGGACCGGTTTCGGGGTATCACCCCTCTTCAGCCAGGATAGCTTGATTCCAGTGGCATGGAGAGCATGGGACTCACGTCTGGGTAAACCCGTCCCACTCGGGGTGACAAATGCAAAAACAACAGTTGATGGACAGAATGCAGAACAATGTCATACATTCACCCCAGTACAGAGATCTGGGCCTAAATCCATCGTGTGTTTGCTCACCATGCCATTCCAGTTTGAACCCAGCCATATGCAAATCAGTCTTGACCCTGTGCCTCATGGGTACAGTCCAGCCCGAACTGCCAAGCCAGGTCCTCCCAGGACTGGAAACAAGAATCCTAGGACTTATTTCGGGGTTTCACTCCTCTTCAGACAGGATAGCTTGATTCCAGTGGCATGGAGAGCACGGGACTCACGTCTGGGTAAACCCGTCCCACTCGGGGTGACAAATGCAAAAACAACAGTTGATGGACAGAATCCAGAACAATTTCATACATTCACCCCAGTACAGAGATCTGGGCCAAAATCCATTGTTTTTTTGATCACCATTCCGTTCCAGTTTGAACCCAGCCATATGCAAATCAGTCTTGACCCTGTGTCTCATGGACACAATCCAGCCAGAACTGCCAAGCCAGGTCCTCCCTGGACTGGAAACAAGCATCCTAGCACCGGTTTCGGGGTTTCACCCCTCTTCAGCCAGGATAAATTGATTGCAGTGGCATGGAGAACAAGAGACCCACGTCTGGGCATACCCTTCCCACTTGTGGTGACAAATGCAAAAACAACAGTTGATGGACTGAATGTAGAACAATGTCATACATTCACACCAGTACAGAGATCTGGGCCTAAATCCATCGTTTTTTTGCTCACCATGCTATTCCAGTTTGAACCCAGCCATATGCAAATCAGTCTTGACCCTGCGCCTCATGGGAACAGTCCAGCCCGAACTTCTAAGCCAGGTCCTGCCTGGACTGGAATCAAGCATCCTAGCACCGGTTTCGGGGTTTCACCCCTCTTCAGCTAGGATAGCTTGATTCCAGTGGCATGGAGAGCAAGGGACTCACGTCTGAGCATACCCGTCCCACTCGGGGTCAAATGCAAAAACAACAGCTGATGGACAGAATGCAGAACAATGTCATACATTCACCCCAGTACAGAGATCTGGGCCTAAATCCATCATTTTTTTGCTCATCATGCCGTTCCAGTTTGAACCCAGCCATATGCAAATCAGTCATGACCCTGTGCCTCATGGGTACAGTCCAGCCCGGACTGCCAAGCCAGGTCCTCCCTAGACTGGAAACAAGCATCGTAGGACCGGTTTCGGGGTTTCACCCCTCTTCAGCCAGGATAGCTTGATTCCAGTGGCATGGAGAGCACGGGACCCACGTCTGGGCATACCCTTTCCACTCGGGGTGACAAATGCAAAAACAACAGTTGATGCACAGAATGCAGAACAATGTCATACATTCACCCCAGTACAGAGATCTGGGCCTAAATCCATCGTTTCATTGCTCACCATGCCATTCCAGTTTGAACCCAGCCATATGCAAATCAGTCTTGACACTGTGCCTCATGGGTACAGTCCAGCCCGAACTGCCAAGCCAGGTCCTCCCTGGACTGAAAACAAGCATCCTAGGACCGGTTTCGGGGTTTCACCCCTCTTCAGCCAGGATAGCTTGATTCCAGTGGCATGGAGAGCACGGGACCCACGTCTGGGCATTCCCTTCCCACTCGGGGTGACAAATGCAAAAACAACATTTGATGGACAGAATGCAGAACAATGTCATACATTCACCCCAGTACAGAGATCTGGGCCTAAATCCATTGTTTTTTTGCTCACCATTCCATTCCAGTATGAACCCAGCCATATGCAAATCATTCTTGACCCTGTGCCTCATGGGAACAGTCCAGCCCAAACTTCTAAGCCAGGTCCTCCCTGGACTGAAAACAAGCATCCTAGGACCGGTTTCGGGGTTTCACCCCTCTTCAGCTAGGATAGCTTGATTCCAGTGGCATGGAGAGCACGGGACTCACGTCTGGGTAAACCCGTCCCACTCGGGGTGACAAATGCAAAAACAACAGTTGATGGACAGAATGCAGAACAATGTCATACATTCACCCCAGTACAGAGATCTGGGCCTAAATCCATCGTTTGTTTGCTCACCATGCCGTTCCAGTTTGAACCCAGCCATATGCAAATCAGTCTTGACCCTGTGCCTCATGGGTACAGTCCAGCCAGAACTGCCAAGCCAGGTCCTCCCAGGACTGGAAACAAGCATCCTAGGACTTATTTCGGGGTTTCACCCCTCTTCAGATAGGATAGCTTGATTCCAGTGGCATGGAGAGCACGGGACCCAATTCTGGGCATACCCTTTCCACTCGGGGTGACACATGCAAAAACAACAGTTGATGGACAGAATCCAGAACAATTTCATACATTTGCCCCAGTACAGAGATCTGGGCCTACATCCATTGTTTTTTTGATCACCATGTCGTTCCAGTTTGAACCCAGCCATATGCAAATCAGTCTTGACCCTGTGTCTCATGGACACAATCCAGCCAGAACTGCCAAGCCAGGTCCTCCCTGGACTGGAAACAAGCATACTAGCACCATGTTTCAGGGTTTCACCCCTCTTCAGCCAGGATAACTTGATTGCAGTGGAATGGAGAACACGGGACCCACGTCTGGGCATACCCTTCCCACTTGTGATGACAAATGCAAAAACAACAGTTGATGGACTGAATGTAGAACAATGTCATACATTCACACCAGTACAGAGATCTGGGCCTAAATCCATCGTTTTTTTGCTCACCATGCTATTCCAGTTTGAACCCAGCCATATGCAGATCAGTCTTGACCCTGTGCCTCATGGGTACAGTCTAGCCCAAACTGCCAAGCCAGGTCCTCCCTGGACTGGAACCAAGCCAGGTCCTCCCTGGACTGGAACCAAGCATCCTAGGACCGGTTTCGGGGTTTCACCCCTCTTCAGACAGGATAGCTTGATTCCAGTGGCATGGAGAGCACGGGACCCACGTCTGGGCATTCCATTCCCACTCGGGGTGACAAATGCAAAAACAACAGACGAGGAACAGAATGCAGAACAATGTCATCCATTCACCCCAGTACAGAGATCTGGGCCTAAATTCATCGTTTTTTTGCTCACCATGCCGTTCCAGTTTGAACCCAGCCATATGCAAATCAGTCTTGACCCTGTGCCTCATGGGTACAGTCCAGCCCGAACTGCCAAGCCAGGTCCTCCCTGGACTGGAAAAAAGCATCCTAGGACCGGTATCGGGGTTTCTCCCCTCTTCAGCCAGGATAGCTTGATTCCAATGGCATGGAGAGCACGGGACTCACGTCTGAGTATACCCGTCCCACTCAGGGTGACAAATGCAAAAACAACAGTTGGTGGACTGAATGTAGAACAATGTCATACATTCACACCAGTACAGAGATCTGGACCTAAATCCATCGTTTTTTTGCTCACCATGCTATTCCAGTTTGAACCCAGCCATATGCAAATCAGTCTTGACCCTGCGCCTCATGGGAACAGTCTAGCCCGGACTGCCAAGCCAGGTCCTCCCTAGACTGGAAACAAGCATCCTAGGACCGGTTTCAGGGTTTCACCCCTCTTCAGCCAGGATAGCTTGATTCCAGTGGCATGGAGAGCACGGGACCCACGTCTGGGCATACCCTTTCCACTCGGGGTGACAAATGCAAAAACAACAGTTGATGCACAGAATGCAGAACAATGTCATACATTCACCCCAGTACGGAGATCTGGGCCTAAATCCATCGTTTTATTGCTCACCATGCCATTCCAGTTTGAACCCAGCCATATGCAAATCAGTCTTGACACTGTGCCTCATGGGTACAGTCCAGCCCGAACTGCCAAGCCAGGTCCTCCCTGGACTGAAAACAAGCATCCTAGGACCGGTTTCGGGGTTTCACCCCTCTTCAGCCAGGATAGCTTGATTCCAGTGGCATGGAGAGCACGGGACCCACGTCTGGGCATTCCCTTCCCACTCGGGGTGACAAATGCAAAAACAACAGTTGATGGACAGAATGCAGAACAATGTCATACATTCACCCCAGTACAGAGATCTGGGCCTAAATCCATTGTTTTTTTGCTCACCATTCCATTCCAGTATGAACCCAGCCATATGCAAATCATTCTTGACCCTGTGCCTCATGGGAACAGTCCAGCCAGAACTGCTGAGCCAGGTCCTGCCTGGACTGGAACCAAGCATCCTAGGACCGGTTTCGGGGTTTCATCCCTCTTCAGCCAGGATAGCTTGATTCCAGTGCAATGGAGAGCACGGGACACACGTCTGAACATACCCGTCCCACTCGGGGTGACAAATGCAAAAACAACAGTTGATGGACAGAATGCAGAACAATGTCATACAATCACCCCAGTAGAGAGATCTGGGCCTAAATCCATAGTTTTTTTGCTCACCATGCCATTTCAGTATGAACCCAGTCATATGCAAATCAGTGTTGACCCTGTGCCTCATGGGAACAGTACAGCCCGAACTGCTAAGCCAGGTCCTGCCTGGACTAGAACCAAGCATCCTAGGACCGGTTTCGGGGTTTCACCCCTCTTCAGCTAGGATAGCTTGATTCCAGTGGCATGGAGAGCACGGGACTCACGTCTGGGTAAACCCGTCCCACTCGGGGTGACAAATGCAAAAACAACAGTTGATGGACAGAATGCAGAACAATGTCATACATTCACCCCAGTACAGAGATCTGGGCCTAAATCCATCGTTTGTTTGCTCACCATGCCGTTCCAGTTTGAACCCAGCCATATGCAAATCAGTCTTGACCCTGTGCCTCATGGGTACAGTCCAGCCCGAACTGCCAAGCCAGGTCCTCCCAGGACTGGAAACAAGCATCCTAGGACTTATTTCGGGGTTTCACCCCTCTTCAGATAGGATAGCTTGATTCCAGTGGCATGGAGAGCACGGGACCCAATTCTGGGCATACCCTTTCCACTCGGGGTGACACATGCAAAAACAACAGTTGATGGACAGAATGCAGAACAATGTCATACATTCACCCCAGTACAGAGATCTGGGCCTAAATCCATCGTTTGTTTGCTCACCATGCCGTTCCAGTTTGAACCCAGCCATATGCAAATCAGTCTTGACCCTGTGCCTCATGGGTACAGTCCAGCCCGAACTGCCAAGCCAGGTCCTCCCAGGACTGGAAACAAGCATCCTAGGACTTATTTCGGGGTTTCACCCCTCTTCAGATAGGATAGCTTGATTCCAGTGGCATGGAGAGCACGGGACCCAATTCTGGGCATACCCTTTCCACTCGGGGTGACACATGCAAAAACAACAGTTGATGGACAGAATCCACAACAATTTCATACATTCGCCCCAGTACAGAGATCTGGGCCTAAATCCATTGTTTTTTTGATCACCATTTCGTTCCAGTTTGAACCCAGCCATATGCAAATCAGTCTTGACCCTGTGTCTCATGGACACAATCCAGCCAGAACTGCCAAGCCAGGTCCTCCCTGGACTGGAAACAAGCATCCTAGCACCGGTTTCAGGGTTTCACCCCTCTTCAGCCAGGATAACTTGATTGCAGTGGCATGGAGAACACGGGACCCACGTCTGGGCATACCCTTCCCACTTGTGATGACAAATGCAAAAACAACAGTTGATGGACTGAATGTAGAACAATGTCATACATTCACACCAGTACAGAGATCTGGGCCTAAATACATCGTTTTTTTGCTCACCATGCTATTCCAGTTTGAACCCAGCCATATGCAGATCAGTCTTGACCCTGTGCCTCATGGGTACAGTCCAGCCCGAACTGCCAAGCCAGGTCCTCCCTGGACTGGAACCAAGCCAGGTCCTCCCTGGACTGGAACCAAGCATCCTAGGACCGGTTTCGGCTTTTCACCCCTCTTCAGACAGGATAGCTTGATTCCAGTGGCATGGAGAGCACGGGACCCACGTCTGGGCATACCCTTCTCACTCGGGTGACAAATGCGAAAACAACAGTTGATGGACAGAATGCAGAACAATGTCATACATTCACCCCAGTACAGAGATCTGGGCCTAAATCCATGTTTTTTTTTGCTCACCATGCCGTTCCACTTTGAACCCAGCCATATGCAAATCAGTCTTGACCCTGTGCCTCATGGGTACAGTCCAGCCCGAACTGCCAAGCAGGTCCTCCCTGGACTGGAAACAAGCATCCTAGGACCGGTTTCGGGGTTTCACCCCTCTTCAGCCAGGATAGCTTGATTCCAGTGGCATTGAGAGCACGGGACCCACGTCTGGGCATACCCTTCTCACTCGGGTGACAAATGCGAAAACAACAGTTGATGGACAGAATGCAGAACAATGTCATACATTCACCCCAGTACAGAGATCTGGGCATAAATCCATCGATTTTTGCTCACCATGCCATTCCAGTATGAACCCAGCCATATGCAAATCAGTTTTGACCCTGCGCCTCATGGGAACAGTCCAGCCCGAACTTCTAAGCCAGGTCCTGCCTGGACTGGAATCAAGCATCCTAGCACTGGTTTCGGGGTTTCACCCCTCTTCAGCTAGGATAGCTTGATTCCAGTGGCATGGAGAGCACGGGACTCACGTCTGAGCATACCCGTCCCACTCTGGGTGACAAATGCAAAAACACCAGCTGATGGACAGAATGCAGAACAATGTCATACATTCACCCCAGTACAGAGATCTGGGCCTAAATCCATCGTTTTTTTGCTCACCATGCCATTCCAGTATGAACCCAGTCATGTGCAAATCATTTTTGACCCTGTGCCCCATGGGAACAGTCCAGCCCGAACTGCTAAGCCAGTTCCTGCCTGGACTGGAACGAAGCATCCTATTACCGGTTTCGGGGTTTCACCCCTCTTCAGCCAGGATAGCTTGATTTCAGTGGCATGAAGAGCACGGGACTCACGTCTGGGCATACCCGTCCCACTCAGGGTGACAAATGCAAACACAACAGTTGATGGACAGAATGCAGAAAAATGTCATACATTCCCCCCAGTACAGAGATCTGGGCCTAAATCCATCGGTTTTTTGCTCACCATGCCATTTCATTATGAACCCAGACATATGCAAATCAGTCTTGACCTTGTGCCTCATGGGAACAGTCCAGCCAGAACTGCTAAGCCAGGTCCTGCCTGGACAGGAACCAAGCATCTTAGGACCGATTTCGGGGTTTCATCCCTCTTCAGCCAGGATAGCTTGATTCCAGTGTCATGGAGAGAACGGGACTCACGTCTGAGCATACCCGTCCCACTCGGGGTGACCAATGCAAAACCAACAGATGATGAACAGAATGCACAACAATGTCATACATTCACCCCAGTACAGAGATCTGGGCCTAAATCCATCGTTTTTTTGCTCACCATGCCGTTCCAGTTTTAACCCAGCCATATGCAAATCAGTCATGACCCTGTGCCTCATGGGTACTGTCCAGCCCGGACTGCTAAGCCAGGTCCTGCCTGGACTGGAACCAAGCATCCTAGGACCGGTTTCGGGGTATCACCCCTCTTCAGCCAGGATAGCTTGATTCCAGTGGCATGGAGAGCATGGGACTCACGTCTGGGTAAACCCGTCCCACTCGGGGTGACAAATGCAAAAACAACAGTTGATGGACAGAATGCAGAACAATGTCATACATTCACCCCAGTACAGAGATCTGGGCCTAAATCCATGGTTTTTTTTGCTCACCATGCCGTTCGAGTTTGAACCCAGCCATATGCAAATCAGTCTTGACCCTGTGCCTCATGGGTACAGTCCAGCCCGAACTGCCAAGCCAGGTCCTCCCTGGACTGGAAACAAGCATCCTAGGACCGGTTTCGGGGTTTCACCCCTCTTCAGCCAGGATAGCTTGATTCCAGTGGCATAGAAAGCACGGGACCCACGTCTGGGCATACCCTTCTCACTCGGGTGACAAATGCAAAAACAACAGTTGATGGACAGAATGCAGAACAATGTCAAACATTCACCCCAGTACAGAGATCTGGGCATAAATCCATCGTTTTTTTGCTCACCATGCCATTCCAGTATGAACCCAGCCATATGCAAATCAGTTTTGACCCTGCGCCTCATGGGAACAGTCCAGCCCGAACTTTTAAGCCAGGTCCTGCCTGGACTGGAATCAAGCATCCTAGCACCAGTTTCGGGGTTTCACCCCTCTTCAGCTAGGATAGCTTGATTCCAGTGGCATGGAGAGCACGGGACTCACGTCTGGGCATACCCCTCCCACTCGGGGTGACAAATGCAAAAACAAAAATTGATGGACAGAATGCAGAACAATGTCATACATTCACCCCAGTACAGAGATCTGGGCATAAATCCATCGATTTTTGCTCACCATGCCATTCCAGTATGAACCCAGCCATATGCAAATCAGTTTTGACCCTGCGCCTCATGGGAACAGTCCAGCCCGAACTTCTAAGCCAGGTCCTGCCTGAACTGGAATCAAGCATCCTAGCACTGGTTTCGGGGTTTCACCCCTCTTCAGCTAGGATAGCTTGATTCCAGTGGCATGGAGAGCACGGGACTCACGTCTGAGCATACCCGTCCCACTCTGGGTGACAAATGCAAAAACAACAGCTGATGGACAGAATGCAGAACAATGTCATACATTCACCCCAGTACAGAGATCTGGGCCTAAATCCATCGTTTTTTTGCTCACCATGCCATTCCAGTATGAACCCAGTCATGTGCAAATCATTCTTGACCCTGTGCCTCATGGGTACAGTACAGCCCGAACTGCCAAGCTAGGTCCTCCCTGCACTGGAAACAAGCATCCTAGGACCGGTTTCGGGGTTTCACCCCTCCGCAGCCAGGATAGCTTGATTCCAGTGGCATAGAGAGCACGGGACCCACGTCTGGGCATACCCTTCCCACTCGGGGTGACAAATGCAAAAACAACAGTTGATGGACAGAATGCAGAACAATGTCATAAATTCACCCCAGTACAGAGATCTGGGCCTAAATCCATGGTTTTTTTTGCTCACCATGCCGTTCCACTTTGAACCCAGCCATATGCAAATCAGTCTTGACCCTGTGCCTCATGGGTACAGTCCAGCCCGAACTGCCAAGCAGGTCCTCCCTGGACTGGAAACAAGCATCCTAGGACCGGTTTCGGGGTTTCACCCCTCTTCAGCCAGGATAGCTTGATTCCAGTGGCATTGAGAGCACGGGACCCACGTCTGGGCATACCCTTCTCACTCGGGTGACAAATGCAAAAACAACAGTTGATGGACAGAATGCAGAACAATGTCAAACATTCACCCCAGTACAGAGATCTGGGCATAAATCCATCGTTTTTTTGCTCACCATGCCATTCCAGTATGAACCCAGCCATATGCAAATCAGTTTTGACCCTGCGCCTCATGGGAACAGTCCAGCCCGAACTTCTAAGCCAGGTCCTTCCTGGACTGGAATCAAGCATCCTAGCACCAGTTACGGGGTTTCACCCCTCTTCAGCTAGGATAGCTTGATTCCAGTGGCATGGAGAGCACGGGACTCACGTCTGGGCATACCCCTCCCACTCGGGGTGACAAATGCAAAAACAAAAATTGATGGACAGAATGCAGAACAATGTCATACATTCACCCCAGTACAGAGATCTGGGCATAAATCCATCGGTTTTTTGCTCACCATGCCATTTCAGTATGAACCCAGACATATGCAAATCAGTCTTGACCTTGTGCCTCATGGGAACAGTCCAGCCAGAACTGCTAAGCCAGGTCCTGCCTGGACAGGAACCAAGCATCTTAGGACCGATTTCGGGGTTTCACCCCTCTTCAGCCAGGATAGCTTGATTCCAGTGTCATGGAGAGCACGGGACTCACGTCTGAGCATACCCGTCCCACTCGGGGTGACCAATGCAAAACCAACAGATGATGAACAGAATGCACAACAATGTCATACATTCACCCCAGTACAGAGATCTGGGCCTAAATCCATCGTTTTTTTGCTCACCATGCCGTTCCAGTTTTAACCCAGCCATATGCAAATCAGTCATGACCCTGTGCCTCATGGGTACTGTCCAGCCCGGACTGCTAAGCCAGGTCCTGCCTGGACTGGAACCAAGCATCCTAGGACCGGTTTCGGGGTATCACCCCTCTTCAGCCAGGATAGCTTGATTCCAGTGGCATGGAGAGCATGGGACTCACGTCTGGGTAAACCCGTCCCACTCGGGGTGACAAATGCAAAAACAACAGTTGATGGACAGAATGCAGAACAATGTCATACATTCACCCCAGTACAGAGATCTGGGCCTAAATCCATCGTGTGTTTGCTCACCATGCCATTCCAGTTTGAACCCAGCCATATGCAAATCAGTCTTGACCCTGTGCCTCATGGGTACAGTCCAGCCCGAACTGCCAAGCCAGGTCCTCCCAGGACTGGAAACAAGAATCCTAGGACTTATTTCGGGGTTTCACTCCTCTTCAGACAGGATAGCTTGATTCCAGTGGCATGGAGAGCACGGGACTCACGTCTGGGTAAACCCGTCCCACTCGGGGTGACAAATGCAAAAACAACAGTTGATGGACAGAATCCAGAACAATTTCATACATTCACCCCAGTACAGAGATCTGGGCCTAAATCCATTGTTTTTTTGATCACCATGCCGTTCCAGTTTGAACCCAGCCATATGCAAATCAGTCTTGACCCTGTGTCTCATGGACACAATCCAGCCAGAACTGCCAAGCCAGGTCCTCCCTGGACTGGAAACAAGCATCCTAGCACCGGTTTCGGGGTTTCACCCCTCTTCAGCCAGGATAAATTGATTGCAGTGGCATGGAGAACAAGAGACCCACGTCTGGGCATACCCTTCCCACTTGTGGTGACAAATGCAAAAACAACAGTTGATGGACTGAATGTAGAACAATGTCATACATTCACACCAGTACAGAGATCTGGGCCTAAATCCATCGTTTTTTTGCTCACCATGCTATTCCAGTTTGAACCCAGCCATATGCAAATCAGTCTTGACCCTGCGCCTCATGGGAACAGTCCAGCCCGAACTTCTAAGCCAGGTCCTGCCTGGACTGGAATCAAGCATCCTAGCACCGGTTTCGGGGTTTCACCCCTCTTCAGCTAGGATAGCTTGATTCCAGTGGCATGGAGAGCAAGGGACTCACGTCTGAGCATACCCGTCCCACTCGGGGTCAAATGCAAAAACAACAGCTGATGGACAGAATGCAGAACAATGTCATACATTCACCCCAGTACAGAGATCTGGGCCTAAATCCATCATTTTTTTGCTCATCATGCCGTTCCAGTTTGAACCCAGCCATATGCAAATCAGTCATGACCCTGTGCCTCATGGGTACAGTCCAGCCCGGACTGCCAAGCCAGGTCCTCCCTAGACTGGAAACAAGCATCGTAGGACCGGTTTCGGGGTTTCACCCCTCTTCAGCCAGGATAGCTTGATTCCAGTGGCATGGAGAGCACGGGACCAACGTCTGGGCATACCCTTTCCACTCGGGGTGACAAATGCAAAAACAACAGTTGATGCACAGAATGCAGAACAATGTCATACATTCACCCCAGTACAGAGATCTGGGCCTAAATCCAGCGTTTTATTGCTCACCATGCCATTCCAGTTTGAACCCAGCCATATGCAAATCAGTCTTGACACTGTGCCTCATGGGTACAGTCCAGCCCGAACTGCCAAGCCAGGTCCTCCCTGGACTGAAAACAAGCATCCTAGGACCGGTTTCGGGGTTTCACCCCTCTTCAGCCAGGATAGCTTGATTCCAGTGGCATGGAGAGCACGGGACCCACGTCTGGGCATTCCCTTCCCACTCGGGGTGACAAATGCAAAAACAACATTTGATGGACAGAATGCAGAACAATGTCAAACATTCACCCCAGTACAGAGATCTGGGCCTAAATCCATTGTTTTTTTGCTCACCATTCCATTCCAGTATGAACCCAGCCATATGCAAATCATTCTTTACCCTGTGCCTCATGGGAACAGTCCAGCCCAAACTTCTAAGCCAGGTCCTCCCTGGACTGAAAACAAGCATCCTAGGACCGGTTTCGGTATTTCACCCCTCTTCAGCTAGGATAGCTTGATTCCAGTGGCATGGAGAGCACGGGACTCACGTCTGGGTAAACCCGTCCCACTCGGGGTGACAAATGCAAAAACAACAGTTGATGGACAGAATGCAGAACAATGTCATACATTCACCCCAGTACAGAGATCTGGGCCTAAATCCATCGTTTGTTTGCTCACCATGCCGTTCCAGTTTGAACCCAGCCATATGCAAATCAGTCTTGACCCTGTGCCTCATGGGTACAGTCCAGCCCGAACTGCCAAGCCAGGTCCTCCCAGGACTGGAAACAAGCATCCTAGGACTTATTTCGGGGTTTCACCCCTCTTCAGATAGGATAGCTTGATTCCAGTGGCATGGAGAGCACGGGACCCAATTCTGGGCATACCCTTTCCACTCGGGGTGACACATGCAAAAACAACAGTTGATGGACAGAATCCAGAACAATTTCATACATTTGCCCCAGTACAAAGATCTGGGCCTACATCCATTGTTTTTTTGATCACCATGTCGTTCCAGTTTGAACCCAGCCATATGCAAATCAGTCTTGACCCTGTGTCTCATGGACACAATCCAGCCAGAACTGCCAAGCCAGGTCCTCCCTGGACTGGAAACAAGCATACTAGCACCGGTTTCAGGGTTTCACCCCTCTTCAGCCAGGATAACTTGATTGCAGTGGAATGGAGAACACGGGACCCACGTCTGGGCATACCCTTCCCACTTGTGATGACAAATGCAAAAACAACAGTTGATGGACTGAATGTAGAACAATGTCATACATTCACACCAGTACAGAGATCTGGGCCTAAATCCATCGTTTTTTTGCTCACCATGCTATTCCAGTTTGAACCCAGCCATATGCAGATCAGTCTTGACCCTGTGCCTCATGGGTACAGTCTAGCCCGAACTGCCAAGCCAGGTCCTCCCTGGACTGGACCCAAGCCAGGTCCTCCCTGGACTGGAACCAAGCATCCTAGGACCGGTTTCGGCGTTTCACCCCTCTTCAGACAGGATAGCTTGATTCCAGTGGCATGGAGAGCACGGGACCCACGTCTGGGCATTCCATTCCCACTCGGGGTGACAAATGCAAAAACAACAGACGAGGAACAGAATGCAGAACAATGTCATCCATTCACCCCAGTACAGAGATCTGGGCCTAAATTCATCGTTTTTTTGCTCACCATGCCGTTCCAGTTTGAACCCAGCCATATGCAAATCAGTCTTGACCCTGTGCCTCATGGGTACAGTCCAGCCCGAACTGCCAAGCCAGGTCCTCCCTGGACTGGAAAAAAGCATCCTAGGACCGGTATCGGGGTTTCTCCCCTCTTCAGCCAGGATAGCTTGATTCCAATGGCATGGAGAGCACGGGACTCACGTCTGAGTATACCCGTCCCACTCGGGGTGACAAATGCAAAAACAACAGTTGATGGACTGAATGTAGAACAATATCATACATTCACACCAGTACAGAGATCTGGACCTAAATCCATCGTTTTTTTGCTCACCATGCTATTCCAGTTTGAACCCAGCCATATGCAAATCAGTCTTGACCCTGCGCCTCATGGGAACAGTCTAGCCGGACTGCCAAGCCAGGTCCTCCCTAGACTGGAAACAAGCATCCTAGGACCGGTTTCAGGGTTTCACCCCTCTTCAGCCAGGATAGCTTAATTCCAGTGGCATGGAGAGCACGGGACCTACGTCTGGGCATACCCTTTCCACTCGGGGTGACAAATGCAAAAACAACAGTTGATGCACAGAATGCAGAACAATGTCATACATTCACCCCAGTACGGAGATCTGGGCCTAAATCCATCGTTTTATTGCTCACCATGCCATTCCAGTTTGAACCCAGCCATATGCAAATCAGTCTTGACACTGTGCCTCATGGGTACAGTCCAGCCCGAACTGCCAAGCCAGGTCCTCCCTGGACTGAAAACAAGCATCCTAGGACCGGTTTCGGGGTTTCACCCCTCTTCAGCCAGGATAGCTTGATTCCAGTGGCATGGAGAGCACGGGACCCACGTCTGGGCATTCCCTTCCCACTCGGGGTGACAAATGCAAAAACAACAGTTGATGGACAGAATGCAGAACAATGTCATACATTCACCCCAGTACAGAGATCTGGGCCTAAATCCATTGTTTTTTTGCTCACCATTCCATTCCAGTATGAACCCAGCCATATGCAAATCATTCTTGACCCTGTGCCTCATGGGAACAGTCCAGCCAGAACTGCTGAGCCAGGTCCTGCCTGGACTGGAACCAAGCATCCTAGGACCGGTTTCGGGGTTTCATCCCTCTTCAGCCAGGATAGCTTGATTCCAGTGGCATGGAGAGCACGGGACACACGTCTGAACATACCCGTCCCACTCGGGGTGACAAATGCAAAAACAACAGTTGATGGACAGAATGCAGAATAATGTCATACAATCACCCCAGTAGAGAGATCTGGGCCTAAATCCATAGTTTTTTTGCTCACCATGCCATTTCAGTATGAACCCAGTCATATGCAAATCAGTGTTGACCCTGTGCCTCATGGGAACAGTACAGCCCGAACTGCTAAGCCAGGTCCTGCCTGGACTAGAACCAAGCATCCTAGGACCGGTTTCGGGGTTTCACCCCTCTTCAGCTAGGATAGCTTGATTCCAGTGGCATGGAGAGCACGGGACTCACGTCTGGGTAAACCCGTCCCACTCGGGGTGACAAATGCAAAAACAACAGTTGATGGACAGAATGCAGAACAATGTCATACATTCACCCCAGTACAGAGATCTGGGCCTAAATCCATCGTTTGTTTGCTCACCATGCCGTTCCAGTTTGAACCCAGCCATATGCAAATCAGTCTTGACCCTGTGCCTCATGGGTACAGTCCAGCCCGAACTGCCAAGCCAGAGCCTCCCAGGACTGGAAACAAGCATCCTAGGACTTATTTCGGGGTTTCACCCCTCTTCAGATAGGATAGCTTGATTCCAGTGGCATGGAGAGCACGGGACCCAATTCTGGGCATACCCTTTCCACTCGGGGTGACACATGCAAAAACAACAGTTGATGGACAGAATGCAGAACAATGTCATACATTCACCCCAGTACAGAGATCTGGGCCTAAATCCATCGTTTGTTTGCTCACCATGCCGTTCCAGTTTGAACCCAGCCATATGCAAATCAGTCTTGACCCTGTGCCTCATGGGTACAGTCCAGCCCGAACTGCCAAGCCAGGTCCTCCCAGGACTGGAAACAAGCATCCTAGGACTTATTTCTGGGTTTCACCCCTCTTCAGATAGGATAGCTTGATTCCAGTGGCATGGAGAGCACGGGACCCAATTCTGGGCATACCCTTTCCACTCGGGGTGACACATGCAAAAACAACAGTTGATGGACAGAATCCAGAACAATTTCATACATTCGCCCCAGTACAGAGATCTGGGCCTAAATCCATTGTTTTTTTGATCACCATTTCGTTCCAGTTTGAACCCAGCCATATGCAAATCAGTCTTGACCCTGTGTCTCATGGACACAATCCAGCCAGAACTGCCAAGCCAGGTCCTCCCTGGACTGGAAACAAGCATCCTAGCACCGGTTTCAGGGTTTCACCCCTCTTCAGCCAGGATAACTTGATTGCAGTGGCATGGAGAACACGGGACCCACGTCTGGGCATACCCTTCCCACTTGTGATGACAAATGCAAAAACAACAGTTGATGGACTGAATGTAGAACAATGTCATACATTCACACCAGTACAGAGATCTGGGCCTAAATACATCGTTTTTTTGCTCACCATGCTATTCCAGTTTGAACCCAGCCATATGCAGATCAGTCTTGACCCTGTGCCTCATGGGTACAGTCCAGCCCGAACTGCCACGCCAGGTCCTCCCTGGACTGGAACCAAGCCAGGTCCTCCCTGGACTGGAACCAAGCATCCTAGGACCGGTTTCGGGGTTTCACCCCTCTTCAGACAGGATAGCTTGATTCCAGTGGCATGGAGAGCACGGGACCCACGTCTGGGCATTCCATTCCCACTCGGGGTGACAAATGCAAAAACAACAGACGAGGAACAGAATGCAGAACAATGTCATCCATTCACCCCAGTACAGAGATCTGGGCCTAAATGCATCGTTTTTTTGCTCACCATGCCGTTCCAGTTTGAACCCAGCCATATGCAAATCAGTCTTGACCCTGTGCCTCATGGGTACAGTCCAGCCCGAACTGCCAAGCCAGGTCCTCCCTGGACTGGAAAAAAGCATCCTAGGACCGGTATCGGGGTTTCTCCCCTCTTCAGCCAGGATAGCTTGATTCCAATGGCATGGAGCGCACAGGACTCACGTCTGAGCATACCCGTCCCACTCGGGGTGACAAATGCAAAAACAACAGTTGATGGACTGAATGTAGAACAATGTCATACATTCACACCAGTACAGAGATCTGGGCCTAAATCCATCGTTTTTTTGCTCACCATGCTATTCCAGTTTGAACCCAGCCATATGCAAATCAGTCTTGACCCTGCGCCTAATGGGAACAGTCCAGCCCGGACTGCCAAGCCAGGTCCTCCCTAGACTGGAAACAAGCATCCTAGGACCGGTTTCGGGGTTTCACCCCTCTTCAGCCAGGATAGCTTGATTCCAGTGGCATGGAGAGCACGGGACCCACGTCTGGGCATACCCTTTCCACTCGGGGTGACAAATGCAAAAACAACAGTTGATGCACAGAATGCAGAACAATGTCATACATTCACCCCAGTAGAGAGATCTGGGCCTAAATCCATTGTTTTATTGCTCACCATGCCATTCCAGTTTGAACCCAGCCATATGCAAATCAGTCATGACACTGTGCCTCATGGGTACAGTCCAGCCCGAACTGCCAAGCCAGGTCCTCCCTGGACTGAAAACAAGCATCCTAGGACCGGTTTCGGGGTTTCACCCCTCTTCAGCCAGGATAGCTTGATTCCAGTGGCATGGAGAGCACGGGACCCACGTCTGGGCATTCCCTTCCCACTCGGGGTGACAAATGCAAAAACAACAGTTGATGGACAGAATGCAGAACAATGTCATACATTCACCCCAGTACAGAGATCTGGGCCTAAATCCACTGTTTTTTTGCTCACAATTCCATTCCAGTATGAACCCAGCCATATGCAAATCATTCTTGACCCTGTGCCTCATGGGAACAGTCCAGCCAGAACTGCTGAGCCAGGTCCTGCCTGGATTGGAACCAAGCATCCTAGGACCGGTTTCGGGGTTGCATCCCTCTTCAGCCAGGATAGCTTGATTCCAGTGGCATGGAGAGCACGGGACACACGTCTGAACATACCCGTCCCACTCGGGGTGACAAATGCAAAAACAACAGTTGATGGACAGAATGCAGAACAATGTCATACATTCACCCCAGTACAGAGATCTGGGCCTAAATCCACTGTTTTTTTGCTCACAATTCCATTCCAGTATGAACCCAGCCATATGCAAATCATTCTTGACCCTGTGCCTCATGGGAACAGTCCAGCCAGAACTGCTGAGCCAGGTCCTGCCTGGACTGGAATCAAGCATCCTAGCACTGGTTTCGGGGTTTCACCCCTCTTCAGCTAGGATAGCTTGATTCCAGTGGCATGGAGAGCACGGGACTCACGTCTGGGTAAACCCGTCCCACTCGGGGTGACAAATGCAAAAACAACAGCTGATGGACAGAATGCAGAACAATGTCATACATTCACCCCAGTACAGAGATCTGCGCCTAAATCCATCGTTTTTTTGCTCACCATGCCATTCCAGTATGAACCCAGTCATGTGCAAATCATTCTTGACCCTGTGCCTCATGGGTACAGTACAGCCCGAACTGCCAAGCCAGGTCCTCCCTGCACTGGAAACAAGCATCCTAGGACCGGTTTTGGGGTTTCACCCCTCCGCAGCCAGGATAGCTTGATTCCAGTGGCATAGAGAGCACGGGACCCACGTCTGGGCATACCCTTCCCACTCGGGGTGACAAATGCAAAAACAACAGTTGATGGACAGAATGCAGAACAATGTCATACATTCACCCCAGTACAGAGATCTGGGCCTAAATCCATGTTTTTTTTTGCTCACCATGCCGTTCCAGTTTGAACCCAGCCATATGCAAATCAGTCTTGACCCTGTGCCTCATGGGTACAGTCCAGCCCGAACTGCCAAGCCAGGTCCTCCCTGGACTGGAAACAAGCATCCTAGGACCGGTTTCGGGGTTTCACCCCTCTTCAGCCAGGGTAGCTTGATTCCAGTGGCATAGAGAGCACGGGACCCACGTCTGGGCATACCCTTCTCACTCGGGTGACAAATGCAAAAACAACAGTTGATGGACAGAATGCAGAACAATGTCAAACATTCACCCCAGTACAGAGATCTGGGCATAAATCCATTGTTTTTTTGCTCACCATGCCATTCCAGTATGAACCCAGCCATATGCAAATCAGTGTTGACCCTGCGCCTCATGGGAACAGTCCAGCCCGAACTTCTAAGCCAGGTCCTGCCTGGACTGGAATCAAGCATCCTAGCACCAGTTTCGGGGTTTCACCCCTCTTCAGCTAGGATAGCTTGATTCCAGTGGCATGGAGAGCACGGGACTCACGTCTGGGCATACCCCTCCCACTCGGGGTGACAAATGCAAAAACAAAAATTGATGGACAGAATGCAGAACAATGTCATACATTCACCCCAGTACAGAGATCTGGGCATAAATCCATCGATTTTTGCTCACCATGCCATTCCAGTATGAACCCAGCCATATGCAAATCAGTTTTGACCCTGCGCCTCATGGGAACAGTCCAGCCCGAACTTCTAAGCCAGGTCCTGCCTGGACTGGAATCAAGCATCCTAGCACTGGTTTCGGGGTTTCACCCCTCTTCAGCTAGGATAGCTTGATTCCAGTGGCATGGAGAGCACGGTACTCACGTCTGAGCATACCCGTCCCACTCTGGGTGACAAATGCAAAAACAACAGCTGATGGACAGAATGCAGAACAATGTCATACATTCACCCCAGTACAGAGATCTGGGCCTAAATCCATCGTTTTTTTGCTCACCATGCCATTCCAGTATGAACCCAGTCATGTGCAAATCATTCTTGACCCTGTGCCTCATTGGAACAGTCCAGCCCGAACTGCTAAGCCAGTTCCTGCCTGGACTGGACTGGAACGAAGCATCCTATTACTGGTTTCGGGGTTTCACCCCTCTTCAGCCAGGATAGCTTGATTTCAGTGGCATGAAGAGCACGGGACTCACGTCTGGGCATACCCGTCCCACTCAGGGTGACAAATGCAAACACAACAGTTGATGGACAGAATGCAGAAAAATGTCATACATTCCCCCCAGTACAGAGATCTGGGCCTAAATCCATCGGTTTTTTGCTCACCATGCCATTTCAGTATGAACCCAGACATATGCAAATCAGTCTTGACCTTGTGCCTCATGGGAACAGTCCAGCCAGAACTGCTAAGCCAGGTCCTGCCTGGACAGGAACCAAGCATCTTAGGACCGATTTCGGGGTTTCACCCCTCTTCAGCCAGGATAGCTTGATTCCAGTGTCATGGAGAGCACGGGACTCACGTCTGAGCATACCCGTCCCACTCGGGGTGACCAATGCAAAACCAACAGATGATGAACAGAATGCACAACAATGTCATACATTCACCCCAGTAGAGAGATCTGGGCCTAAATCCATCGTTTTTTTGCTCACCATGCCGTTCCAGTTTTAACCCAGCCATATGCAAATCAGTCATGACCCTGTGCCTCATGGGTACTGTCCAGCCCGGACTGCTAAGCCAGGTCCTGCCTGGACTGGAACCAAGCATCCTAGGACCGGTTTCGGGGTATCACCCCTCTTCAGCCAGGATAGCTTGATTCCAGTGGCATGGAGAGCATGGGACTCACGTCTGGGTAAACCCGTCCCACTCGGGGTGACAAATGCAAAAACAACAGTTGATGGACAGAATGCAGAACAATGTCATACATTCACCCCAGTACAGAGATCTGGGCCTAAATCCATCGTTTGTTTGCTCACCATGCCGTTCCAGTTTGAACCCAGCCATATGCAAATCAGTCTTGACCCTGTGCCTCATGGGTACAGTCCAGCCCGAACTGCCAAGCCAGGTCCTCCCAGGATTGGAAACAAGAATCCTAGGACTTATTTCGGGGTTTCACCCCTTTTCAGACAGGATAGCTTGATTCCAGTGGCATGGAGAGCACGGGACTCACGTCTGGGTAAACCCGTCCCACTCGGGGTGACAAATGCAAAAACAACAGTTGATGGACAGAATCCAGAACAATTTCATACATTCACCCCAGTACAGAGATCTGGGCCTAAATCCATTGTTTTTTTGATCACCATGCCGTTCCAGTTTGAACCCAGCCATATGCAAATCAGTCTTGACCCTGTGTCTCATGGACACAATCCAGCCAGAACTGCCAAGCCAGGTCCTCCCTGGACTGGAAACAAGCATCCTAGCACCGGTTTCGGGGTTTCACCCCTCTTCAGCCAGGATAAATTGATTGCAGTGGCATGGAGAACAAGGGACCCACGTCTGGGCATACCCTTCCCACTTGTGGTGACAAATGCAAAAACAACAGTTGATGGACTGAATGTAGAACAATGTCATACATTCACACCAGTACAGAGATCTGGGCCTAAATCCATCGTTTTTTTGCTCACCATGCTATTCCAGTTTGAACCCAGCCATATGCAAATCAGTCTTGACCCTGCGCCTCATGGGAACAGTCCAGCCCGAACTTCTAAGCCAGGTCCTGCCTGGACTGGAATCAAGCATCCTAGCACCGGTTTCGGGGTTTCACCCCTCTTCAGCTAGGATAGCTTGATTCCAGTGGCATGGAGAGCAAGGGACTCACGTCTGAGCATACCCGTCCCACTCGGGGTCAAATGCAAAAACAACAGCTGATGGACAGAATGCAGAAAAATGTCATACATTCACCCCAGTACAGAGATCTGGGCCTAAATCCATCGTTTTTTTGCTCACCATGCCATTCCAATATGAACAGAGCCATGTGCAAATCATTCTTGACCCTGTGCCTCATGGGAACAGTCCAGCCCGAAGTGCTAAGCCAGTTCCTGCCTGGACTGGAACGAAGCATCCTATTACCGGTTTTGGGGTTTCACCCCTCTTTAGCCAGGATAGCTTGATTCCAGTGGCATGAAGAGTACAGGACTCACGTCTGGGCATTCCCGTCCCACTCGGGGTGACAAATGCAAACACAACAGTTGATGGACAGAATGCAGAAAAATGACATACATTCCCCCCAGTACAGAGATCTGGGCCTAAATCCATCGTTTTTTTGCTCACCATGCCATTCCAGTATGAACCCAGCCATATGCAAATCAGTCTTGACCTTGTGCCTCATGGGAACAGTCCAGCCAGAACTGCTAAGCCAGGTCCTGCCTGGAATGGAACCAAGCATCTTAGGACCGATTTCGGGGTTTCACCCCTCTTCAGCCAGGATAGCTTGATTCCAGTGTCATGGAGAGCACGGGACTCACGTCTGAGCATACCCGTCCCACTCGGGGTGACTAATGCAAAACCAACAGATGATGAACAGAATGCAGAAAAATGTCATACATTCACCCCAGTACAGAGATCTGGGCCTAAATCTATCGTTTTTTTGCTCATCATGCCGTTCCAGTTTTAACCCAGCCATATGCAAATCAGTCATGACCCTGTGCCTCATGGGTACAGTCCAGCCCGGACTTCCAAGCCAGGTCCTCCCTAGACTGGAAACAAGCATCGTAGGACCGGTTTCGGGGTTTCACCCCTCTTCAGCCAGGATAGCTTGATTCCAGTGGCATGGAGAGCACGGGACCGACGTCTGGGCATACCCTTTCCACTCGGGGTGACAAATGCAAAAACAACAGTTGATGCACAGAATGCAGAACAATGTCATACATTCACCCCAGTACAGAGATCTGGGCCTAAATCCATCGTTTTATTGCTCACCATGCCATTCCAGTTTGAACCCAGCCATATGCAAATCAGTCTTGACACTGTGCCTCATGGGTACAGTCCAGCCCGAACTGCCAAGCCAGGTCCTCCCTGGACTGAAAACAAGCATCCTAGGACCGGTTTCGGGGTTTCACTCCTCTTCAGCCAGGATAGCTTGATTCCAGTGGCATGGAGAGCACGGGACCCACGTCTGGGCATTCCCTTCCCACTCGGGGTGACAAATGCAAAAACAACATTTGATGGACAGAATGCAGAACAATGTCATACATTCACCCCAGTACAGAGATCTGGGCCTAAATCCATTGTTTTTTTGCTCACCATTCCATTCCAGTATGAACCCAGCCATATGCAAATCATTCTTGACCCTGTGCCTCATGGGAACAGTCCAGCCCGAACTTCTAAGCCAGGTCCTCCCTGGACTGAAAACAAGCATTCTAGGACCGGTTTCGGGTTTCACCCCTCTTCAGCTAGGATAGCTTGATTCCAGTGGCATGGAGAGCACGGGACTCACGTCTGGGTAAACCCGTCCCACTCGGGGTACAAATGCAAAAACAACAGTTGATGGATAGAATCCAGAACAATTTCATACATTCGCCCCAGTACAGAGATCTGGGCCTAAATCCATTGTTTTTTTGATCACCATGTCGTTCCAGTTTGAACCCAGCCATATGCAAATCAGTCTTGACCCTGTGTCTCATGGACACAATCCAGCCAGAACTGCCAAGCCAGGTCCTCCCTGGACTGGAAACAAGCATACTAGCACCGGTTTCAGGGTTTCACCCCTCTTCAGCCAGGATAACTTGATTGCAGTGGCATGGAGAACACGGGACCCACGTCTGGGCATACCCTTCCCACTTGTGATGACAAATGCAAAAACAACAGTTGATGGACTGAATGTAGTACAATGTCATACATTCACACCAGTACAGAGATCTGGGCCTAAATCCATCGTTTTTTTGCTCACCATGCTATCCCAGTTTGAACCCAGCCATATGCTGATCAGTCTTGACCCTGTGCCTCATGGGTACAGTCCAGCCCGAACTGCCAAGCCAGGTCCTCCCTGGACTGGAACCAAGCCAGGTCCTCCCTGGACTGGAACCAAGCATCCTAGGACCGGTTTCGGGGTTTCACCCCTCTTCAGACAGGATAGCTTGATTCCAGTGGCATGGAGAGCACGGGACCCACGTCTGGGCATTCCATTCCCACTCGGGGTGACAAATGCAAAAACAACAGACGATGAACAGAATGCAGAACAATGTCATCCATTCACCCCAGTACAGAGATCTGGGCCTAAATGCATCGTTTTTTTGCTCACCATGCCGTTCCAGTTTGAACCCAGCCATATGCAAATCAGTCTTGACCCTGTGCCTCATGGGTACAGTCCAGCTCGAACTGCCAAGCCAGGTCCTCCCTGGACTTGAAACAAGCATCCTAGGACCGGTTTCGGGATTTCACCCTTTTTAAGCCAGGATAGCTTGATTCCAGTGGCATGGAGAACACGGGACCCACGTCTGGGCATACCCTTCCCACTCAGGATGACAAATGCAAAAACAACAGTTGATGGACAAAATGCAGAACAATGTCATACATTCACCCCAGTACAGAGATCTGGGCCTAAATCCACTGTTTTTTTGCTCACCATTCCATTCCAGTATGAACCCAGCCATATGCAAATCATTCTTGACCCTGTGCCTCATGGGAACAGTCCAGCCAGAACTGCTGAGCCAGGTCCTGCCTGGATTGGAACCAAGCATCCTAGGACCGGTTTCGGGGTTTCATCCCTCTTCAGCCAGGATAGCTTGATTCCAGTGGTATGGAGAGCACGGGACACACGTCTGAACATACCCGTCCCACTCGGGGTGACAAATGCAAAAACAACAGTTGATGGACAGAATGCAGAACAATGTCATACAATCACCCCAGTAGAGAGATCTGGGCCTAAATCCATAGTTTTTTTGCTCACCATGCCATTCCAGTATGAACCCAGTCATATGCAAATCAGTGTTGACCCTGTGCCTCATGGGAACAGTACAGCCCGAACTGCTAAGCCAGGTCCTGCCTGGACTAGAACCAAGCATCCTAGGACCGGTTTCGGGGTTTCACCCCTCTTCAGCTAGGATAGCTTGATTCCAGTGGCATGGAGAGCACGGGACTCACGTCTGGGTAAACCCGTCCCACTCGGGGTGACAAATGCAAAAACAACAGCTGATGGACAGAATGCAGAACAATGTCATACATTCACCCCAGTACAGAGATCTGCGCCTAAATCCATCGTTTTTTTGCTCACCATGCCATTCCAGTATGAACCCAGTCATGTGCAAATCATTCTTGACCCTGTGCCTCATGGGTACAGTACAGCCCGAACTGCCAAGCCAGGTCCTCCCTGCACTGGAAACAAGCATCCTAGGACCGGTTTCGGGGTTTCACCCCTCCGCAGCCAGGATAGCTTGATTCCAGTGGCATAGAGAGCACGGGACCCACGTCTGGGCATACCCTTCCCACTCGGGGTGACAAATGCAAAAACAACAGTTGATGGACAGAATGCAGAACAATGTCATACATTCACCCCAGTACAGAGATCTGGGCCTAAATCCATGTTTTTTTTTGCTCACCATGCCGTTCCAGTTTGAACCCAGCCATATGCAAATCAGTCTTGACCCTGTGCCTCATGGGTACAGTTCAGCCCGAACTGCCAAGCCAGGTCCTCCCTGGACTGGAAACAAGCATCCTAGGACCGGTTTCGGGGTTTCACCCCTCTTCAGCCAGGATAGCTTGATTCCAGTGGCATAGAGATCACGGGACCCACGTCTGAGCATACCCTTCTCACTCGGGTGACAAATGCAAAAACAACAGTTGATGGACAGAATGCAGAACAATGTCAAACATTCACCCCAGTACAGAGATCTGGGCATAAATCCATCGTTTTTTTGCTCACCATGCCATTCCAGTATGAACCCAGCCATATGCAAATCAGTTTTGACCCTGCGCCTCATGGGAACAGTCCAGCCCGAACTTCTAAGCCAGGTCCTGCCTGGACTGGAATCAAGCATCCTAGCACCAGTTTCGGGGTTTCACCCCTCTTCAGCTAGGATAGCTTGATTCCAGTGGCATGGAGAGCACGGGACTCACGTCTGGGCATACCCCTCCCACTCGGGGTGACAAATGCAAAAACAAAAATTGATGGACAGAATGCAGAACAATGTCATACATTCACCCCAGTACAGAGATCTGGGCATAAATCCATCGATTTTTGCTCACCATGCCATTCCAGTATGAACCCAGCCATATGCAAATCAGTTTTGACCCTGCGCCTCATGGGAACAGTCCAGCCCGAATTTCTAAGCCAGGTCCTGCCTGGACTGGAATCAAGCATCCTAGCACTGGTTTCGGGGTTTCACCCCTCTTCAGCTAGGATAGCTTGATTCCAGTGGCATGGAGAGCACGGGACTCACGTCTGAGCATACCCGTCCCACTCTGGGTGACAAATGCAAAAACAACAGCTGATGGACAGAATGCAGAACAATGTCATACATTCACCCCAGTACAGAGATCTGGGCCTAAATCCATCGTTTTTTTGCTCACCATGCCATTCCAGTATGAACCCAGTCATGTGCAAATCATTCTTGACCCTGTGCCTCATTGGAACAGTCAAGCCCGAACTGCTAAGCCAGTTCCTGCCTGGACTGGAACAAAGCATCCTATTACCGGTTTCGGGGTTTCACCCCTCTTCAGCCAGGATAGCTTGATTTCAGTGGCATGAAGAGCACGGGACTCACGTCTGGGCATACCCGTCCCACTCAGGGTGACAAATGCAAACACAACAGTTGATGGACAGAATGCAGAAAAATGTCATACATTCCCCCCAGTACAGAGATCTGGGCCTAAATCCATCGGTTTTTTGCTCACCATGCCATTTCAGTATGAACCCAGACATATGCAAATCAGTCTTGACCTTGTGCCTCATGGGAACAGTCCAGCCAGAACTGCTAAGCCAGGTCCTGCCTGGACAGGAACCAAGCATCTTAGGACCGATTTCGGGGTTTCACCCCTCTTCAGCCAGGATAGCTTGATTCCAGTGTCATGGAGAGCACGGGACTCACGTCTGAGCATACCCGTCCCACTCGGTGTGACCAATGCAAAACCAACAGATGACGAACAGAATGCACAACAATGTCATACATTCACCCCAGTACAGAGATCTGGGCCTAAATCCATCGTTTTTTTGCTCACCATGCCGTTCCAGTTTTAACCCAGCCATATGCAAATCATTCTTTACCCTGTGCCTCATGGGAACAGTCCAGCCCAAACTTCTAAGCCAGGTCCTCCCTGGACTGAAAACAAGCATCCTAGGACCGGTTTCGGGGTATCACCCCTCTTCAGCCAGGATAGCTTGATTCCAGTGGCATGGAGAGCACGGGACTCACGTCTGGGTAAACCCGTCCCACTCGGGGTGACAAATGCAAAAACAACAGTTGATGCACAGAATGCAGAACAATGTCATACATTCACCCCAGTACAGAGATCTGGGCCTAAATCCATCGTTTTATTGCTCACCATGCCATTCCAGTTTGAACCCAGCCATATGCAAATCAGTCTTGACACTGTGCCTCATGGGTACCGTCCAGCCCGAACTGCCAAGCCAGGTCCTCCCTGGACTGAAAACAAGCATCCTAGGACCGGTTTCGGGGTTTCACTCCTCTTCAGCCAGGATAGCTTGATTCCAGTGGCATGGAGAGCACGGGACCCACGTCTGGGCATTCCCTTCCCACTCGGGGTGACAAATGCAAAAACAACATTTGATGGACAGAATGCAGAACAATGTCATACATTCACCCCAGTACAGAGATCTGGGCCTAAATCCATTGTTTTTTTGCTCACCATTCCATTCCAGTATGAACCCAGCCATATGCAAATCATTCTTGACCCTGTGCCTCATGGGAACAGTCCAGCCCGAACTTCTAAGCCAGGTCCTCCCTGGACTGAAAACAAGCATCCTAGGACCGGTTTCGGGGTTTCACCCCTCTTCAGCTAGGATAGCTTGATTCCAGTGGCATGGAGAGCACGGGACTCACGTCTGGGTAAACCCGTCCCACTCGGGGTGACAAATGCAAAAACAACAGTTGATGGACAGAATGCAGAACAATGTCATACATTCACCCCAGTACAGAGATCTGGGCCTAAATCCATCGTTTGTTTGCTCACCATGCCGTTCCAGTTTGAACCCAGCCATATGCAAATCAGTCTTGACCCTGTGCCTCATGGGTACAGTCCAGCCCGAACTGCCAAGCCAGGTCCTCCCAGGACTGGAAACAAGCATCCTAGGACTTATTTCTGGGTTTCACCCCTCTTCAGATAGGATAGCTTGATTCCAGTGGCATGGAGAGCACGGGACCCAATTCTGGGCATACCCTTTCCACTCGGGGTGACACATGCAAAAACAACAGTTGATGGACAGAATCCAGAACAATTTCATACATTCGCCCCAGTACAGAGATCTGGGCCTAAATCCATTGTTTTTTTGATCACCATGTCGTTCCAGTTTGAACCCAGCCATATGCAAATCAGTCTTGACCCTGTGTCTCATGGACACAATCCAGCCAGAACTGCCAAGCCAGGTCCTCCCTGGACTGGAAACAAGCATACTTGCACCGGTTTCAGGGTTTCACCCCTCTTCAGCCAGGATAACTTGATTGCAGTGGCATGGAGAACACGGGACCCACGTCTGGGCATACCCTTCCCACTTGTGATGACAAATGCAAAAACAACAGTTGATGGACTGAATGTAGAACAATGTCATACATTCACACCAGTACAGAGATCTGGGCCTAAATCCATCGTTTTTTTGCTCACCATGCTATTCCAGTTTGAACCCAGCCATATGCAGATCAGTCTTGACCCTGTGCCTCATGGGTACAGTCCAGCCCGAACTGCCAAGCCAGGTCCTCCCTGGACTGGAACCAAGCCAGGTCCTCCCTGGACTGGAACCAAGCATCCTAGGACCGGTTTCGGGGTTTCACCCCTCTTCAGACAGGATAGCTTGATTCCAGTGGCATGGAGAGCACGGGACCCACGTCTGGGCATTCCATTCCCACTCGGGGTGACAAATGCAAAAACAACAGACGAGGAACAGAATGCAGAACAATGTCATCCATTCACCCCAGTACAGAGATCTGGGCCTAAATGCATCGTTTTTTTGCTCACCATGCCGTTCCAGTTTGAACCCAGCCATATGCAAATCAGTCTTGACCCTGTGCCTCATGGGTACAGTCCAGCCCGAACTGCCAAGCCAGGTCCTCCCTGAACTGGAAAAAAGCATCCTAGGACCGGTATCGGGGTTTCTCCCCTCTTCAGCCAGGATAGCTTGATTCCAATGGCATGGAGAGCACGGGACTCACGTCTGAGCATACCCGTCCCACTCGGGGTGACAAATGCAAAAACAACAGTTGATGGACTGAATGTAGAACAATGTCATACATTCACACCAGTACAGAGATCTGGGCCTAAATCCATCGTTTTTTTGCTCACCATGCTATTCCAGTTTGAACCCAGCCATATGCAAATCAGTCTTGACCCTGCGCCTCATGGGAACAGTCCAGCCCGGACTGCCAAGCCAGGTCCTCCCTAGACTGGAAACAAGCATCCTAGGACCGGTTTCGGGGTTTCACCCCTCTTCAGCCAGGATAGCTTGATTCCAGTGGCATGGAGAGCACGGGACCCACGTCTGGGCGTACCCTTTCCACTCGGGGTGACAAATGCAAAAACAACAGTTGATGCACAGAATGCAGAACATTGTCATACATTCACCCCAGTACAGAGATCTGGGCCTAAATCCATCGTTTTATTGCTCACCATGCCATTCCAGTTTGAACCCAGCCATATGCAAATCAGTCTTGACACTGTGCCTCATGGGTACAGTCCAGCCCGAACTGCCAAGCCAGGTCCTCCCTGGACTGAAAACAAGCATCCTAGGACCGGTTTCGGGGTTTCACCCCTCTTCAGCCAGGATAGCTTGATTCCAGTGGCATGGAGAGCACGGGACCCACGTCTGGGCATTCCCTTCCCACTCGGGGTGACAAATGCAAAAACAACAGTTGATGGACAGAATGCAGAACAATGTCATACATTCACCCCAGTACAGAGATCTGGGCCTAAATCCATTGTTTTTTTGCTCACCATTCCATTCCAGTATGAACCCAGCCATATGCAAATCAGTCTTGACCCTGTGCCTCATGGGAACAGTCCAGCCAGAACTGCTGAGCCAGGTCCTGCCTGGACTGGAACCAAGCATCCTAGGACCGGTTTCGGGGTTTCATCCCTCTTCAGCCAGGATAGCTTGATTCCAGTGGCATGGTGAGCACGGGACACACGTCTGAACATACCCGTCCCACTCGGGGTGACAAATGCAAAAACAACAGTTGATGGACAGAATGCAGAACAATGTCATACAATCACCCCAGTAGAGAGATCTGGGCCTAAATCCATAGTTTTTTTGCTCACCATGCCATTCCAGTATGAACCCAGTCATATGCAAATCAGTGTTGACCCTGTGCCTCATGGGAACAGTACAGCCCGAACTGCTAAGCCAGGTCCTGCCTGGACTAGAACCAAGCATCCTAGGACCGGTTTCGGGGTTTCACCCCTCTTCAGCTAGGATAGCTTGATTCCAGTGGCATGGAGAGCACGGGACTCACGTCTGGGTAAACCCGTCCCACTCGGGGTGACAAATGCAAAAACAACAGTTGATGGACAGAATGCAGAACAATGTCATACATTCACCCCAGTACAGAGATCTGGGCCTAAATCCATCGTTTGTTTGATCACCATGTCGTTCCAGTTTGAACCCAGCCATATGCAAATCAGTCTTGACCCTGTGTCTCATGGACACAATCCAGCCAGAACTGCCAAGCCAGGTCCTCCCTGGACTGGAAACAAGCATCCTAGCACCGGTTTCAGGGTTTCACCCCTCTTCAGCCAGGATAACTTGATTGCAGTGGCATGGAGAACACGGGACCCACGTCTGGGCATACCCTTCCCACTTGTGATGACAAATGCAAAAACAACAGTTGATGGACTGAATGTAGAACAATGTCATACATTCACACCAGTACAGAGATCTGGGCCTAAATCCATCGTTTTTTTGCTCACCATGCTATTCCAGTTTGAACCCAGCCATATGCAGATCAGTCTTGACCCTGTGCCTCAAGGGTACAGTCCAGCCCGAACTGCCAAGCCAGGTCCTCCCTGGACTGGAACCAAGCCAGGTCCTCCCTGGACTGGAACCAAGCATCCTAGGACCGGTTTCGGGGTTTCACCCCTCTTCAGACAGGATAGCTTGATTCCAGTGGCATGGAGAGCACGGGACCCACGTCTGGGCATTCCATTCCCACTCGGGGTGACAAATGCAAAAACAACAGACGAGGAACAGAATGCAGAACAATGTCATCCATTCACCCCAGTACAGAGATCTGGGCCTAAATGCATCGTTTTTTTGCTCACCATGCCGTTCCAGTTTGAACCCAGCCATATGCAAATCAGTCTTGACCCTGTGCCTCATGGGTACAGTCCAGCCCGAACTGCCAAGCCAGGTCCTCCCTGGACTGAAAACAAGCATCCTAGGACCGGTTTCGGGGTTTCACCCCTCTTCAGCTAGGATAGCTTGATTCCAGTGGCATGGAGAGCACGGGACTCACGTCTGGGTAAACCCGTCCCACTCGGGGTGACAAATGCAAAAACAACAGTTGATGGACAGAATGCAGAACAATGTCATACATTCACCCCAGTACAGAGATCTGGGCCTAAATCCATCGTTTGTTTGCTCACCATGCCGTTCCAGTTTGAACCCAGCCATATGCAAATCAGTCTTGACCCTGTGCCTCATGGGTACAGTCCAGCCCGAACTGCCAAGCCAGGTCCTCCCAGGACTGGAAACAAGCATCCTAGGACTTATTTCTGGGTTTCACCCCTCTTCAGATAGGATAGCTTGATTCCAGTGGCATGGAGAGCACGGGACCCAATTCTGGGCATACCCTTTCCACTCGGGGTGACACATGCAAAAACAACAGTTGATGGACAGAATCCAGAACAATTTCATACATTCGCCCCAGTACAGAGATCTGGGCCTAAATCCATTGTTTTTTTGATCACCATGTCGTTCCAGTTTGAACCCAGCCATATGCAAATCAGTCTTGACCCTGTGTCTCATGGACACAATCCAGCCAGAACTGCCAAGCCAGGTCCTCCCTGGACTGGAAACAAGCATACTTGCACCGGTTTCAGGGTTTCACCCCTCTTCAGCCAGGATAACTTGATTGCAGTGGCATGGAGAACACGGGACCCACGTCTGGGCATACCCTTCCCACTTGTGATGACAAATGCAAAAACAACAGTTGATGGACTGAATGTAGAACAATGTCATACATTCACACCAGTACAGAGATCTGGGCCTAAATCCATCGTTTTTTTGCTCACCATGCTATTCCAGTTTGAACCCAGCCATATGCAGATCAGTCTTGACCCTGTGCCTCATGGGTACAGTCCAGCCCGAACTGCCAAGCCAGGTCCTCCCTGGACTGGAACCAAGCCAGGTCCTCCCTGGACTGGAACCAAGCATCCTAGGACCGGTTTCGGGGTTTCACCCCTCTTCAGACAGGATAGCTTGATTCCAGTGGCATGGAGAGCACGGGACCCACGTCTGGGCATTCCATTCCCACTCGGGGTGACAAATGCAAAAACAACAGACGAGGAACAGAATGCAGAACAATGTCATCCATTCACCCCAGTACAGAGATCTGGGCCTAAATGCATCGTTTTTTTGCTCACCATGCCGTTCCAGTTTGAACCCAGCCATATGCAAATCAGTCTTGACCCTGTGCCTCATGGGTACAGTCCAGCCCGAACTGCCAAGCCAGGTCCTCCCTGAACTGGAAAAAAGCATCCTAGGACCGGTATCGGGGTTTCTCCCCTCTTCAGCCAGGATAGCTTGATTCCAATGGCATGGAGAGCACGGGACTCACGTCTGAGCATACCCGTACCACTCGGGGTGACAAATGCAAAAACAACAGTTGATGGACTGAATGTAGAACAATGTCATACATTCACACCAGTACAGAGATCTGGGCCTAAATCCATCGTTTTTTTGCTCACCATGCTATTCCAGTTTGAACCCAGCCATATGCAAATCAGTCTTGACCCTGCGCCTCATGGGAACAGTCCAGCCCGGACTGCCAAGCCAGGTCCTCCCTAGACTGGAAACAAGCATCCTAGGACCGGTTTCGGGGTTTCACCCCTCTTCAGCCAGGATAGCTTGATTCCAGTGGCATGGAGAGCACGGGACCCACGTCTGGGCGTACCCTTTCCACTCGGGGTGACAAATGCAAAAACAACAGTTGATGCACAGAATGCAGAACATTGTCATACATTCACCCCAGTACAGAGATCTGGGCCTAAATCCATCGTTTTATTGCTCACCATGCCATTCCAGTTTGAACCCAGCCATATGCAAATCAGTCTTGACACTGTGCCTCATGGGTACAGTCCAGCCCGAACTGCCAAGCCAGGTCCTCCCTGGACTGAAAACAAGCATCCTAGGACCGGTTTCGGGGTTTCACCCCTCTTCAGCCAGGATAGCTTGATTCCAGTGGCATGGAGAGCACGGGACCCACGTCTGGGCATTCCCTTCCCACTCGGGGTGACAAATGCAAAAACAACAGTTGATGGACAGAATGCAGAACAATGTCATACATTCACCCCAGTACAGAGATCTGGGCCTAAATCCATTGTTTTTTTGCTCACCATTCCATTCCAGTATGAACCCAGCCATATGCAAATCAGTCTTGACCCTGTGCCTCATGGGAACAGTCCAGCCAGAACTGCTGAGCCAGGTCCTGCCTGGACTGGAACCAAGCATCCTAGGACCGGTTTCGGGGTTTCATCCCTCTTCAGCCAGGATAGCTTGATTCCAGTGGCATGGTGAGCTCGGGACACACGTCTGAACATACCCGTCCCACTCGGGGTGACAAATGCAAAAACAACAGTTGATGGACAGAATGCAGAACAATGTCATACAATCACCCCAGTAGAGAGATCTGGGCCTAAATCCATAGTTTTTTTGCTCACCATGCCATTCCAGTATGAACCCAGTCATATGCAAATCAGTGTTGACCCTGTGCCTCATGGGAACAGTACAGCCCGAACTGCTAAGCCAGGTCCTGCCTGGACTAGAACCAAGCATCCTAGGACCGGTTTCGGGGTTTCACCCCTCTTCAGCTAGGATAGCTTGATTCCAGTGGCATGGAGAGCACGGGACTCACGTCTGGGTAAACCCGTCCCACTCGGGGTGACAAATGCAAAAACAACAGTTGATGGACAGAATGCAGAACAATGTCATACATTCACCCCAGTACAGAGATCTGGGCCTAAATCCATCGTTTGTTTGATCACCATGTCGTTCCAGTTTGAACCCAGCCATATGCAAATCAGTCTTGACCCTGTGTCTCATGGACACAATCCAGCCAGAACTGCCAAGCCAGGTCCTCCCTGGACTGGAAACAAGCATCCTAGCACCGGTTTCAGGGTTTCACCCCTCTTCAGCCAGGATAACTTGATTGCAGTGGCATGGAGAACACGGGACCCACGTCTGGGCATACCCTTCCCACTTGTGATGACAAATGCAAAAACAACAGTTGATGGACTGAATGTAGAACAATGTCATACATTCACACCAGTACAGAGATCTGGGCCTAAATCCATCGTTTTTTTGCTCACCATGCTATTCCAGTTTGAACCCAGCCATATGCAGATCAGTCTTGACCCTGTGCCTCAAGGGTACAGTCCAGCCCGAACTGCCAAGCCAGGTCCTCCCTGGACTGGAACCAAGCCAGGTCCTCCCTGGACTGGAACCAAGCATCCTAGGACCGGTTTCGGGGTTTCACCCCTCTTCAGACAGGATAGCTTGATTCCAGTGGCATGGAGAGCACGGGACCCACGTCTGGGCATTCCATTCCCACTCGGGGTGACAAATGCAAAAACAACAGACGAGGAACAGAATGCAGAACAATGTCATCCATTCACCCCAGTACAGAGATCTGGGCCTAAATGCATCGTTTTTTTGCTCACCATGCCGTTCCAGTTTGAACCCAGCCATATGCAAATCAGTCTTGACCCTGTGCCTCATGGGTACAGTCCAGCCCGGACTGCCAAGCCAGGTCCTCCCTAGACTGGAAACAAGCATCCTAGGACCGGTTTCGGGGTTTCACCCCTCTTCAGCCAGGATAGCTTGATTCCAGTGGCATGGAGAGCACGGGACCCACGTCTGGGCGTACCCTTTCCACTCGGGGTGACAAATGCAAAAACAACAGTTGATGCACAGAATGCAGAACATTGTCATACATTCACCCCAGTACAGAGATCTGGGCCTAAATCCATCGTTTTATTGCTCACCATGCCATTCCAGTTTGAACCCAGCCATATGCAAATCAGTCTTGACACTGTGCCTCATGGGTACAGTCCAGCCCGAACTGCCAAGCCAGGTCCTCCCTGGACTGAAAACAAGCATCCTAGGACCGGTTTCGGGGTTTCACCCCTCTTCAGCCAGGATAGCTTGATTCCAGTGGCATGGAGAGCACGGGACCCACGTCTGGGCATTCCCTTCCCACTCGGGGTGACAAATGCAAAAACAACAGTTGATGGACAGAATGCAGAACAATGTCATACATTCACCCCAGTACAGAGATCTGGGCCTAAATCCATTGTTTTTTTGCTCACCATTCCATTCCAGTATGAACCCAGCCATATGCAAATCAGTCTTGACCCTGTGCCTCATGGGAACAGTCCAGCCAGAACTGCTGAGCCAGGTCCTGCCTGGACTGGAACCAAGCATCCTAGGACCGGTTTCGGGGTTTCATCCCTCTTCAGCCAGGATAGCTTGATTCCAGTGGCATGGTGAGCTCGGGACACACGTCTGAACATACCCGTCCCACTCGGGGTGACAAATGCAAAAACAACAGTTGATGGACAGAATGCAGAACAATGTCATACAATCACCCCAGTAGAGAGATCTGGGCCTAAATCCATAGTTTTTTTGCTCACCATGCCATTCCAGTATGAACCCAGTCATATGCAAATCAGTGTTGACCCTGTGCCTCATGGGAACAGTACAGCCCGAACTGCTAAGCCAGGTCCTGCCTGGACTAGAACCAAGCATCCTAGGACCGGTTTCGGGGTTTCACCCCTCTTCAGCTAGGATAGCTTGATTCCAGTGGCATGGAGAGCACGGGACTCACGTCTGGGTAAACCCGTCCCACTCGGGGTGACAAATGCAAAAACAACAGTTGATGGACAGAATGCAGAACAATGTCATACATTCACCCCAGTACAGAGATCTGGGCCTAAATCCATCGTTTGTTTGATCACCATGTCGTTCCAGTTTGAACCCAGCCATATGCAAATCAGTCTTGACCCTGTGTCTCATGGACACAATCCAGCCAGAACTGCCAAGCCAGGTCCTCCCTGGACTGGAAACAAGCATCCTAGCACCGGTTTCAGGGTTTCACCCCTCTTCAGCCAGGATAACTTGATTGCAGTGGCATGGAGAACACGGGACCCACGTCTGGGCATACCCTTCCCACTTGTGATGACAAATGCAAAAACAACAGTTGATGGACTGAATGTAGAACAATGTCATACATTCACACCAGTACAGAGATCTGGGCCTAAATCCATCGTTTTTTTGCTCACCATGCTATTCCAGTTTGAACCCAGCCATATGCAGATCAGTCTTGACCCTGTGCCTCAAGGGTACAGTCCAGCCCGAACTGCCAAGCCAGGTCCTCCCTGGACTGGAACCAAGCCAGGTCCTCCCTGGACTGGAACCAAGCATCCTAGGACCGGTTTCGGGGTTTCACCCCTCTTCAGACAGGATAGCTTGATTCCAGTGGCATGGAGAGCACGGGACCCACGTCTGGGCATTCCATTCCCACTCGGGGTGACAAATGCAAAAACAACAGACGAGGAACAGAATGCAGAACAATGTCATCCATTCACCCCAGTACAGAGATCTGGGCCTAAATGCATCGTTTTTTTGCTCACCATGCCGTTCCAGTTTGAACCCAGCCATATGCAAATCAGTCTTGACCCTGTGCCTCATGGGTACAGTCCAGCCCGAACTGCCAAGCCAGGTCCTCCCTGGACTGGAAAAAAGCATCCTAGGACCGGTATCGGGGTTTCTCCCCTCTTCAGCCAGGATAGCTTGATTCCAATGGCATGGAGAGCACGGGACTCACGTCTGAGCATACCCGTCCCACTCGGGGTGACAAATGCAAAAACAACAGTTGATGGACTGAATGTAGAACAATGTCATACATTCACACCAGTACAGAGATCTGGGCCTAAATCCTTCGTTTTTTTGCTCACCATGCTATTCCAGTTTGAACCCAGCCATATGCAAATCAGTCTTGACCCTGCGCCTAATGGGAACAGTCCAGCCCGGACTGCCAAGCCAGGTCCTCCCTAGACTGGAAACAAGCATCCTAGGACCGGTTTCGGGGTTTCACCCCTCTTCAGCCAGGATAGCTTGATTCCAGTGGCATGGAGAGCACGGGACCCACGTCTATGCATACCCTTTCCACTCGGGGTGACAAATGCAAAAACAACAGTTGATGCACAGAATGCAGAACAATGTCATACATTCACCCCAGTACAGAGATCTGGGCCTAAATCCATCGTTTTATTGCTCACCATGCCATTCCAGTTTGAACCCAGCCATATGCAAATCAGTCTTGACACTGTGCCTCATGGGTACAGTCCAGCCCGAACTGCCAAGCCAGGTCCTCCCTGGACTGAAAACAAGCATCCTAGGACCGGTTTCGGGGTTTCACCCCTCTTCAGCCAGGATAGCTTGATTCCAGTGGCATGGAGAGCACGGGACCCACGTCTGGGCATTCCCTTCCCACTCGGGGTGACAAATGCGAAAACAACAGTTGATGGACAGAATGCAGAACAATGTCATACATTCACCCCAGTACAAAGATCTGGGCCTAAATCCATTGTTTTTTTGCTCACCATTCCATTCCAGTTTGAACCCAGCCATATGCAAATCATTCTTGCCCTGTGCCTCATGGGAACAGTCCAGCCAGAACTGCTGAGCCAGGTCCTGCCTGGACTGGAACCAAGCATCCTAGGACCGGTTTCGGGGTTTCATCCCTCTTCAGCCAGGATAGCTTGATTCCAGTGGCATGGAGAGCACGGGACACACGTCTGAACATACCCGTCCCACTCGGGGTGACAAATGCAAAAACAACAGTTGATGGACAGAATGCAGAACAATGTCATACAATCACCCCAGTAGAGAGATCTGGGCCGAAATCCATAGTTTTTTTGCTCACCATGCCATTCCAGTATGAACCCAGTCATATGCAAATCAGTGTTGACCCTGTGCTTCATGGGAACAGTACAGCCCGAACTGCTAAGCCAGGTCCTGCCTGGACTAGAACCAAGCATCCTAGGACCGGTTTCGGGGTTTAACCCTTTTTCAGCTAGGATAGCTTGATTCCAGTGGCATGGAGAGCACGGGACTCACGTCTGGGTAAACCCGTCCCACTCGGGGTGACAAATGCAAAAACAACAGTTGATGGACAGAATGCAGAACAATGTCATACATTCACCCCAGTACAGAGATCTGGGCCTAAATCCATCGTTTGTTTGCTCACCATGCCGTTCCAGTTTGAACCCAGCCATATGCAAATCAGTGTTGACCCTGTGCCTCATGGGTACAGTCCAGCCCAAACTGCCAAGCCAGGTCCTCCCAGGACTGGAAACAAGCATCCTAGGACTTATTTCGGGGTTTCACCCCTCTTCAGATAGGATAGCTTGATTCCAGTGGCATGGAGAGCACGGGACCCAATTCTGGGCATACCCTTTCCACTCGGGGTGACAAATGCAAACACAACAGTTGATGGACAGAATCCAGAACAATTTCATACATTCGCCCCAGTACAGAGATCTGGGCCTAAATCCATTGTTTTTTTGATCACCATGCCGTTCCAGTTTGAAGCCAGCCATATGCAAATCAGTCTTGACCCTGTGTCTCATGGACACAATCCAGCCAGAACTGCCAAGCCAGGTCCTCCCTGGACTGGAAACAAGCATCCTAGCACCGGTTTCAGGGTTTCACCCCTCTTCAGCCAGGATAACTTGATTGCAGTGGCATGGAGAACACGGGACCCACGTCTGGGCATACCCTTCCCACTTGTGATGACAAATGCAAAAACAACAGTTGATGGACTGAATGTAGAACAATGTCATACATTCACCCCAGTACAGAGATCTGGGCCTAAATCCATCGTTTTTTTGCTCACCATGCTATTCCAGTTTGAACCCAGCCATATGCAGATCAGTCTTGACGCTGTGCCTCATGGGTACAGTCCAGCCCGAACTGCCAAGCCAGGTCCTCCCTGGACTGGAACCAAGCCAGGTCCTCCCTGGACTGGAACCAAGCATCCTTGGACTGGTTTCGGGGTTTCACCCCTCTTCAGACAGGATAGCTTGATTCCAGTGGCATGGAGAGCACGGGACCCACTTCTGGGCATTCCCTTCCCACTCGGGGTGACAAATGCAAAAACAACAGTTGATGGACAGAATGCAGAACAATGTCATACATCCACCCCAGTACAGAGATCTGGGCCTAAATCCATTGTTTTTTTGCTCACCATTCCATTCCAGTATGAACCCAGCCATATGCAAATCATTCTTGACCCTGTGCCTCATGGGAACAGTCCAGCCAGAACTGCTGAGCCAGGTCCTGCCTGGACTGGAACCAAGCATCCTAGGACCGGTTTCCGGGTTTCATCCCTCTTCAGCCAGGATAGCTTGATTCCAGTGGCATGGAGAGCACGGGACACACGTCTGAACATACCCGTCCCACTCGGGGTGACAAATGCAAAAACAACAGTTGATGGACAGAATGCAGAACAATGTCATACATTCACCCCAGTAGAGAGATCTGGGCCTAAATCCATAGTTTTTTTGCTCACCATGCCATTCCAGTATGAACCCAGTCATATGCAAATCAGTGTTGACCCTGTGCCTCATGGGAACAGTACAGCCCGAACTGCTAAGCCAGGTCCTGCCTGGACTAGAACCAAGCATCCTAGGACCGGTTTCGGGGTTTTACCCCTCTTCAGCTAGGATAGCTTGATTCCAGTGGCATGGAGAGCACAGGACTCACGTCTGGGTAAACCCGTCCCACCCGGGGTGACAAATGCAAAAACAACAGTTGATGGACAGAATGCAGAACAATGTCATACATTCACCCCAGTACAGAGATCTGGGCCTAAATCCATCGTTTGTTTGCTCACCATGCCGTTCCAGTTTGAACCCAGCCATATGCAAATCAGTCTTGACCCTGTGCCTCATGGGTACAGTCCAGCCCGAACTGCCAAGCCAGGTCCTCCCAGGACTGGAAACAAGCATCCTAGGACTTATTTCGGGGTTTCACCCCTCTTCAGATAGGATAGCTTGATTCCAGTGGCATGGAGAGCACGGGACCCAATTCTGGGCATACCCTTTCCACTCGGGGTGACAAATGCAAAAACAACAGTTGATGGACAGAATCCAGAACAATTTCATACATTCGCCCCAGTACAGATATCTGGGCCTAAATCCATTGTTTTTTTGATCACCATGCCGTTCCAGTTTGAACCCAGCCATATGCAAATCAGTCTTGACCCTGTGTCTCATGGACACAATCCAGCCAGAACTGCCAAGCCAGGTCCTCCCTGGACTGGAAACAAGCATCCTAGCACCAGTTTCAGGGTTTCACCCCTCTTCAGCCAGGATAACTTGATTGCAGTGGCATGGAGAACACGGGACCCACGTCTGGGCATACCCTTCCCACTTGTGATGACAAATGCAAAAACAACAGTTGATGGACTGAATGTAGAACAATGTCATACATTCACACCAGTACAGAGATCTGGGCCTAAATCCATCGTTTTTTTGCTCACCATGCTATTCCAGTTTGAACCCAGCCATATGCAGATCAGTCTTGACCCTGTGCCTCATGGGTACAGTCCAGCCCGAACTGCCAAGCCAGGTCCTCCCTGGACTGGAACCAAGCCAGGTCCTCCCTGGACTGGAACCAAGCATCCTAGGACCGGGTTCGGGGTTTCACCCCTCTTCAGACAGGATAGCTTGATTCCAGTGGCATGGAGAGCACGGGACCCACGTCTGGGCATTCCATTCCCACTCGGGGTGACAAATGCAAAAACAACAGACGATGAACAGAATGCAGAACAATGTCATCCATTCACCCCAGTACAGAGATCTGGGCCTAAATCCATCGTTTGTTTGCTCACCATGCCGTTCCAGTTTGAACCCAGCCATATGCAAATCAGTCTTGACCCTGTGCCTCATGGGTACAGTCCAGCCCGAACTGCCAAGCCAGGTCCTCCCAGGACTGGAAACAAGCATCCTAGGACTTATTTCGGGGTTTCACCCCTCTTCAGATAGGATAGCTTGATTCCAGTGGCATGGAGAGCACGGGACCCAATTCTGGGCATACCCTTTCCACTCGGGGTGACAAATGCAAAAACAACAGTTGATGGACAGAATCCAGAACAATTTCATACATTCGCCCCAGTACAGAGATCTGGGCCTAAATCCATTGTTTTTTTGATCACCATGCCGTTCCAGTTTGAACCCAGCCATATGCAAATCAGTCTTGACCCTGTGTCTCATGGACACAATCCAGCCAGAACTGCCGAGCCAGGTCCTCCCTGGACTGGAAACAAGCATCCTAGCACCAGTTTCAGGGTTTCACCCCTCTTCAGCCAGGATAACTTGATTGCAGTGGCATGGAGAACACGGGACCCACGTCTGGGCATACCCTTCCCACTTGTGATGACAAATGCAAAAACAACAGTTGATGGACTGAATGTAGAACAATGTCATACATTCACACCAGTACAGAGATCTGGGCCTAAATCCATCGTTTTTTTGCTCACCATGCTATTCCAGTTTGAACCCAGCCATATGCAGATCAGTCTTGACCCTGTGCCTCATGGGTACAGTCCAGCCCGAACTGCCAAGCCAGGTCCTCCCTGGACTGGAACCAAGCCAGGTCCTCCCTGGACTGGAACCAAGCATCCTAGGACCGGGTTCGGGGTTTCACCCCTCTTCAGACAGGATAGCTTGATTCCAGTGGCATGGAGAGCACGGGACCCACGTCTGGGCATTCCATTCCCACTCGGGGTGACAAATGCAAAAACAACAGACGATGAACAGAATGCAGAACAATGTCATCCATTCACCCCAGTACAGAGATCTGGGCCTAAATCTATCGTTTTTTTGCTCATCATGCCGTTCCAGTTTGAACCCAGCCATATGCAAATCATTCTTGACCCTGTGCCTCATGGGAACAGTCCAGCCAGAACTGCTGAGCCAGGTCCTGCCTGGACTGGAACCAAGCATCCTAGGACCGGTTTCGGGGTTTCATCCCTCTTCAGCCAGGATAGCTTGATTCCAGTGGGATGGAGAGCACGGGACACACATCTGAACATACCCGTCCCACTCGGGGTGACAAATGCAAAAACAACAGTTGATGGACAGAATGCAGAACAATGTCATACATTCACCCCAGTAGAGAGATCTGGGCCTAAACCATAGTTTTTTTGCTCACCATGCCATTCCAGTATGAACCCAGTCATATGCAAATCAGTGTTGACCCTGTGCCTCATGGGAACAGTACAGCCCGAACTGCTAAGCCAGGTCCTGCCTGGACTGGAACCAAGCATCCTAGGACCGGTTTCGGGGTTTCACCCCTCTTCAGCTAGGATAGCTTGATTCCAGTGGCATGGAGAGCACGGGACTCACGTCTGGGTAAACCCGTCCCACTCGGGGTGACAAATGCAAAAACAACAGTTGATGGACAGAATGCAGAACAATGTCATACATTCACCCCAGTACAGAGATCTGGGCCTAAATCCATCGTTTGTTTGCTCACCATGCCGTTCCAGTTTGAACCCAGCCATATGCAAATCAGTCTTGACCCTGTGCCTCATGGGTACAGTCCAGCCCGAACTGCCAAGCCAGGTCCTCCCAGGACTGGAAACAAGCATCCTAGGACTTATTTCGGGGTTTCACCCCTCTTCAGATAGGATAGCTTGATTCCAGTGGCATGGAGAGCACGGGACCCAATTCTGGGCATACCCTTTCCACTCGGGGTGACAAATGCAAAAACAACAGTTGATGGACAGAATCCAGAACAATTTCATACATTCGCCCCAGTACAGAGATCTGGGCCTAAATCCATTGTTTTTTTGATCACCATGCCGTTCCAGTTTGAACCCAGCCATATGCAAATCAGTCTTGACCCTGTGTCTCATGGACACAATCCAGCCAGAACTGCCAAGCCAAGTCCTCCCTGGACTGGAAACAAGCATCCTAGCACCGGTTTCAGGGTTTCACCCCTCTTCAGCCAGGATAGCTTGATTCCAGTGGCATGGAGAGCACTGGACCCACGTCTGGGCATTCCATTCCCACTCGGGGTGACAAATGCAAAAACAACAGACGATGAACAGAATGCAGAACAATGTCATCCATTCACCCCAGTACAGAGATCTGGGCCTAAATGCATTGTTTTTTTGCTCACCATGCCGTTCCAGTTTGAACCCAGCCATATGCAAATCAGTCTTGACCCTGTGCCTCATGGGTACAGTCCAGCCCGAACTGCCAAGCCAGGTCCTCCCTGGACTGGAAACAAGCATCCTAGGACCGGTATCGGGGTTTCTCCTCTCTTCAGCCAGGATAGCTTGATTCCAATGGCATGGAGAGCACGGGACTCACGTCTGAGCATACCCGTCCCACTCGGGGTGACTAATGCAAAAACAACAGTTTATGGACAGAATGCAGAACAATGTCATACATTCACCCCAGTACAGAGATCTGGGACTAAATCCATCATTTTTTTGCTCACCATGCTATTCCAGTTTGAACCCAGCCATATGCAAATCAGTCTTGACCCTGTGCCTCATGGGTACAGTCCAGCACAAACTGCAAAGCCAGGTCCTCCCTGGACTGGAACCAATCATCCTAGGACCGGTTTCGGGGTTTCACCCCTCTTCAGGCAGGATAGCTTGATTCCAGTGGCCTGGAGTGCACGGGACCCACGTCTGGGCATTCCATTCCCACTCGGGGTGACAAATGCAAAAACAACAGATGAGGAACAGAATGCAGAACAATGTCATACATTCACCCCAGTACAGAGATCTGGGCCTAAATCCATCGTTTTTTTGCTCACTATGCAGTTCGAGTTTGAATCCAGCCATATGCAAATCAGTCTTGACCCTGTGCCTCATGGGTACAGTCCAGCCCAGACTGCCAAGCCAGGTCCTCCCTGGACTGGAAACAAGCATCCTAGGACCGGTTTCGGGTTATCACCCCTCTTCAGCCAGGATAGCTTGATTCCAGTGGCATGGAGAGCATGGGACCGACGTCTCGGCATACCCTTCCCACTCGGGGTGACAAATGCAAAAACAACAGTTGATGGACAGAATGCAGAACAATGTCATACATTCACCCCAGTACAGAGATCTGGGCCTAAATCCATCGTTTGTTTGCTCACCATGCCGTTCCAGTTTGAACCCAGCCATATGCAAATCAGCCTTGACCCTGTGCCTCATGGGTACAGTACAGCCCGAACTGCCAAGCCAGGTCCTCCCTGGACTGGAAACAAGCATCCTAGGACCGGTTTCGGGGTTTCACCCCTCCGCAGCCAGGATAGCTTGATTCCAGTGGCATGGAGAGAACGGGACCCACGTCTGGGCATACCCTTCCCACTCAGGATGACAAATGCAAAACAACAGTTGATGGACAAAATGCAGAACAATGTCATACATTCACACCAGAACAGAGAACTGGGCCTAAATCCATCGTTTTATTGCTCACCATGACGTTCCAGTTTTAACCCAGCCATATGCAAATCAGTCTTGACCCTGTGCCTCATGGGTACAGTCCAGCCCGAACTGCCAAGCCAGGTCCTTCCTGGACTGGAAACAAGCATCCTAGGACCGGTTTCGGGATTTCACCCCTCTTCAGCCAGGATAGCTTGATTCCAGTGGCATAGAGAGCACGGGACCCACGTCTGGGCATACCCTTCCCACTCGGGGTGACAAATGCAAAAACAACAGTTGATGGACAGAATGCAGAACAATGTCATACATTCACCCCAGTACAGAGATCTGGGCCTAAATCCATGGTTTTTTTTGCTCACCATGCCGTTCCAGTTTGAACCCAGCCATATGCAAATCAGTCTTGACCCTGTGCCTCATGGGTACAGTCCAGCCCGAACTGCCAAGCCAGGTCCTCCCTGGACTGGAAACAAGCATCCTAGGACCGTTTTCGGGGATTCACCCCTCTTCAGCTGGGATAGCTTGATTCCAGTGGCATGGAGAGCACGGGACTCACGTCCGGGCATACCCCTCCCACTCGGGGTGACAAATGCAAAAACAAAAATTGATGGACAGAATGCAGAACAATGTCATACATTCACCCCAGTACAGAGATCTGGGCATAAATCCATCGATTTTTGCTCACCATGCCATTCCAGTATGAACCCAGCCATATGCAAATCAGTTTTGACCCTGCGCCTCATGGGAACAGTCCAGCCCGAACTTCTAAGCCAGGTCCTGCCTGGACTGGAATCAAGCATCCTAGCACTGGTTTTGGGGTTTCACCCCTCTTCAGCTAGGATAGCTTGATTCCAGTGGCATGGAGAGCACGGGACTCACGTCTGAGCATACCCGTCCCACTCTGGGTGACAAATGCAAAAACAACAGCTGATGGACAGAATGCAGAACAATGTCATACATTCACCCCAGTATAGAGATCTGGGCCTAAATCCATCATTTTTTTGCTCACCATGCCATTCCAGTATGAACCCAGCCATGTGCAAATCATTCTTGACCCTGTGCCTCATGGGAACAGTCCAGCCCGAACTGCTAAGCCAGTTCCTGCCTGGACTGGAACGAAGCATCCTATTACCGGTTTCGGGGTTTCACCCCTCTTCAGCCAGGATAGCTTGATTTCAGTGGCATGAAGAGCACGGGACTCACGTCTGGGCATACCCGTCCCACTCGGGGTGACAAATGCAAACACAACAGTTGATGGACAGAATGCAGAAAAATGTCATACATTCCCCCCAGTACAGAGATCTGGGCCTAAATCCATCGTTTTTTTGCTCACCATGCCATTCAAGTATGAACCCAGCCATATGCAAATCAGTCTTGACCTTGTGCCTCATGGGAACAGTCCAGCCAGAACTGCTAAGCCAGGTCCTGCCTGGACTGGAACCAAGCATCTTAGGACCGATTTCGGGGTTTCACCCCTCTTCAGCCAGGATAGCTTGATTCCAGTGTCATGGAGAGCACGGGACCCATGTCTGAGCATACCTGTCCCACTCGGGGTGACCAATGCAAAACCAACAGATGATGAACAGAATGCAGAACAATGTCATACATTCACCCCAGTACAGAGATCTGGGCCTAAATCCATTGTTTTTTTGCTCACCATGCCGTTTCAGTTTTAACCCAGCCATATGCAAATCAGTCATGACCCTGTGCCTCATGGGTACTGTCCAGCCCGGACTGCTAAGCCAGGTCCTGCCTGGACTGGAACCAAGCATCCTAGGACCGGTTTCGGGGTTTCACCCCTCTTCAGCCAGGATAGCTTGATTCCAGTGGCATGGAGAGCACGGGACTCACGTCTGGGTAAACCCGTCCCACTCGGGGTAACAAATGCAAAAATAACAGTTGATGGACAGAATGCAGAACAATGTCATACTTTCACCCCAGTACAGAGATCTGGGCCTAAATCCATTGTTTGTTTGCTCACCATGCCGTTCCAGTTTGAACCCAGCCATATGCAAATCAGTCTTGACCCTGTGCCTCATGGGTACAGTCCAGCCCGAACTGGCAAGCCAGGTCCTCCCAGGACTGGAAACAAGCATCCTAGGACTTTTTTCGGGGTTTCACCCCTCTTCAGACAGGATAGCTTGATTCCAGTGGCATGGAGAGCACGGGACTCACGTCTGGGTAAACCCGTCCCACTCGGGGTGACAAATGCAAAAACAACAGTTGATGGACAGAATCCAGAACAATTTCATACATTCACCCCAGTACAGAGATCTGTGCCTAAATTCATTGTTTTTTTGATCACCATGCCGTTCCAGTTTGAACGCAGCCATATGCAAATCAGTCTTGACCCTGTGTCTCATGGACACAATCCAGCCAGAACTGCCAAGCCAGGTCCTCCCTGGACTGGAAACAAGCATCCTAGCACCAGTTTCGGGGTTTCACCCCTCTTCAGCCAGGATAACTTGATTGCAGTGGCATGGACAACACGGGACCCACGTCTGGGCATACCCTTCCCACTTGTGGTGACAAATGCAAAAACAACAGTTGATGGACTGAATGTAGAACAATGTCATACATTCACACCAGTACAGAGATCTGGGCCTAAATCCATCGTTTTTTTGCTCACCATGCTATTCCAGTTTGAACCCAGCCATATGCAAATCAGTCTTGACCCTGCGCCTCATGGGAACAGTCCAGCCCGAACTTCTAAGCCAGGTCCTGCCTGGACTGGAATCAAGCATCCTAGCACCGGTTTCGGGGTTTCACCCCTCTTCAGCTAGGATAGCTTGATTCCAGTGGCATGGAGAGCAAGGGACTCACGTCTGAGCATACCCGTCCCACTCGGGGTGACAAAAGCAAAAACAACAGCTGATGGACAGAATGCAGAACAATGTCATACATTCACCCCAGTACAGAGATCTGGGCCTAAATCCATCGTTTTTTTGCTCACCATGCCATTCCAGTATGAACAGAGCTATGTGCAAATCATTCTTGACCCTGTGCCTCATGGGAACAGTCCAGCCCGAACTGCTAAGCCAGTTCCTGCCTGGACTGGAACGAAGCATCCTATTACCGGTTTCGGGGTTTCACCCCTCTTCAGCCAGGATAGCTTGATTTCAGTGGCATGAAGAGCACGGGACTCACGTCTGGGCATACCCGTCCCACTCGGGGTGACAAATGCAAACACAACAGTTGATGGACAGAATGCAGAAAAATGTCATACATTCCCCCCAGTACAGAGATCTGGGCCTAAATCCATCGTTTTTTTGCTCACCATGCCATTCAAGTATGAACCCAGCCATATGCAAATCAGTCTTGACCTTGTGCCTCATGGGAACAGTCCAGCCAGAACTGCTAAGCCAGGTCCTGCCTGGACTGGAACCAAGCATCTTAGGACCGATTTCGGGGTTTCACCCCTCTTCAGCCAGGATAGCTTGATTCCAGTGTCATGGAGAGCACGGGACCCATGTCTGAGCATACCTGTCCCACTCGGGGTGACCAATGCAAAACCAACAGATGATGAACAGAATGCAGAACAATGTCATACATTCACCCCAGTACAGAGATCTAGGCCTAAATCCATTGTTTTTTTGCTCACCATGCCGTTTCAGTTTTAACCCAGCCATATGCAAATCAGTCATGACCCTGTGCCTCATGGGAACAGTCCCGCCAGAACTGCTAAGCCAGGTCCTGCCTGGAATGGAACTAAGCATCTTAGGACCGATTTCGGGGTTTCACCCCTCTTCAGCCAGGATAGCTTGATTCCAGTGTCATGGAGAGCACGGGGCTCACGTCTGAGCATACCCGTCCCACTCGGGGTGACAAATGCAAAAACAACAGTTGATGGACAGAATGCAGAACAATGTCATACATTCACCCCAGTACAGAGATCTGTGCCTAAATTCATTGTTTTTTTGATCACCATGCCGTTCCAGTTTGAACGCAGCCATATGCAAATCAGTCTTGACCCTGTGTCTCATGGACACAATCCAGCCAGAACTGCCAAGCCAGGTCCTCCCTGGACTGGAAACAAGCATCCTAGCACCAGTTTCGGGGTTTCACCCCTCTTCAGCCAGGATAACTTGATTGCAGTGGCATGGACAACACGGGACCCACGTCTGGGCATACCCTTCGCACTTGTGGTGACAAATGCAAAAACAACAGTTGATGGACTGAATGTAGAACAATGTCATACATTCACACCAGTACAGAGATCTGGGCCTAAATCCATCGTTTTTTTGCTCACCATGCTATTCCAGTTTGAACCCAGCCATATGCAAATCAGTCTTGACCCTGCGCCTCATGGGAACAGTCCAGCCCGAACTTCTAAGCCAGGTCCTGCCTGGACTGGAATCAAGCATCCTAGCACCGGTTTCGGGGTTTCACCCCTCTTCAGCTAGGATAGCTTGATTCCAGTGGCATGGAGAGCAAGGGACTCACGTCTGAGCATACCCGTCCCACTCGGGGTGACAAAAGCAAAAACAACAGCTGATGGACAGAATGCAGAACAATGTCATACATTCACCCCAGTACAGAGATCTGGGCCTAAATCCATCGTTTTTTTGCTCACCATGCCATTCCAGTATGAACAGAGCTATGTGCAAATCATTCTTGACCCTGTGCCTCATGGGAACAGTCCAGCCCGAACTGCTAAGCCAGTTCCTGCCTGGACTGGAACGAAGCATCCTATTACCGGTTTCAGGGTTTCACCCCTCTTCAGCCAGGATAGCTTGATTTCAGTGGCATGAAGAGCACGGGACTCACGTCTGGGCATACCCGTCCCACTCGGGGTGACAAATGCAAACACAACAGTTGATGGACAGAATGCAGAAAAATGTCATACATTCCCCCCAGTACAGAGATCTGGGCCTAAATCCATCGTTTTTTTGCTCACCATGCCATTCAAGTATGAACCCAGCCATATGCAAATCAGTCTTGACCTTGTGCCTCATGGGAACAGTCCAGCCAGAACTGCTAAGCCAGGTCCTGCCTGGACTGGAACCAAGCATCTTAGGACCGATTTCGGGGTTTCACCCCTCTTCAGCCAGGATAGCTTGATTCCAGTGTCATGGAGAGCACGGGACCCATGTCTGAGCATACCTGTCCCACTCGGGGTGACCAATGCAAAACCAACAGATGATGAACAGAATGCAGAACAATGTCATACATTCACCCCAGTACAGAGATCTGGGCCTAAATCCATTGTTTTTTTGCTCACCATGCCGTTTCAGTTTTAACCCAGCCATATGCAAATCAGTCATGACCCTGTGCCTCATGGGTACTGTCCAGCCCGGACTGCTAAGCCAGGTCCTGCCTGGACTGGAACCAAGCATCCTAGGACCGGTTTCGGGGTTTCACCCCTCTTCAGCCAGGATAGCTTGATTCCAGTGGCATGGAGAGCACGGGACTCACGTCTGGGTAAACCCGTCCCACTCGGGGTAACAAATGCAAAAATAACAGTTGATGGACAGAATGCAGAACAATGTCATACTTTCACCCCAGTACAGAGATCTGGGCTTAAATCCATTGTTTGTTTGCTCACCATGCCGTTCCAGTTTGAACCCAGCCATATGCAAATCAGTCTTGACCCTGTGCCTCATGGGTACAGTCCAGCCCGAACTGGCAAGCCAGGTCCTCCCAGGACTGGAAACAAGCATCCTAGGACTTTTTTCGGGGTTTCACCCCTCTTCAGACAGGATAGCTTGATTCCAGTGGCATGGAGAGCACGGGACTCACGTCTGGGTAAACCCGTCCCACTCGGGGTGACAAATGCAAAAACAACAGTTGATGGACAGAATCCAGAACAATTTCATACATTCACCCCAGTACAGAGATCTGTGCCTAAATTCATTGTTTTTTTGATCACCATGCCGTTCCAGTTTGAACGCAGCCATATGCAAATCAGTCTTGACCCTGTGTCTCATGGACACAATCCAGCCAGAACTGCCAAGCCAGGTCCTCCCTGGACTGGAAACAAGCATCCTAGCACCAGTTTCGGGGTTTCACCCCTCTTCAGCCAGGATAACTTGATTGCAGTGGCATGGACAACACGGGACCCACGTCTGGGCATACCCTTCCCACTTGTGGTGACAAATGCAAAAACAACAGTTGATGGACTGAATGTAGAACAATGTCATACATTCACACCAGTACAGAGATCTGGGCCTAAATCCATCGTTTTTTTGCTCACCATGCTATTCCAGTTTGAACCCAGCCATATGCAAATCAGTCTTGACCCTGCGCCTCATGGGAACAGTCCAGCCCGAACTTCTAAGCCAGGTCCTGCCTGGACTGGAATCAAGCATCCTAGCACCGGTTTCGGGGTTTCACCCCTCTTCAGCTAGGATAGCTTGATTCCAGTGGCATGGAGAGCAAGGGACTCACGTCTGAGCATACCCGTCCCACTCGGGGTGACAAAAGCAAAAACAACAGCTGATGGACAGAATGCAGAACAATGTCATACATTCACCCCAGTACAGAGATCTGGGCCTAAATCCATCGTTTTTTTGCTCACCATGCCATTCCAGTATGAACAGAGCTATGTGCAAATCATTCTTGACCCTGTGCCTCATGGGAACAGTCCAGCCCGAACTGCTAAGCCAGTTCCTGCCTGGACTGGAACGAAGCATCTTATTACTGGTTTTGGGGTTTCACCCCTCTTTAGCCAGGATAGCTTGATTCCAGTGGCATGAAGAGCACGGGACTCACGTCTGGGCATACCCGTCCCACTCGGGGTGACAAATGCAAACACAACAGTTGATGGACAGAATGCAGAAAAATGTCATACATTCCCCCCAGTACAGAGATCTGGGCCTAAATCCATCGTTTTTTTGCTCACCATGCCATTCCAGTATGAACCCAGCCATATGCAAATCAGTCTTGACCTTGTGCCTCATGGGAACAGTCCCGCCAGAACTGCTAAGCCAGGTCCTGCCTGGAATGGAACTAAGCATCTTAGGACCGATTTCGGGGTTTCACCCCTCTTCAGCCAGGATAGCTTGATTCCAGTGTCATGGAGAGCACGGGGCTCACGTCTGAGCATACCCGTCCCACTCGGGGTGACTAATGCAAAACCAACAGATGATGAACAGAATGCAGAACAATGTCATACATTCACCCCAGTACAGAGATCTGGGCCTAAATCTATCGTTTTTTTGCTCATAATGCCGTTCTAGTTTGAACCCAGCCATATGCAAATCAGTCATGACCCTGTGCCTCATGGGTACAGTCCAGCCCGGACTGCCAAGCCAGGTCCTCCCTAGACTGGAAACAAGCATCCTAGGACCGGTTTCGGGGTTTCACCCCTCTTCAGCCAGGATAGCTTGATTCCAGTGGCATGGAGAGCACGGGACCCACGTCTGGGCATACCCTTTCAACTCGGGGTGACAAATGCAAAAACAACAGTTGATGCACAGAATGCAGAACAATGTCATACATTCACCCCAGTACAGAGATCTGGGCCTAAATCCATCGTTTTATTGCTCACCATGCCATTCCAGTTTGAACCCAGCCATATGCAAATCAGTCTTGACACTGTGCCTCATGGGTACAGTCCAGCCCAAACTGCCAAGCCAGGTCCTCCCTGGACTGAAAACAAGCATCCTAGGACCGGTTTCGGGGTTTCACCCCTCTTCAGCCAGGATAGCTTGATTCCAGTGGCATGGAGAGCACGGGACCCACGTCTGGGCATTCCCTTCCCACTCGGGGTGACAAATGCAAAAACAACAGTTGATGGACAGAATGCAGAACAATGTCATACATTCACCCCAGTACAGAGATCTGGGCCTAAATCCATTGTTTTTTTGCTCACCATTCCGTTGCAGTATGAACCCAGCCATATGCAAATCATTCTTGACCCTGTGCCTCATGGGAACAGTCCAGCCAGAACTGCTGAGCCAGGTCCTGCCTGGACTGGAACCAAGCATCCTAGGACCGGTTTCGGGGTTTCATCCCTCTTCAGCCAGGATAGCTTGATTCCAGTGGCATGAAGAGCACGGGACACACGTCTGAACATACCCGTCCCACTCGGGGTGACAAATGCAAAAACAACAGTTGATGGACAGAATGCAGAACAATGTCATACATTCACCCCAGTAGAGAGATCTGGGCCTAAATCCATAGTTTTTTTTGCTCACCATGCCATTCCAGTATGAACCCAGTCATATGCAAATCAGTGTTGACCCTGTGCCTCATGGGAACAGTACAGCCCGAACTTCTAAGCCAGGTCCTGCCTGGACTGGAACCAAGCATCCTAGGACCGGTTACGGGGTTTCACCCCTCTTCAGCTAGGATAGCTTGATTCCAGTGGCATGGAGAGCACGGGACTCACGTCTGGGTAAACCCGTCCCACTCGGGGTGACAAATGCAAAAACAACAGTTGATGGACAGAATGCAGAACAATGTCATACATTCACCCCAGTACAGAGATCTGGGCCTAAATCCATCGTTTGTTTGCTCACCATGCCATTCCAGTTTGAACCCAGCCATATGCAAATCAGTCTTGACCCTGTGCCTCATGGGTACAGTCCAGCCCGAACTGCCAAGCAAGGTCCTCCCAGGACTGGAAACAAGCATCCTAGGACTTATTTCGGGGTTTCACCCCTCTTCAGATAGGATAGCTTGATTCCAGTGGCAAGGAGAGCACGGGACCCAATTCTGGGCATACCCTTTCCACTCGGGGTGACAAATGCAAAAACAACAGTTGATGGACAGAATCCAGAACAATTTCATACATTCACCCCAGTACAGAGATCTGGGCCTAAATCAATTGTTTTTTTGATCACCATGCCGTTCCAGTTTGAACCCAGCCATATGCAAATCAGTCTTGACCCTGTGTCTCATGGATACAATCCAGCCAGAACTGCCAAGCCAGGTCCTCCCTGGACTGGAAACAAGCATCCTAGCACCGGTTTCAGGGTTTCACCCCTCTTCAGCCAGGATAACTTGATTGCAGTGGCATGGAGAACACGGGACCCACGTCTGGGCATACCCTTCCCACTTGTGGTGACAAATGCAAAAACAACAGTTGATGGACTGAATGTAGAACAATGTCATACATTCACACCAGTACAGAGATCTGGGCCTAAATCCATCGTTTTTTTGTTCACCATGCTATTCCAGTTTGAACCCAGCCATATGCAAATCAGTCTTGACCCTGTGCCTCATGGGTACAGTCCAGCCCGAACTGCCAAGCCAGGTCCTCCCTGGACTGGAACCAAGCATCCTAGGACCGGTTTCGGGGTTTCACCCCTCTTCAGACAGGATAGCTTGATTCCAGTGGCATGGAGAGCACGGGACCCACGTCTGGGCATTCCATTCCCACTCGGGGTGACAAATGCAAAAACAACAGACGATGAACAGAATGCAGAACAATGTCATCCATTCACCCCAGTACAGAGATCTGGGCCTAAATGCATCGTGTTTTTGCTCACCATGCCATTCAAGTTTGAACCCAGCCCTATGCAAATCAGTCTTGACCCTGTGCTTCATGGGTACAGTCCAGCCCGAACTGCCAAGCCAGGTCCTCCCTGGACTGGAAACAAGCATCCTAGGACCGGTATCAGGGTTTCTCCCCTCTTCAGCCAGGATAGCTTGATTCAGGTGGCATGGAGAGCACGGGACTCACGTCTGAGCATACCCTTTCCACTCAGGATGACAAATGCAAAACAACAGTTGATGGACAAAATGCAGAACAATGTCATACATTCACACCAGAACAGAGAACTTGGCCTAAATCCATTGTTTTATTGCTCACCATGACGTTCCAGTTTGAACCCAGCCATATGCAAATCAGTCTTGACCCTGTGCCTCATGGGTACAGTCCAGCCCGAACTGCCAAGCCAGGTCCTTCCTGGACTGGAAACAAGCATCCTAGGACCAGTTTCGGGATCTCACCCCTCTTCAGCCAGAATAGCTTGATTCCAGTGGCATGGAGAGCACGGGACCCACGTCTGGGCATACCCTTCCCACTCGGGGTGACAAATGCAAAAACAACAGTTGATGGACAGAATGCAGAACAATGTCATACATTCACCCCAGTACAGAGATCTGGCCCTAAATCCATGTTTTTTTTGCTCACCATGCCGTTCCAGTTTGAACCCAGCCATATGCAAATCAGTCTTGACCCTGTGCCTCATGGGTACAGTCCAGCCCGAACTGCCAAGCCAGGTCCTCCCTGGACTGGAAACAAGCATCCTAGGACCGGTTTCGGGGTTTCACCCCTCTTCAGCCAGGATAGCTTGATTCCAGTGGCATAGAGAGCACGGGACCCACGTCTGGGCATACCCTTCCCACTCGGGTGACAAATGCAAAAACAACAGTTGATGGACAGAATGCAGAACAATGTCAAACATTCACCCCAGTACAGAGATCTGGGCATAAATCCATCGTTTTTTTGCTCACCATGCCATTCCAGTATGAACCCAGCCATATGCAAATCAGTTTTGACCCTGCGCCTCATGGGAACAGTCCAGCCCGAACTTCTAAGCCAGGTCCTGCCTGGACTGGAATCAAGCATCCTAGCACCAGTTTCGGGGTTTCACCCCTCTTTAGCTAGGATAGCTTGATTCCAGTGGCATGGAGAGCACGGGACTCACGTCCGGGCATACCCCTCCCACTCGGGGTGACAAATGCAAAAACAAAAATTGATGGACAGAATGCAGAACAATGTCATACATTCACCCCAGTACAGAGATCTGGGCATAAATCCATCGATTTTTGTTCAACATGCCATTCCAGTATGAACCCAGCCATATGCAAATCGGTTTTGACCCTGCGCCTCATGGGAACAGTCCAGCCCAAACTTCTAAGCCAGGTCCTGCCTGGACTGGAATCAAGCATCCTAGCACCGGTTTCGGGGTTTCACCCATCTTCAGCTAGGATAGCTTGATTCCAGTGGCATGGAGAGCACGGGACTCACGTCTGAGCATACCCGTCCCACTCGGGGTGACAAATGCAAAAACAACAGCTGATGGACAGAATGCAGAACAATGTCATACATTCACCCCAGTACAGAGATCTGGGCCTAAATCCATCGTTTTTTTGCTCACCATGCCATTCCAGTTTGAACCCAGCCATTTGCAAATCATACTTGACCCGGTGCCTCATGGGAACAGTCCAGCCCGAACTGCTAAGCCAGTTCCTGCCTGGACTGGAACGAAGCATCCTATTACCGGTTTCAGGGTTTCACCCCTCTTCAGCCAGGATAGCTTGATTCCAGTGGCATGAAGAGCACGGTACTCACGTCTGGGCATACCCTTTCCACTCGGGGTGACAAATGCAAAAACAACAGTTGATGGACAGAATGCAGAAAAATGTCATACATTCCCCCAGTACAGAGATCTGGGCCTAAATCCATCGTTTTTTTGCTCACCATGCCATTCCAGTATGAACCCAGCAATCAGTCATGACCCTGTGCCTCATGGGTACTGTCCAGCCCGGACTGCCAAGCCAGGTCCTCCCTAGACTGGAAACAAGCATCCTAGGACCGGTTTCGGGGTTTCACCCCTCTTCAGCCAGGATAGCTTGATTCCAATGGCATGGAGAGCACGGGACTCACGTCTGAGCATACCCGTCCCACTTGTGGTGACAAATGCAAAAACAACAGTTGATGGACTGAATGTAGAACAATGTCATACATTCACACCAGTACAGAGATCTGGGCCTAAATCCATCGTTTTTTTGCTCACCATGCTATTCCAGTTTGAACCCAGCCATATGCAAATCAGTCTTGACCCTGTGCCTCATGGGTACAGTCCAGCCCGAACTGCCAAGCCAGGTCCTCCCTGGACTGGAACCAAGCCAGGTCCTCCCTGGACTGGAACCAAGCATCCTAGGACCGGTTTCGGGGTTTCACCCCTCTTCAGACAGGATAGCTTGATTCCAGTGGCATGGAGAGCACGGGACCCACGTCTGGGCATTCCATTCCCACTCGGGGTGACAAATGCAAAAACAACAGACGATGAACAGAATGCAGAACAATGTCATCCATTCACCCCAGTACAGAGATCTGGGCCTAAATGCATCGTGTTTTTGCTCACCATGCCGTTCAAGTTTGAACCCAGCCCTATGCAAATCAGTCTTGACCCTGTGCTTCATGGGTACAGCCCAGCCCGAACTGCCAAGCCAGGTCCTCCCTGGACTGGAAACAAGCATCCTAGGACCGGTATCAGGGTTTCTCCCCTCTTCAGCCAGGATAGCTTGATTCCAGTGGCATGGAGAGCACGGGACTCACGTCTGAGCATACCCTTTCCGCTCAGGATGACAAATGCAAAACAACAGTTGATGGACAAAATGCAGAACAATGTCATACATTCACACCAGAACAGAGAACTTGGCCTAAATCCATTGTTTTATTGCTCACCATGACGTTCCAGTTTGAACCCAGCCATATGCAAATCAGTCTTGACCCTGTGCCTCATGGGTACAGTCCAGCCCGAACTGCCAAGCCAGGTCCTTCCTGGACTGGAAACAAGCATCCTAGGACCGGTTTCGGGATCTCACCCCTCTTCAGCCAGGATAGCTTGATTCCAGTGGCATGGAGAGCACGGGACCCACGTCTGGGCATACCCTTCCCACTCGGGGTGACAAATGCAAAAACAACAGTTGATGGACAGAATGCAGAACAATGTCATACATTCACCCCAGTACAGAGATCTGGCCCTAAATCCATGTTTTTTTTGCTCACCATGCCGTTCCAGTTTGAACCCAGCCATATGCAAATCAGTCTTGACCCTGTGCCTCATGGGTACAGTCCAGCCCGAACTGCCAAGCCAGGTCCTCCCTGGACTGGAAACAAGCATCCTAGGACCGGTTTCGGGGTTTCACCCCTCTTCAGCCAGGATAGCTTGATTCCAGTGGCATAGAGAGCACGGGACCCACGTCTGGGCATACCCTTCCCACTCGGGTGACAAATGCAAAAACAACAGTTGATGGACAGAATGCAGAACAATGTCAAACATTCACCCCAGTACAGAGATCTGGGCATAAATCCATCGTTTTTTTGCTCACCATGCCATTCCAGTATGAACCCAGCCATATGCAAATCAGTTTTGACCCTGCGCCTCATGGGAACAGTCCAGCCCGAACTTCTAAGCCAGGTCCTGCCTGGACTGGAATCAAGCATCCTAGCACCAGTTTCGGGGTTTCACCCCTCTTTAGCTAGGATAGCTTGATTCCAGTGGCATGGAGAGCACGGGACTCACGTCTGGGCATACCCCTCCCACTCGGGGTGACAAATGCAAAAACAAAAATTGATGGACAGAATGCAGAACAATGTCATACATTCACCCCAGTACAGAGATCTGGGCATAAATCCATCGATTTTTGTTCAACATGCCATTCCAGTATGAACCCAGCCATATGCAAATCGGTTTTGACCCTGCGCCTCATGGGAACAGTCCAGCCCAAACTTCTAAGCCAGGTCCTGCCTGGACTGGAATCAAGCATCCTAGCACCGGTTTCGGGGTTTCACCCATCTTCAGCTAGGATAGCTTGATTCCAGTGGCATGGAGAGCACGGGACTCACGTCTGAGTATACCCGTCCCACTCGGGGTGACAAATGCAAAAACAACAGCTGATGGACAGAATGCAGAACAATGTCATACATTCACCCCAGTACAGAGATCTGGGCCTAAATCCATTGTTTTTTTGCTCACCATGCCATTCCAGTTTGAACCCAGCCATGTGCAAATCATACTTGACCCGGTGCCTCATGGGAACAGTCCAGCCCGAACTGCTAAGCCAGTTCCTGCCTGGACTGGAACGAAGCATCCTATTACCGGTTTCAGGGTTTCACCCCTCTTCAGCCAGGATAGCTTGATTTCAGTGGCATGAAGAGCACGGTACTCACGTCTGGGCATACCCTTTCCACTCGGGGTGACAAATGCAAAAACAACAGTTGATGGACAGAATGCAGAAAAATGTCATACATTCCCCCAGTACAGAGATCTGGGCCTAAATCCATCGTTTTTTTGCTCACCATGCCATTCCAGTATGAACCCAGCAATCAGTCATGACTAGGCCTGGGCGAAGCACTACACTACGCTCGCGTAGTTTGCGAAGTTCGCGCTACTTCGCACTACGCGAACTGCACGTAGCACAGTGCGAACACGCGTAGCGTAGTGTTGCGTAGTGCTGCGGTCATTTTTTGCTTGCTCGCGGTCCTCAACGTCAAGTTGGCGACCGCGAGCAAGCAAAATGACATCCTGGCGAGACTTTTTCCCTTGTTCGCGATCGCGAGCATGGAAAATAAACCTCCCGGCGAGATTCCCAACGCGAGGAGGTCAGGTTTCTCATTGCGAGGGGTCGCGTATGCTCGCGACCGCTCGCGATGAGAAACTACCAGTTCGCGTTGAGAAAGCTGCAGCTCGAGTAAAAATCTACTCGAGCAGCAGAAAACTACAGCTCGCACTGTGCAAGATGCCATTTTCAATGATTGCACAGTGCCGGTTGCTTGTCCGCACTGTGCAATCATTGAAAACAACATCTTGCACAGTGCGAACATGTTACTTCGCAGTTCGCGAAGTGCTACGCGTAGCTCGCGTAGTGCGAACTTCACTTTGCGTAGCTTCGCGAAGTGCTACTTCGCGAACTACGCCCACCCTTAGTCATGACCCTGTGCCTCATGGGTACTGTCCAGCCCGGACTGCCAAGCCAGGTCCTCCCTAGACTGGAAACAAGCATCCTAGGACCGGTTTCGGGGTTTCACCCCTCTTCAGCCAGGATAGCTTGATTCCAGTGGCATGGAGAGCACGGGACCCACGTCTGGGCATACCCTTTCCACTCGGGGTGACAAATGCAAAAACAACAGTTGATGCACAGAATGCAGAACAATGTCAAACATTCACCCCAGTAGAGAGATCTGGGCCTAAGTCCATAGTTTGTTTGCTCACCATGCCGTTCCAGTTTGAACCCAGCCATATGCAAATCAGTCTTGACCCTGTGCCTCATGGGTACAGTCCAGCCCGAACTGCCAAGCCAGGTCCTCCCTGGACTGGAAACAAGCATCCTAGGACCGGTTTCGGGATTTCACCCCTCTTCAGCCAGGATAGCTTGATTACAGTGCCTTGGAGAGCACGGGACACACGTCTGGGCATACCCTTCCCACTCGGGGTGACAAATGCAAAAACAACAGTTGATGGACAGAATGCAGAACAATGTCATACATTCACCCCAGTACAGAGATCTGGGCCTAAATCCATTGTTTTTTTGCTCACCATTCCGTTCCAGTATGAACCCAGTCATATGCAAATCAGTGTTGACCCTGTGCCTCATGGGAACAGTACAACCCGAACTGCTAAGCCAGGTCCTGCCTGGACTGGAACCAAGCATCCTAGGACCGGTTTCGGGGTTTCACCCCTCTTCAGCCAGGATAGCTTGATTCCAGTGGCATGGAGAGCAAGGGACTCACGTCTGGGCAAACCCGTCCCACTCGGGGTGACAAATGCAAAAACAACAGTTGATGGACAGAATGCAGAACAATGACATACATTCACCCCAGTACAGAGATCTGGGCCTAAATCCATCGTTTGTTTGCTCACCAGGCCCTTCCAGTTTGAACCCAGCCATATGCAAATCAGTCTTGACCCTGTGCCTCATGGGTACAGTCCAGCCCGAACTGCCAAGCCAGGTCCTCCCAGGACTGGAAACATGCATCCTAGGACCTATTTCGGGGTTTCACCCCTCTTCAGACAGGATAGCTTGATTCCAGTGGCATGGAGAGCATGGGACCCAATTCTGGGCATACCCTTTCCACTCGGGGTGACAAATGCAAAAACAACAGTTGATGGACAGAATCCAGAACAATTTTATACATTCACCCCAGTACAGAGATCTGAGCCTAAATCCATTGTTTTTTTGCTCACCATGCCGTTCCAGTTTGAACCCAGCCATATGCAAATCAGTCTTGACCCTGTGTCTCATGGATACAATCCAGCCAGAACTGCCAAGCCAGGTCCTCCCTGGACTGGAAACAAGCATCCTAGCACCGGTTTCGGGGTTTCACCCTCTTCAGCCAGGATAACTTGATTGCAGTGGCATGGAGAGCACGGGACCCACGTCTGGGCATACCCTTCCCACTTGTGGTGACAAATGCAAAAACAACAGTTGATGGACTGAATGTAGAACAATGTCATAGATTCACTCCAGTACAGAGATCTGGGCCTAAATCCATCGTTTTTTTGCTCACCATGCCATTCCAGTTTGAACCCAGCCATGTGCAAATCATACTTGACCCGGTGCCTCATGGGAACAGTCCAGCCCGAACTGCTAAGCCAGTTCCTGCCTGGACTGGAACGAAGCATCCTATTACCGGTTTCGGGGTTTCACCCCTCTTCAGCCAGGATAGCTTGATTCCAGTGGCATGAAGAGCACGGTACTCACGTCTGGGCATACCCGTCCCACTCGGGCTGACAAATGCAAACACAACAGTTGATGGACAGAATGCAGAAAAATGTCATACATTCCCCCAGTACAGAGATCTGGGCCTAAATCCATCGTTTTTTTGCTCACCATGCCATTCCAGTATGAACCCAGCCATATGCAAATCAGTCATGACCCTGTGCCTCATGGGTACTGTCCAGCCCGGACTGCCAAGCCAGGTCCTCCCTAGACTGGAAACAAGCATCCTAGGACCGGTTTCGGGGTTTCACCCCTCTTCAGCCAGGATAGCTTGATTCCAGTGGCATGGAGAGCACTGGACCCATGTCTGGGCATACCCTTTCCACTCGGGGTGACAAATGCAAAAACAACAGTTGATGCACAGAATGCAGAACAATGTCAAACATTCACCCCAGTAGAGAGATCTGGGCCTAAGTCCATAGTTTGTTTGCTCACCATGCCGTTCCAGTTTGAACCCAGCCATATGCAAATCAGTCTTGACCCTGTGCCTCATGGGTACAGTCCAGCCCGAACGGCCAAGCCAGGTCCTCCCTGGACTGGAAACAAGCATCCTAGGACCGGTTTCGGGATTTCACCCCTCTTCAGCCAGGATAGCTTGATTACAGTGCCTTGGAGAGCACGGGACACACGTCTGGGCATACCCTTCCCACTCAGGATGACAAATGCAAAAACAAGTTGATGGACAAAATGCAGAACAATGTCATACATTCACCCCAGTACAAAGATCTAGGCCTAAATCCATCATTTTTTTGCTCACCATGCTATTCCAGTTTGAACCCAGCCATATGCAAATCAGTCTTGACCCTGTGCCTCATGGGTACAGTCCAGCACAATCTGCCAAGCCAGGTCCTCCCTGGACTGGAACCATCCTAGGACCGGTTTCGGGGTTTCACCCCTCTTCAGGCAGGATAGCTTGATTCCAGTGGCATTGAGTGCACGGGACCCACGTCTGGGCATTCCATTCCCACTCGGGGTGACAAATGCAAAAACAACAGATGAGGAACAGAATGCAGAACAATGTCATCCATTCACCCCAGTACAGAGATCTGGGCCTAAATCCATCGTTTTTTTGCTCACTATGTCGTTCCAGTTTGAATCGAGCCATATGCAAATCAGTCTTGACCCTGTGCCTCAAGGGTACAGTCCAGCCCGAACTGCCAAGCCAGATCCTCCCTGGACTGAAAACAAGCATCCTAGGACCGGTTTCGGGGTTTCACCCCTCTTCAGCCAGGATAGCTTGATTCCACTGGCATGGAGAGCACGGGACCCACGTCTGGGCATACCCTTCCCACTCAGAGTGACAAATGCAAAAACAACAGTTGATGGACAGAACGCAGAACAATGTCATACATTCACCCCAGTACAGAGATCTGGGCCTAAATCCATTGTTTTTTGCTCACCATTCCGTTCCAGTATGAACCTAGACATATGCAAATCAGTGTTGACCCTGTGCCTCATGGGAACAGTACAACCCGAACTGCTAAGCCAGGTCCTGCCTGGACTGGAACCAAGCATCCTAGGACCGGTTTCGGGGTTTCACCCCTCTTCAGCCAGGATAGCTTGATTCCAGTGGCATGGAGAGCAAGGGACTCACGTCTGGGCAAACCCGTCCCACTCAGGGTGACAAATGCAAAAACAACAGTTGATGGACAGAATGCAGAACAATGACATACATTCACCCCAGTACAGAGATCTGGGCCTAAATCCATCGTTTGTTTGCTCACCATGCCCTTCCAGTTTGAACCCAGCCATATGCAAATCAGTCTTGACCCTGTGCCTCATGGTTACAGTCCAGCCCGAACTGCCAAGCCAGGTCCTCCCAGGACTGGAAACATGCATCCTAGGACCTATTTCGGGGTTTCACCCCTATTCAGACAGGATAGCTTGATTCCAGTGGCATGGAGAGCATGGGACCCAATTCTGGGCATACCCTTTCCACTCGGGGTGACAAATGCAAAAACAACAGTTGATGGACAGAATCCAGAACAATTTTATACATTCACCCCAGTACAGAGATCTGAGCCTAAATCCATTGTTTTTTTGCTCACCATGCCGTTCCAGTTTGACCCCAGCCATATGCAAATCAGTCTTGACCCTGTGTCTCATGGATACAATCCAGCCAGAACTGCCAAGCCAGGTCCTCCCTGGACTGGAAACAAGCATCCTAGCACCGGTTTCGGGGTTTCACCCTCTTCAGCCAGGATAACTTGATTGCAGTGGCATGGAGAGCACGGGACCCACGTCTGGGCATACCCTTCCCACTTGTGGTGACAAATGCAAAAACAACAGTTGATGGACTGAATGTAGAACAATGTCATAGATTCACTCCAGTACAGAGATCTGGGCCTAAACCCATCGTTTTTTTGCTCATCATGCTATTCCAGTTTGAACCCAGCCATATGCAAATCAGTCTTGACCCTGTGCCTCATGGGTACAGTCCAGCCCGAACTGCCAAGCCAGGTCCTCCCTGGACTGGAACCAAGCCAGGTCCTCTCTGGACTGGAACCAAGCATCCTAGGACCGGTTTCAGGGTTTCACCCCTCTTCAGACTGGATAGCTTGATTCCAGTGGCATGGAGAGCACGGGACCCACGTCTGGGCATTCCATTCCCACTCGGTGTGACAAATGCAAAAACAACAGACGATGAACAGAATGCAGAACAGTGTCATCCATTCACCCCAGTACAGAGATCTGGGCCTAAATGCATAGTTTTTTTGCTCACCATGCCGTTCCAGTTTGAACCCAGCCAGATGCAAATCAGTCTTGACCCTGTGCCTCATGGGTACAGTCTAGCCCGAACCGCCAAGCCAGGTCCTCCCTGGACTGGAAACAAGCATCCTAGGACCGGTATCGGGGTTTCACCCCTCTTCAGCCAGGATAGCTTGATGCCAGTGGCATGGAGAGCACGGGACCCACGTCTGAGCATACCCGTCCCACTAGGGGTGACTAATGCAAAAACAACAGTTGATGGACAGAATGCAGAACAATGTCAAACATTCACCCCAGTACAAAGATCTAGGCCTAAATCCATCATTTTTTTGCTCACCATGCTATTCCAGTTTGAACCCAGCCATATGCAAATCAGTCTTGACCCTGTGCCTCATGGGTACAGTCCAGCACAATCTGCCAAGCCAGGTCCTCCCTGGACTGGAACCATCCTAGGACCGGTTTCGGGGTTTCACCCCTCTTCAGGCAGGATAGCTTGATTCCAGTGGCATTGAGTGCACGGGACCCACGTCTGGGCATTCCATTCCCACTCGGGGTGACAAATGCAAAAACAACAGATGAGGAACAGAATGCAGAACAATGTCATACATTCACCCCAGTACAGAGATCTGGGCCTAAATCCATCGTTTTTTTGCTCACTATGCCGTTCCAGTTTGAATCGAGCCATATGCAAATCAGTCTTGACCCTGTGCCTCATGGGTACAGTCCAGCCCGGACTGCCAAGCCAGGACCTCCCTGGACTGGAAACAAGCATCCTAGGACCGGTTTCGGGGTATCACCCCTCTTCAGCCAGGATAGCTTGATTCCAGTGGCATGGAGAGCATGGGACCGACGTCTGGGCATACCCTTCCCACTCGGGGTGACAAATGCAAAAACGACAGTTGATGGACAGAATGCAGAACAATGTCATACATTCACCCCAGTACAGAGATCTGGGCCTAAATCCATTGTTTGTTTGCTCACCATTCCGTTCCAGTTTGAACCCAGCCATATGCAAATCAGCCTTGACCCTGTGCCTCATGGGTACAGTACAGCCCGAACTGCCAAGCCAGGTCCTCCCTGGACTGGAAACAAGCATCCTAGGACCGGTTTCGGGGTTTCACCCCTCCGCAGCCAGGATAGCTTGATTCCAGTGGCATGGAGAGAATGGGACCCACGTCTGGGCATACCCTTTCCACTCAGGATGACAAATGCAAAACAACAGTTGATGGACAAAATGCAGAACAATGTCATACATTCACCCCAGAACAGAGAACTGGGCCTAAATCCATCGTTTTATTGCTCACCATGCCGTTCCAGTTTGAACCCAGCCATATGCAAATCAGTCTTGACCGTGTGCCTCATGGGTACAGTCCAGCCCGAACTGCCAAGCCAGGTCCTCCCTGGACTGGAAACAAGCATCCTAGGACCAGTTTCGGGGTTTCACCCCTCTTCAGCCAGGATAGCTTGATTCCAGTGGCATGGAGAGCACGGGACTCACGTCTGAGCATATCCTTTCCACTCAGGATGACAAATGCAAAACAACAGTTGATGGACAAAATGCAGAACAATGTCATACATTCACACCAGAACAGAGAACTGGGCCTAAATCCATTGTTTTATCGCTCACCATGACGTTCCAGTTTGAACCCAGCCATATTCAAATCAGTCTTGACTCTGTGCCTCATGGGTACAGTCCAGCCCGAACTGCCATGCCAGGTCCTCCCTGGACTGGAAACAAGCATCCTAGGACCGGTTTCGGGATCTCACCCCTCTTCAGCCAGGATAGCTTGATTCCAGTGGCATAGAGAGCACGGGACCCACGTCTGGGCATACCCTTCCCACTCGGGGTGACAAATGCAAAAACAACAGTTGATGGACAGAATGCAGAACAATGTCATACATTCACCCCAGTACAGAGATCTGTGCCTAAATCCATGGTTTTTTTGCTCACCATGCCGTTCCAGTTTGAACCCAGCCATATGCAAATCAGTCTTGACTCTGTGCCTCATGGGTACAGTCCAGCCCGAACTGCCAAGCCAGGTCCTCCCTGGACTGGAAACAAGCATCCTAGGACCAGTTTCGGGGTTTCACCCCTCTTCAGCCAGGATAGCTTGATTCCAGTGGCATAGAGAGCACGGGACCCACGTCTGGGCATACCCTTCCCACTCGGGTGACAAATGCAAAAACAACAGTTGATGGACAGAATGCAGAACAATGTCAAACATTCACCCCAGTACAGAGATCTGGGCATAAATCCATCGTTTTTTTGCTCACCATGCCATTCCAGTATGAACCCAGCCATATGCAAATCAGTTTTGACCCTGCGCCTCATGGGAACAGTCCAGCCCGAACTTCTAAGCCAGGTCCTGCCTGGACTGGAATCAAGCATCCTAGCACCGGTTTCGGGGTTTCACCCATCTTCAGCTAGGATAGCTTGATTCCAGTGGCATGGAGAGCACGGGACTCACGTCTGAGCATACCCGTCCCACTCGGGGTGACAAAAGGAAAAACAACAGCTGATGGACAGAATGCAGAACAATGTCATACATTCACCCCAGTACAGAGATCTGGGCCTAAATCCATCGTTTTTTTGCTCACCATGCCATTCCAGTATGAACCCAGCCATGTGCAAATCATTCTTGACCCGGTGCCTCATGGGAACAGTCCAGCCCGAACTGCTAAGCCAGTTCCTGCCTAGACTGGAACGAAGCATCCTATTACCGGTTTCGGGGTTTCACCCCTCTTCAGCCAGGATAGCTTGATTCCAGTGGCATGAAGAGCACGGTACTCACGTCTGGGCATACCCGTCCCACTCGGGCTGACAAATGCAAACACAACAGTTGATGGATAGAATGCAGAAAAATGTAATACATTCCCCCAGTACAGAGATCTGGGCCTAAATCCATCGTTTTTTTGCTCACCATGCCATTCCAGTATGAACCCAGCCATATGCAAATCAGTCATGACCCTGTGCCTCATGGGTACTGTCCAGCCCGGACTGCCAAGCCAGGTCCTCCCTAGACTGGAAACAAGCATCCTAGGACCGGTTTCGGGGCTTCACCCCTCTTCAGACAGGATAGCTTGATTCCAGTGGCATGGAGAGCACGGGACCCACGTCTGGGCATACCCTTTCCACTCGGGGTGACAAATGCAAAAACAACAGATGAGGAACAGAAGGCAGAACAATGTCAAACATTCACCCCAGTAGAGAGATCTGGGCCTAAGTCCATCGTTTGTTTGCTCACCATGCCGTTCCAGTTTGAACCCAGCCCTATGCAAATCAGTCTTGACCCTGTGCTTCATGGGTACAGTCCAGCCCGAACTGCCAAGCCAGGTCCTCCCTGGACTGGAACCAAGCATCCTAGGACCGGTTTCGGGGTTTCACCCCTCTTCAGGCGGGATAGCTTGATTCCAGTGGCATGGAGAGCACGGGACCCGCGTCTGGGCATTCCATTCCCACTCGAGGTGACAAATGCAAAAACAACAGATGAGGAACAGAAGGCAGAACAATGTCATACATTCACCCCAGTACAGAGATCTGGGCCTAAATCCATTGTTTTTTAGCTCACCATGCCGTTCCAGTTTGAACCCAGCCATATGCAAATCAGTCTTGACCCTGTGCCTCATGGGTACAGTCCAGCCCGGACTGCCAAGCCAGGTCCTCCCTGGACTGGAAACAAGCATTCTAGGACCGGTTTCGGGGTTTCAACCCTCTTCAGCCAGGATAGCTTGATTCCAGTGGCATGGAGAGCACGGGACCCACGTCTGAGCATACCCTTCCCACTCCGGGTGACAAATGCAAAAACAACAGTTGATGGACAGAATGCAGAACAATGTCATACATTCACCCCAGTACAGAGATCTGGGCCTAAATCCATCGTTTTATTGCTCACCATGCCATTCCAGTTTGAACCCAGCGATATGCAAATCAGTCTTGACCCTGTGCCTCATGGGTACAGTCCAGCCCGAACTGCCAAGCCAGGTCCTCCCTGGACTGGAAACAAGCATCCTAAGACCGGTTTCAGGGTTTCACCCCTCTTCAGCCAGGATAGCTTGATTCCAGTGGCATGGAGAGCAGGGGACCCACGTCTGGGCATACCCTTCCCACTCGGGGTGACAAATGCAAAAACAACAGTTGATGGACAGAATGCAGAACAATGTCATACATTCACCCCAGTACAGAGATCTGGGCCTAAATCCATCGTTTTTTTGCTCACCATGCCATTTCAGTATGAACCCAGCCATATGCAAATCAGTTTTGACCCTGTGCCTCATGGGAACAGTCCTGCCCGAACTGCTTAGACAGGTCCTGCCTGGACTGGAATCAAGCATCCTAGCACAGGTTTCGGGGTTTCACCCCTCTTCAGCTAGGATAGCTTGATTCCAGTGTCATGGAGAGCACGGGACTCACGTCTGAGCATACCTGTCCCACTCGGGGTGACAAATGCAAAAACAACACCTGATGGACAGAATGCAGAACAATGTCACACATTCACCCCAGTACAGAGATCTGGGCTTAAAGCCATCGTTTTTTTTCCCAGCATGCCACTCCAGTATGAACCCAGCCATATGCAAATCATTCTTGACCCTGTGCCTCATGGGAACAGTCCAGCACGAACGGCTAAGCCAGGTCCTGCCTGGACTGGAACAAAGCATCCTAGGACCGGTTTCGGGGTTTCACCCCTCTTCAGCCAGGATAGCTTGATTCCAGTGGCATGGAGAGCACGGTACTCACGTCTGAGCATACCCGTCCCACTCGGGGTGAAAAAAGCGAAAACAACAGTTGATGGACAGAATGCAGAACAATGTCATACATTCACCCCAGTACAGAGATCTGGGCCTAAATCTATCGTTTTTTTGCTCACCATGCTATTCCAGTTTGAACCCAGCCATATGCAAATCATCCTTGACCCTGTGCCTCATGGGAACAGTCCAGCCCGAACTGCCAAGCCAGGTCCTCCCTGGACTGGAACCAAGCATCCTAGGACCGGTTTCGGGATTTCAACCCTCTTCAGACAGGATAGCTTGATTCCAGTGGCATGGAGAGCATGGGACCCACGTCTGGGCATTCCATTGCCACTCGGGGTGACAAATGCAAAAACAACAGATGATGAACAGAATGCAGAACAATGTCATATATTCACCCCAGTACAGAGATCTGGGCCTAAATCCATAGTTTTTTTGCTCACCATTCCGTTCCAGTTTGAACCCAGCCATATGCAAAGCAGTCTTGACCCTGTGCCTCATGGGTACAGTCCAGCCTGAACTGCCAAGCCAGGTCCTACCTGGACTGGAACCAAGCATCCTAGGACCGGTTTCGCGGTTTCACCCCTCTTCAGGCAGGATAGCTTGATTCCAGTGGCATAGAGAGCACGGAACTCACGTCTGAGCATACCCGTCCCACTCGGGGTGACAAATGCAAAAACAACAGTTGATGGACAGAATGGAGAACAATGTCATACATTCACCTCAGTACAGAGATTTTGGCCTAAATCCATTGTTTTGTTGTTCACCCTGCCATTCCAGTATGAACCCAGCCATATGCAAATCAGTCTTGACCCTGTGCCTCATGGGAACAGTCCAGCCCAAACTGTTAAGCCATGTCCTGCCTGGAATGGAACCAAGCATCCTAGGACCGGTTTCGGGGTTTCACCCCTCTTCAGCCAGGATAGCTTGATTCCAGTGGCATGGAGAGCACGGCACTCACGTCTGAGCATACCCGTCCCACTCGGGGTGGCTAATGCAAAAACAACAGTTGATGGACAGAATGCAGAACAATGTCATACATTCTACCCAGTACAGAGATCTGGGCCTAAATCCATCGTTTTTTTGCTCACCATGCTATTCCAGTTTGAATCCAGCCATATGCAAATCAGTCTTGACCCTGTGCCTCATGGGTACAGTCCAGCCCGAACTGCCAAGCCAGGTCCTCCCTGGACTGGAACCAAGCATCCTAGGACCGGTTTCGGGGTTTCAACCCTCTTCAGGCGGGATAGCTTGATTCCAGTGGCATGGAGAGTACGGGACCCGCGTCTGGGCATTCCATTCCCACTCGGGGTGACAAATGCAAAAACAACAGATGAGGAACAGAAGGCAGAACAATGTCATACATTCACCCCAGTACAGAGATCTGGGCCTAAATCCATCGTTTTTTAGCTCACCATGCCGTTCCAGTTTGAACCCAGCCATATGCAAATCAGTCTTGACCCTGTGCCTCATGGGTACAGTCCAGCCCGGACTGCCAAGCCAGGTCCTCCCTGGACTGGTAACAAGCATTCTAGGACTGGTTTCGGGGTTTCAACCCTCTTCAGCCAGGATAGCTTGATTCCAGTGGCATGGAGAGCACGGGACCCACGTCTGAGCATACCCTTCCCACTCCGGGTGACAAATGCAAAAACAACAGTTGATGGACAGAATGCAGAACAATGTCATACATTCACCCCAGTACAGAGATCTGGGCCTAAATCCATTGTTTTATTGCTCACCATGCCATTCCAGTTTGAACCCAGCCATATGCAAATCAGTCTTGACCCTGTGCCTCATGGGTACAGTCCAGCCCGAACTGCCAAGCCAGGTCCTCCCTGGACTGGAAACAAGCATCCTAAGACCGGTTTCAGGGTTTCACCCCTCTTCAGCCAGGATGCCTTGATTCCATTGGCATGGAGAGCACGGGACCCACGTCTGGGCATACCCTTCCCACTTGGGGTGACAAATGCAAAAACAACAGTTGATGGACAGAATGCAGAACAATGTCATACATTCACCCCAGTACAGAGATCTAGGCCTAAATCCATCGTTTTTTTGCTCACCATGCCATTTCAGTATGAACCCAGCCATATGCAAATCAGTTTTGACCCTGTGCCTCATGGGAACAGTCCTGCCCGAACTGCTTAGACAGGTCCTGCCTGGACTGGAATCAAGCATCCTAGCACAGGTTTCGGGGTTTCACCCCTCTTCAGCTAGGATAGCTTGATTCCAGTGTCATGGAGAGCACGGGACTCACGTCTGAGCATACCTGTCCCACTCGGGGTGACAAATGCAAAAACAAAACCTGATGGACAAAATGCAGAACAATGTCATACATTCACCCCAGTACAGAGATCTGGGCTTAAAGCCATTGTTTTTTTGCCCAGCATGCCACTCCAGTATGAACCCAGCCATATGCAAATCATTCTTGACCCTGTGCCTCATGGGAACAGTGCAGCCCGAACTGCTAAGCCAGGTCCTGCCTGGACTGGAACAAAGCATCCTAGGACCGGTTTCGGGGTTTCACCCCTCTTCAGCCAGGATAGCTTGATTCCAGTGTCATGGAGAGCACGGGACTCACGTCTGAGCATACCTGTCCCACTCGGGGTGACAAATGCAAAAACAAAACCTGATGGACAAAATGCAGAACAATGTCATACATTCACTCCAGTACAGAGATCTGGGCCTAAATCCATCGTTTTTTTGCTCACCATGCCATTCCAGTATGAACCCAGCCATGTGCAAATCAGTGTTGACCCTGTGCCTCATGGGAACAGTCCAGCCCGAACTGCTAACCCAGGTCCTGCCTGGACTGGAACCAAGCATCCTATTACCGGTTTCGGGGTTTCACCCCTCTTCAGCCAGGATAGCTTGATTCCAGTGGCATGGAGAGCACGGGACTCACGTCTGGGCATACCCGTCCCACTCGGGGTGACAAATGCAAAAACAACAGTTGATGGACAGAATGCAGAACAATGTCATACATTCACCCCAGTACAGAGATCTGGGCCTAAATCCATCGTTTTTTTGCTCACCTTGCTATTCCAGTTTGAACCCAGCCATATGCAAATCAGTCTTGACCCTGTGCCTCATGGGAACAGTCCAGCCCGAACTGCCAAGCCAGGTCCTCCCTGGACTGGAACCAAGCATCCTAGGACCGGTTTCGGGGTTTCACCCCTCTTCAGACAGGATAGCTTGATTCCAGTGGCATGGAGAGCACGGGACTCACGTCTGAGCATACCCGTCCCACTCGGGGTGAAAAAAGCGAAAACAACAGTTGATGGACAGAATGCAGAACAATGTCATACATTCACTCCAGTACAGAGATCTGGGCCTAAATCCATCGTTTTTTTGCTCACCATGCCATTCCAGTATGAACCCAGCCATGTGCAAATCAGTGTTGACCTTGTGCCTCATGGGAACAGTCCAGCCCGAACTGCTAACCCAGGTCCTGCCTGGACTGGAACCAAGCATCCTATTACCGGTTTCGGGGTTTCACCCCTCTTCAGCCAGGATAGCTTGATTCCAATGGCATGGAGAGCACCGGACTCACATCTGGGCATACCCGTCCCACTCGGGGTGACAAATGCAAACACAACAGTTGATGGACAGAATGCAGAACAATGTCATACATTCACCCCAGTACAGAGATCTGGGCCTAAATCCATCGTTTTTTTGCTCACCTTGCTATTCCAGTTTGAACCCATCCATATGCAAATCAGTCTTGACCCTGTGCCTCATGGGAACAGTCCAGCCCGAACTGCCAAGCCACGTCCTCCCTGGACTGGAACCAAGCATCCTAGGACCGGTTTCGGGGTTTCACCCCTCTTCAGACAGGATAGCTTGATTCCAGTGGCATGGAGAGCATGGGACCCACGTCTGGGCATTCCATTGCCACTCGGGGTGACAAATGCAAAAACAACAGATGATGAACAGAATGCAGAACAATGTCATATATTCACCCCAGTAAAGAGATCTGGGCCTAAATCCATCGTTTTTTTGCTCACCATTCCGTTCCAGTTTGAACCCAGCCATATGCAAAGCAGTCTTGACCCTGTGCCTCATGGGTACAGTCCAGCCCGAACTGCCAAGTCAGGTCCTGCCTGGACTGGAACCAAGCATCCTAGGACCGGTTTCGCGGTTTCACCCCTCTTCAGGCAGGATAGCTTGATTCCAGTGGCATAGAGAGCACTGGACTCACGTCTGAGCATACCCGTCCCACTCGGGGTGACAAATGCAAAAACAACAGTTGATGGACAGAATGCAGAACAATGTCCTACATTCACCTCAGTAGAGAGATTTTGGCCTAAATCCATCGTTTTGTTGCTCACACTGCCATTCCAGTAGGAACCCAGCCATATGCAAATCAGCCTTGACCCTGTGCCTCATGGGAACAGTCCAGCCCAAACTGTTAAGCCATGTCCTGCCTGGAATGGAACCAAGCATCCTAGGACCGGTTTCAGGGTTCCATCCCTCTTCAGCCAGGATAGCTTGATTCCAGTGGCATGGAGAGCACGGGACTCACGTCTGAGCATACCCGTCCCACTCGGGGTGACAAATGCAAAAACAACAGTTGATGGACAGAATACAGAACAATGTCATACATTCACCCCAGTACAGAGATCTGGGCCTAAATCCATAGTTTTTTTGCTCACCATGCCATTCCAGTATGAACCCAGCCTGTGCCTCATGGGAACAGTCCAGCCCAAACTGCTAAGCCAGGTCCTGCCTGGACTGGAACCAAGCTTCCTAGGACCGGTTTCGGGGTTTCACCCCTACTCAGCCAGGATAGCTTGATTCCAGTGGCATGGAGAGCACGGGACTCACGTCTGAGCATACCCGTCCCACTCGGTGTGTCAAATGCAAAAACAACAGTTGATGGACAGAATGCAGAACAATTTCATACATTCACCCCAGTTCAGAGCTCTGGGCCAAAATCTATCATTTTTTTGCTCTCCATGCCGTTCCAGTTTGCACACAGCCATATGCAAATCAGTCTTGACCCTGTGCCTCATGGGTACAGTCCAGCCCGAACTGCCAAGCCAGGTCCTTACTGGACTGGAACCAAGCATCCTAGGACCGGTGTCGGGGTTTCACCCCTCTTCAGCCAGGATAGCTTGATTCCAGTGGCATGGAGAGCACGGGACTCACGTCTGAGCATACCCGTCCCACTCGGGGTGACAAATGCAAAAACAACAGTTGATGGACAGAATGCAGAACAATGTCATACATTCACCCCAGTACAGAGATCTGGGCTTAAATCCATCGTTTTTTTGCTCACCATGCCATTCCAGTATGAAACCAGCCATATGCAAATCAGTCTTGACCCTGTGCCTCATGGGAACTGTCCAGTCCGAACTGCTAAGCCAGGTCCTGCCTGGACTGGAACCAAGCATCCTAGGACCGGTTTTGGGGTTTCACCCCTCTTCAGCCAGGATAGCTTGATTCCAGTGGCATGGAGAGCACGGGACTAACGTCTAAGCATACCCGTCCCACTCGGGGTGACAAATGCAAATACAACACTCGATGGACAGAATGCAGAACAATGTCATACATTCATCCCAGTACAGAGAGCTGGCCCTAAATCCATTGTTTTTTTGCTCACCATGCCATTCCAGTATGAACCCAGCCATATGCAAGTCAGTGTTTACCCTGTGCCTCATGGGAACAGTCCTGCCCGAACTGCTAAGCCAGGTCCTGCCTGGACTGGAACCAAGCATCCTAGGACCGGTTTCGGGGTTTCACCCCTCTTCAGCCAGGATAGCTTGATTCCAGTGGCATGGAGAGCACGGGACTCACGTCTGAGCATACCCGTCCCACTCGGGGTGAAAAAAGCGAAAACAACAGTTGATGGACAGAATGCAGAACAATGTCATACATTCACTCCAGTACAGAGATCTGGGCCTAAATCCATCGTTTTTTTGCTCACCATGCCATTCCAGTATGAACCCAGCCATGTGCAAATCAGTGTTGACCTTGTGCCTCATGGGAACAGTCCAGCCCGAACTGCTAACCCAGGTCCTGCCTGGACTGGAACCAAGCATCCTATTACCGGTTTCGGGGTTTCACCCCTCTTCAGCCAGGATAGCTTGATTCCAATGGCATGGAGAGCACCGGACTCACATCTGGGCATACCCGTCCCACTCGGGGTGACAAATGCAAACACAACAGTTGATGGACAGAATGCAGAACAATGTCATACATTCACCCCAGTACAGAGATCTGGGCCTAAATCCATCGTTTTTTTGCTCACCTTGCTATTCCAGTTTGAACCCATCCATATGCAAATCAGTCTTGACCCTGTGCCTCATGGGAACAGTCCAGCCCGAACTGCCAAGCCACGTCCTCCCTGGACTGGAACCAAGCATCCTAGGACCGGTTTCGGGGTTTCACCCCTCTTCAGACAGGATAGCTTGATTCCAGTGGCATGGAGAGCATGGGACCCACGTCTGGGCATTCCATTGCCACTCGGGGTGACAAATGCAAAAACAACAGATGATGAACAGAATGCAGAACAATGTCATATATTCACCCCAGTAAAGAGATCTGGGCCTAAATCCATCGTTTTTTTGCTCACCATTCCGTTCCAGTTTGAACCCAGCCATATGCAAAGCAGTCTTGACCCTGTGCCTCATGGGTACAGTCCAGCCCGAACTGCCAAGTCAGGTCCTGCCTGGACTGGAACCAAGCATCCTAGGACCGGTTTCGCGGTTTCACCCCTCTTCAGGCAGGATAGCTTGATTCCAGTGGCATAGAGAGCACTGGACTCACGTCTGAGCATACCCGTCCCACTCGGGGTGACAAATGCAAAAACAACAGTTGATGGACAGAATGCAGAACAATGTCCTACATTCACCTCAGTAGAGAGATTTTGGCCTAAATCCATCGTTTTGTTGCTCACACTGCCATTCCAGTAGGAACCCAGCCATATGCAAATCAGTCTTGACCCTGTGCCTCATGGGAACAGTCCAGCCCAAACTGTTAAGCCATGTCCTGCCTGGAATGGAACCAAGCATCCTAGGACCGGTTTCAGGGTTCCATCCCTCTTCAGCCAGGATAGCTTGATTCCAGTGGCATGGAGAGCACGGGACTCACGTCTGAGCATACCCGTCCCACTCGGGGTGACAAATGCAAAAACAACAGTTGATGGACAGAATACAGAACAATGTCATACATTCACCCCAGTACAGAGATCTGGGCCTAAATCCATAGTTTTTTTGCTCACCATGCCATTCCAGTATGAACCCAGCCTGTGCCTCATGGGAACAGTCCAGCCCAAACTGCTAAGCCAGGTCCTGCCTGGACTGGAACCAAGCTTCCTAGGACCGGTTTCGGGGTTTCACCCCTACTCAGCCAGGATAGCTTGATTCCAGTGGCATGGAGAGCACGGGACTCACGTCTGAGCATACCCGTCCCACTCGGTGTGTCAAATGCAAAAACAACAGTTGATGGACAGAATGCAGAACAATTTCATACATTCACCCCAGTTCAGAGCTCTGGGCCAAAATCTATCATTTTTTTGCTCTCCATGCCGTTCCAGTTTGCACACAGCCATATGCAAATCAGTCTTGACCCTGTGCCTCATGGGTACAGTCCAGCCCGAACTGCCAAGACAGGTCCTTACTGGACTGGAACCAAGCATCCTAGGACCGGTGTCGGGGTTTCACCCCTCTTCAGCCAGGATAGCTTGATTCCAGTGGCATGGAGAGCACGGGACTCACGTCTGAGCATACCCGTCCCACTCGGGGTGACAAATGCAAAAACAACAGTTGATGGACAGAATGCAGAACAATGTCATACATTCACCCCAGTACAGAGATCTGGGCTTAAATCCATCGTTTTTTTGCTCACCATGCCATTCCAGTATGAAACCAGCCATATGCAAATCAGTCTTGACCCTGTGCCTCATGGGAACTGTCCAGTCCGAACTGCTAAGCCAGGTCCTGCCTGGACTGGAACCAAGCATCCTAGGACCGGTTTTGGGGTTTCACCCCTCTTCAGCCAGGATAGCTTGATTCCAGTGGCATGGAGAGCACGGGACTAACGTCTAAGCATACCCGTCCCACTCGGGGTGACAAATGCAAATACAACACTCGATGGACAGAATGCAGAACAATGTCATACATTCATCCCAGTACAGAGAGCTGGCCCTAAATCCATTGTTTTTTTGCTCACCATGCCATTCCAGTATGAACCCAGCCATATGCAAGTCAGTGTTTACCCTGTGCCTCATGGGAACAGTCCTGCCCGAACTGCTAAGCCAGGTCCTGCCTGGACTGGAACCAAGCATCCTAGGACCGGTTTCGGGGTTTCACCCCTCTTCAGCCAGGATAGCTTGATTCCAGTGGCATGGAGAGCACGGGACTCACGTCTGAGCATACCCGTCCCACTCGGGGTGAAAAAAGCGAAAACAACAGTTGATGGACAGAATGCAGAACAATGTCATACATTCACTCCAGTACAGAGATCTGGGCCTAAATCCATCGTTTTTTTGCTCACCATGCCATTCCAGTATGAACCCAGCCATGTGCAAATCAGTGTTGACCCTGTGCCTCATGGGAACAGTCCAGCCCGAACTGCTAACCCAGGTCCTGCCTGGACTGGAACCAAGCATCCTATTACCGTTTTCGGGGTTTCACCCCTCTTCAACCAGGATAGCTTGATGCCAATGGCATGGAGAGCACGGGACTCACGTCTGGGCATACCCGTCCCACTCGGGGTGACAAATGCAAACACAACAGTTGATGGACAGAATGCAGAACAATGTCATACATTCACCCCAGTACAGAGATCTGGGCCTAAATCCATCGTTTTTTTGCTCACCTTGCTATTCCAGTTTGAACCCAGCCATATGCAAATCAGTCTTGACCCTGTGCCTCATGGGAACAGTCCAGCTCGAACTGCCAAGCCAGGTCCTCCCTGGACTGGAACCAAGCATCCTAGGACCGGTTTCGGGGTTTCACCCCTCTTCAGACAGGATAGCTTGATTCCAGTGGCATGGAGAGCATGGGACCCACGTCTGGGCATTCCATTGCCACTCGGGGTGACAAATGCAAAAACAACAGATGATGAACAGAATGCAGAACAAAGTCATATATTCACCCCAGTAAAGAGATCTGGGCCTAAATCCATCGTTTTTTTGCTCACCATTCCGTTCCAGTTTGAACCCAGCCATATGCAAAGCAGTCTTGACCCTGTGCCTCATGGGTACAGTCCAGCCCGAACTGCCAAGTCAGGTCCTGCCTGGACTGGAACCAAGCATTCTAGGACCGGTTTCGCGGTTTCACCCCTCTTCAGGCAGGATAGCTTGATTCCAGTGGCATAGAGAGCACGGGACTCACGTCTGAGCATACCCGTCCCACTCGGGGTGACAAATGCAAAAACAACAGTTGATGGACAGAATGCAGAACAATGTCCTACATTCACCTCAGTAGAGAGATTTTGGCCTAAATCCATCGTTTTGTTGCTCACCCTGCCATTCCAGTAGGAACCCAGCCATATGCAAATCAGTCTTGACCCTGTGCCTCATGGGAACAGTCCAGCCCAAACTGTTAAGCCATGTCCTGCCTGGAATGGAACCAAGCATCCTAGGACCGGTTTCAGGGTTCCACCCCTCTTCAGCCAGGATAGCTTGATTCCAGTGGCATGGAGAGCACGGGACTCACGTCTGAGCATACCCGTCCCACTCGGGGTGACAAATGCAAAAACAACAGTTGATGGACAGAATGCAGAACAATGTCATACATTCACCCCAGTACAGAGATCTGGGCCTAAATCCATAGTTGTTTTGCTCACCATGCCATTCCAGTATGAACCCAGCCTGTGCCTCATGGGAACAGTCCAGCCCAAACTGCTAAGCCAGGTCCTGCCTGTACTGGAACTAAGCTTCCTAGGACCGGTTTCGGGGTTTCACCCCTCTTCAGCCAGGATAGCTTGATTCCAGTGGCATGGAGAGCACGGGACTCACGTCTGAGCATACCCGTCCCACTCGGTGTGACAAATGCAAAAACAACAGTTGATGGACAGAATGCAGAACAATGTCATACATTCACCCCAGTTCAGAGCTCTGGGCCTAAATCTATCATTTTTTTGCTCTCCATGCCGTTCCAGTTTGCACACAGCCATATGCAAATCAGTCTTGACCCTGTGCCTCATGGGTACAGTCCAGCCCGAACTGCCAAGCCAGGTCCTTACTGGACTGGAACCAAGCATCCTAGGACCGGTGTCGGGGTTTCACCCCTCTTCAGCCAGGATAGCTTGATTCCAGTGGCATGGAGAGCACGGGACTCACGTCTGAGCATACCCGACCCACTCGGGGTGACAAATGCAAAAACAACAGTTGATGGACAGAATGCAGAACAATGTCATACATTCACCCCAGTACAGAGATCTGGGCTTAAATCCATCGTTTTTTTGCTCACCATGCCATTCCAGTATGAAACCAGCCATATGCAAATCAGTCTTGACCCTGTGCCTCATGGGAACAGTCCAGTCCGAACTGCTAAGCCAGGTCCTGCCTGGACTGGAACCAAGCATCCTAGGACCGGTTTTGGGGTTTCACCCCTCTTCAGCCAGGATAGCTTGATTCCAGTGGCATGGAGAGCACGGGACTAACGTCTAAGCATACCCGTCCCACTCGGGGTGACAAATGCAAATACAACACTCGATGGACAGAATGCAGAACAATGTCATACATTCATCCCAGTACAGAGAGCTGGCCCTAAATCCATTGTTTTTTTGCTCACCATGCCATTCCAGTATGAACCCAGCCATATGCAAGTCAGTGTTTACCCTGTGCCTCATGGGAACAGTCCTGCCCGAACTGCTAAGCCAGGTCCTGCCTGGACTGGAACCAAGCATCCTAGGACCGGTTTCGGGGTTTCACCCCTCTTCAGCCAGGATAGCTTGATTCCAGTGGCATGGAGAGCACGGGACTCACATCTGAGCATACCCGTCCCACTCGGGGGGACAAATGCAAAAACAACAGTTGATGGACAGAATGCAGAACAATGTCATACATTCACCCCAGTACAGAGATCTGGGCCTAAATCCATTGTTTGTTTGCTCACCATGCCGTTCCAGTTTGAACCCAGCCATATGCAAATCAGTCTTGACCCTGTGCCTCATGGGTACAGTCCAGCCCGAACTGCCAAGCCAGGTCCTCCCTGGACTGGAACCAAGCATCCTAGGACCGGTTTCGGGGTTTCACCCCTCTTCAGCCAGGATAGCTTGATTCCAGTGGCATGGAGAGCACGGCACTCACGTCTGAGCATACCCGTTCCACTCGGGGTGGCTAATGCAAAAACAACAGTTGATGGACAGAATGCAGAACAATGTCATACATTCTACCCAGTACAGAGATCTGGGCCTAAATCCATCGTTTTTTTTGCTCACCATGCTATTCTAGTTTGAATCCAGCCATATGCAAATCAGTCTTGACCCTGTGCCTCATGGGTACAGTCCAGCCCGAACTGCCAAGCCAGGTCCTCCCTGGACTGGAAACAAGCATCCTAAGACCGGTTTCAGGGTTTCACCCCTCTTCAGCCAGGATAGCTTGATTCCAGTGGCATGGAGAGCACGGGACCCACGTCTGGGCATACCCTTCCCACTCGGGGTGACAAATGCAAAAACAACAGTTGATGGACAGAATGCAGAACAATGTCATACATTCACCCCAGTTCAGAGCTCTGGGCCTAAATCTATCATTTTTTTGCTCTCCATGCCGTTCCAGTTTGCACACAGCCATATGCAAATCAGTCTTGACCCTGTGCCTCATGGGTACAGTCCAGCCCAAACTGCCAAGCCAGGTCCTTACTGGACTGGAACCAAGCATCCTAGGACCGGTGTTGGGGTTTCACCCCTCTTCAGCCAGGATAGCTTGATTCCAGTGGCATGGAGAGCACGGGACTCACGTCTGAGCATACCCGTCCCACTTGGGGTGACAAATGCAAAAACAACAGTTGATGGACAGAATGCAGAACAATGTCATACATTCACCCCAGTACAGAGATCTGGGCTTAAATCCATCGTTTTTTTGCTCACCATGCCATTCCAGTATGAAACCAGCCATATGCAAATCAGTCTTGACCCTGTGCCTCATGGGAACAGTCCAGTCCGAACTGCTAAGCCAGGTCCTGCCTGGACTGGAACCAAGCATCCTAGGACCGGTTTTGGGGTTTCACCCCTCTTCAGCCAGGATAGCTTGATTCCAGTGGCATGGAGAGCACGGGACTAACGTCTAAGCATACCCGTCCCACTCGGGGTGACAAATGCAAATACAACACTTGATGGACAAAATGCAGAACAATGTCATACATTCATCCCAGTACAGAGAGCTGGCCCTAAATCCATTGTTTTTTTGCTCACCATGCCATTCCAGTATGAACCCAGCCATATGCAAGTCAGTGTTTACCCTGTGCCTCATGGGAACAGTTCTGCCCGAACTGCATAGCCAGGTCCTGCCTGGACTGGAACCAAGCATCCTAGGACCGGTTTCGGGGTTTCACCCCTCTTCAGCCAGGATAGCTTGATTCCAGTGGCATGGAGAGCACGGGACTCACATCTGAGCATACCCGTCCCACTCGGGGTGACAAATGCAAAAACAACAGTTGATGGACAGAATGCAGAACAATGTCATACATTCACCCCAGTACAGAGATCTGGGCCTAAATCCATTGTTTGTTTGCTCACCATGCCGTTCCAGTTTGAACCCAGCCATATGCAAATCAGTCTTGACCCTGTGCCTCATGGGTACAGTCCAGCCCGAACTGCCAAGCCAGGTCCTCCCTGGACTGGAACCAAGCATCCTAGGACCGGTTTCGGGGTTTCACCCCTCTTCAGCCAGGATAGCTTGATTCCAGTGGCATGGAGAGCACGGCACTCACGTCTGAGCATACCCGTCCCACTCGGGGTGGCTAATGCAAAAACAACAGTTGATGGACAGAATGCAGAACAATGTCATACATTCTACCCAGTACAGAGATCTGGGCCTAAATCCATCGTTTTTTTTGCTCACCATGCTATTCTAGTTTGAATCCAGCCATATGCAAATCAGTCTTGACCCTGTGCCTCATGGGTACAGTCCAGCCCGAACTGCCAAGCCAGGTCCTCCCTGGACTGGAAACAAGCATCCTAAGACCGGTTTCAGGGTTTCACCCCTCTTCAGCCAGGATAGCTTGATTCCAGTGGCATGGAGAGCACGGGACCCACGTCTGGGCATACCCTTCCCACTCGGGGTGACAAATGCAAAAACAACAGTTGATGGACAGAATGCAGAACAATGTCATACATTCACCCTAGTACAGAGATCTGGGCTTAAAGCCATCGTTTTTTTGCCCAGCATGCCACTCCAGTATGAACCCAGCCATATGCAAATCATTCTTGACCCTGTGCCTCATGGGAACAGTCCAGCCCAAACTGCTAAGCCAGGTCCTGCCTGGACTGGAATCAAGCATCCTAGCACAGGTTTCGGGGTTTCACCCCTCTTCAGCTAGGATAGCTTGATTCCAGTGTCATGGAGAGCACGGGACTCACGTCTGAGCATACCTGTCCCACTCGGGGTGACAAATGCAAAAACAACACCTGATGGACAGAATGCAGAACAATGTCATACATTCACCCTAGTACAGAGATCTGGGCTTAAAGCCATCGTTTTTTTGCCCAGCATGCCACTCCAGTATGAACCCAGCCATATGCAAATCATTCTTGACCCTGTGCCTCATGGGAACAGTCCAGCCCAAACTGCTAAGCCAGGTCCTGCCTGGACTGGAACAAAGCATCCTAGGACCGGTTTCGGGGTTTCACCCCTCTTCAGCCAGGATAGCTTGATTCCAGTGGCATGGAGAGCACGGGACTCACGTCTGAGCATACCCGTCCCACTAGGGGGGAAAAAATCGAAAACAACAGTTGATGGACAGAATGCATAACAATGTCATACATTCACCCCAGTACAGAGATCTGGGCCTAAATCCATCGTTTTTTTGATCACCATGCCATTCCAGTATGAACCCAGCCATTTGCAAATCAGTGTTGACCCTGTTCCTCATGGGAACAGTCCAGCCCGAACTGCTAACCCAGGTCCTGCCTGGACTGGAACCAAGCATCCTATTACCGGTTTCGGGGTTTCACCCCTCTTCAGCCAGGATAGCTTGATTCCAGTGGCATGGAGAGCACGGGACTCACGTCTGGGCATACCCGTCCCACTCGGGGTGACAAATGCAAACACAACAGTTGATGGACAGAATGCAGAACAATGTCATACATTCACCCCAGTACAGAGATCTGGGCCTAAATCCATCGTTTTTTTGCTCACCATGCTATTCCAGTTTGAACCCAGCCATATGCAAATCAGTCTTGACCCTGTGCCTCATGGGAACAGTCCAGCCCGAACTGCCAAGCCAGGTCCTACCTGGACTGGAACCAAGCATCCTAGGACCGGTTTCGGGGTTTCACCCCTCTTCAGACAGGATAGCTTGATTCCAGTGGCATGGAGAGCACGGGACTCACGTCTGGGCATACCCGTCCCACTCGGGGTGACAAATGCAAACACAACAGTTGATGGACAGAATGCAGAACAATGTCATACATTCACCCCAGTACAGAGATCTGGGCCTAAATCCATCGTTTTTTTGCTCACCATGCTATTCCAGTTTGAACCCAGCCATATGCAAATCAGTCTTGACCCTGTGCCTCATGGGAACAGTCCAGCCCGAACTACCAAGCCAGGTCCTCCCTGGACTGGAACCAAGCATCCTAGGACCGGTTTCGGGGTTTCACCCCTCTTCAGCCAGGATAGCTTGATTCCAGTGGCATGGAGAGCAAGGGACTCACGTCTAAGCATACCCGTCCCACTCGGGGTGACAAATGCAAATACAACACTTGATGGACAGAATGCAGAACAATGTCATACATTCACCCCAGTACAGAGATCTGGGCCTAAATCCATCGTTTTTTTGCTCACCATGCTATTCCAGTTTGAACCCAGCCATATGCAAATCAGTCTTGACCCTGTGCCTCATGGGAACAGTCCAGCCCGAACTGCCAAGCCAGGTCCTCCCTGGACTGGAACCAAGCATCCTAGGACCGGTTTCGGGGTTTCACCCCTCTTCAGCCAGGATAGCTTGTTTCCAGTGGCATGGAGAGCACGGGACTCACGTCTGAGCATACCCGTCCCACTCGGGGTGAAAAAATCGAAAACAACAGTTGATGGACAGAATGCAGAACAATGTCATACATTCACCCCAGTACAGAGATCTGGGCCTAAATCCATCGTTTTTTTGCTCACCATGCCATTCCAGTATGAACCCAGCCATGTGCAAATCAGTGTTGACCCTGTGCCTCATGGGAACAGTCCAGCCCAAACTGCTAACCCAGGTCCTGCCTGGACTGGAACCAAGCATACTATTACCGGTTTCGGGGTTTCACCCCTCTTCAGCCAGGATAGCTTGATTCCAGTGTCATGGAGAGCACGGGACTCACGTCTGGGCATACCCGTCCCACTCGGGGTGACAAATGCAAACACAACAGTTGATGGACAGAATGCAGAACAATGTCATACATTCACCCCAGTACAGAGATCTGGGCCTAAATCCATCTTTTTTTGCTCACCATGCTATTCCAGTTTGAACCCAGCCATATGCAAATCAGTCTTGACCCTGTGCCTCATGGGAACAGTCCAGCCCGAACTGCCAAGCCAGGTCCTGCCTGGAATGGAACCAAGCATCCTAGGACCGGTTTCAGGGTTTCACCCCTCCTCAGCCAGGATAGCTTGATTCCAGTGGCATGGAGAGCACGGGACTCACGTCTGAGCATACCCGTCCCACTCGGGGTGACAAATGCAAAAACAACAGTTGATGGACATAATGCAGAACAATGTCATACATTCACCCCAGTACAGAGATCTGGGCCTAAATCCATAGTTTTTTTGCTCACCATGCCATTCCAGTATGAACCCAGCCATATGTAAATCACTCTTGACCCTGTGCCTCATGGGAACAGTCCAGCCCAAACTGCTAAGCCAGGTCCTGCCTGGACTGGAACCAAGCATCCTAGGACCGGTTTCGGGGTTTCACCCCTCTTCAGCCAGGATAGCTTGATTCCAGTGGCATGGAGAGCACGGGACTCATGTCTGAGCATACCCATCCCACTCGGTGTGACAAATGCAAAAACAACAGTTGATGGACAGAATGCAGAACAATGTCATACATTCACCCCAGTTCAGAGCTCTGGGCCTAAATCTATCGTTTTTTTGCTCTCCATGCCATTCCAGTTTGCACACAGCCATATGCAAATCAGTCTTGACCCTGTGCCTCATGGGTACAGTCCAGCCCGAACTGCCAAGCCAGGTCCTTCCTGGACTGGAACCAAGCATCCTAGGACCGGTGTCGGGGTTTCACCCCTCTTCAGCCAGGATAGCTTGATTCCAGTGGCATGGAGAGCACGGGACTCACGTCTGAGCATACCCGTCCCACTCGGGCTGACAAATGCAAAAACAACAGTTGATGGACAGAATGCAGAACAATGTCATACATTCACCCCAGTACAGAGATCTGGGCTTAAATCCATCATTTTTTTGCTCACCATGCCATTCCAGTATGAAACCAGCCATATGCAATCAGTCTTGACCCTGTGCCTCATGGGATCAGTCCAGTCCGAACTGCTAAGCCAGGTCCTGCCTAGACTGGAACCAAGCATCCTAGGACCGGTTTTGGGGTTTCACCCCTCTTCAGCCAGGATAGCTTGATTCCAGTGGCATGGAGAGCACGGGACTCACGTCTAAGCATACCCATCCCACTCGGGGTGACAAATGCAAATACAACATTTGATGGACAGAATGCAGAACAATGTCATACATTCATCCCAGTACAGAGAGCTGGCCCTAAATCCATCGTTTTTTTGCTCACCATGCCATTCCAGTATGAACCCAGCCATATGCAAGTCAGTGTTTACCCTGTGCCTCATGGGAACAGTCCTGCCCGAACTGCTAAGCCAGGTCCTGCCTGGACTGGAACCAAGCATCCTAGGACCGGTTTCGGGGTTTCACCCCTCTTCAGCCAGGATAGCTTGATTCCAGTGGCATGGAGAGCACGGGACTCACATCTGAGCATACCCGTCCCACTCGGGGTGACAAATGCAAAAACAACAGTTGATGGACAGAATGCAGAACAATGTCATACATTCACCCCAGTACAGAGACTTGGGCCTAAACCCATCGTTTTTTTGCTCACCATGCCATTCCAGTATGAAATCAGCATTATGCAAATCAGTCTTGACCCTGTGCCTCATGGGAACAGTCCAGCCCGAACTGCCAAGCAAGGTCCTGCCAGGACTGGTACCAAGCATCCTAGGACCGGTTTCGGCGTTTCACCCCTCTTCAGCCAGGATAGCTTGATTCCAGTGGCATGGAGAGCACGGGACTCACATCTGAGCATACCCGTCCCACTCGGGGTGACAAATGCAAAAACAACAGTTGATGGACAGAATGCAGAACAATGTCATACATTCACCCCAGTACAGAGATCTGGGCCTAAATCCATTGTTTGTTTGCTCACCATGCCGTTCCAGTTTGAACCCAGCCATATGCAAATCAGTCTTGACCCTGTGCCTCATGGGTACAGTCCAGCCCGAACTGCCAAGCCAGGTCCTCCCTGGACTGGAACCAAGCATCCTAGGACCGGTTTCGGGGTTTCACCCCTCTTCAGCCAGGATAGCTTGATTCCAGTGGCATGGAGAGCACGGCACTCACGTCTGAGCATACCCGTCCCACTCGGGGTGGCTAATGCAAAAACAACAGTTGATGGACAGAATGCAGAACAATGTCATACATTCTACCCAGTACAGAGATCTGGGCCTAAATCCATCGTTTTTTTTGCTCACCATGCTATTCTAGTTTGAATCCAGCCATATGCAAATCAGTCTTGACCCTGTGCCTCATGGGTACAGTCCAGCCCGAACTGCCAAGCCAGGTCCTCCCTGGACTGGAAACAAGCATCCTAAGACCGGTTTCAGGGTTTCACCCCTCTTCAGCCAGGATAGCTTGATTCCAGTGGCATGGAGAGCACGGGACCCACGTCTGGGCATACCCTTCCCACTCGGGGTGACAAATGCAAAAACAACAGTTGATGGACAGAATGCAGAACAATGTCATACATTCACCCTAGTACAGAGATCTGGGTTAAAGCCATCGTTTTTTTGCCCAGCATGCCACTCCAGTATGAACCCAGCCATATGCAAATCATTCTTGACCCTGTGCCTCATGGGAACAGTCCAGCCCAAACTGCTAAGCCAGGTCCTGCCTGGACTGGAATCAAGCATCCTAGCACAGGTTTCGGGGTTTCACCCCTCTTCAGCTAGGATAGCTTGATTCCAGTGTCATGGAGAGCACGGGACTCACGTCTGAGCATACCTGTCCCACTCGGGGTGACAAATGCAAAAACAACACCTGATGGACAGAATGCAGAACAATGTCATACATTCACCCTAGTACAGAGATCTGGGCTTAAAGCCATAGTTTTTTTGCCCAGCATGCCACTCCAGTATGAACCCAGCCATATGCAAATCATTCTTGACCCTGTGCCTCATGGGAACAGTCCAGCCCAAACTGCTAAGCCAGGTCCTGCCTGGACTGGAACAAAGCATCCTAGGACCGGTTTCGGGGTTTCACCCCTCTTCAGCCAGGATAGCTTGATTCCAGTGGCATGGAGAGCACGGGACTCACGTCTGAGCATACCCGTCCCACTAGGGGGGAAAAAATCGAAAACAACAGTTGATGGACAGAATGCATAACAATGTCATACATTCACCCCAGTACAGAGATCTGGGCCTAAATCCATCGTTTTTTTGATCACCATGCCATTCCAGTATGAACCCAGCCATTTGCAAATCAGTGTTGACCCTGTGCCTCATGGGAACAGTCCAGCCCGAACTGCTAACCCAGGTCCTGCCTGGACTGGAACCAAGCATCCTATTACCGGTTTCGGGGTTTCACCCCTCTTCAGCCAGGATAGCTTGATTCCAGTGGCATGGAGAGCACGGGACTCACGTCTGGGCATACCCATCCCACTCGGGGTGACAAATGCAAACACAACAGTTGATGGACAGAATGCAGAACAATGTCATACATTCACCCCAGTACAGAGATCTGGGCCTAAATCCATCGTTTTTTTGCTAACCATGCTATTCCAGTTTGAACCCAGCCATATGCAAATCAGTCTTGACCCTGTGCCTCATGGGAACAGTCCAGCCCGAACTGCCAAGCCAGGTCCTACCTGGACTGGAACCAAGCATCCTAGGACCGGTTTCGGGGTTTCACCCCTCTTCAGACAGGATAGCTTGATTCCAGTGGCATGGAGAGCACGGGACTCACGTCTGGGCATACCCGTCCCACTCGGGGTGACAAATGCAAACACAACAGTTGATGGACAGAATGTAGAACAATGTCATACATTCACCCCAGTACAGAGATTTGGGCCTAAATCCATCGTTTTTTTGCTCACCATGCTATTCCAGTTTGAACCCAGCCATATGCAAATCAGTCTTGACCCTGTGCCTCATGGGAACAGTCCAGCCCGAACTGCCAAGCCAGGTCCTCCCTGGACTGGAACCAAGCATCCTAGGACCGGTTTCGGGGTTTCACCCCTCTTCAGCCAGGATAGCTTGATTCCAGTGGCATGGAGAGCACGGGACTCACGTCTAAGCATACCCGTCCCACTCGGGGTGACAAATGCAAATACAACACTTGATGGACAGAATGCAGAACAATGTCATACATTCACCCCAGTACAGAGATCTGGGCCTAAATCCATCGTTTTTTTGCTCACCATGCTATTCCAGTTTGAACCCAGCCATATGCAAATCAGTCTTGACCCTGTGCCTCATGGGAACAGTCCAGCCCGAACTGCCAAGCCAGGTCCTCCCTGGACTGGAACCAAGCATCCTAGGACCGGTTTCGGGGTTTCACCCCTCTTCAGCCAGGATAGCTTGATTCCAGTGGCATGGAGAGCACGGGACTCACGTCTGAGCATACCCGTCCCACTCGGGGTGAAAAAATCGAAAACAACAGTTGATGGACAGAATGCAGAACAATGTCATACATTCACCCCAGTACAGAGATCTGGGCCTAAATCCATCGTTTTTTTGCTCACCATGCCATTCCAGTATGAACCCAGCCATGTGCAAATCAGTGTTGACCCTGTGCCTCATGGGAACAGTCCAGCCCAAACTGCTAACCCAGGTCCTGCCTGGACTGGAACCAAGCATCCTATTACCGGTTTCGGGGTTTCACCCCTCTTCAGCCAGGATAGCTTGATTCCAGTGTCATGGAGAGCACGGGACTCACGTCTGGGCATACCCGTCCCACTCGGGGTGACAAATGCAAACACAACAGTTGATGGACAGAATGCAGAACAATGTCATACATTCACCCCAGTACAGAGATCTGGGCCTAAATCCATCTTTTTTTGCTCACCATGCTATTCCAGTTTGAACCCAGCCATATGCAAATCAGTCTTGACCCTGTGCCTCATGGGAACAGTCCAGCCCGAACTGCCAAGCCAGGTCCTGCCTGGAATGGAACCAAGCATCCTAGGACCGGTTTCAGGGTTTCACCCCTCCTCAGCCAGGATAGCTTGATTCCAGTGGCATGGAGAGCACGGGACTCACGTCTGAGCATACCCGTCCCACTCGGGGTGACAAATGCAAAAACAACAGTTGATGGACATAATGCAGAACAATGTCATACATTCACCCCAGTACAGAGATCTGGGCCTAAATCCATAGTTTTTTTGCTCACCATGCCATTCCAGTATGAACCCAGCCATATGTAAATCACTCTTGACCCTGTGCCTCATGGGAACAGTCCAGCCCAAACTGCTAAGCCAGGTCCTGCCTGGACTGGAACCAAGCATCCTAGGACCGGTTTCGGGGTTTCACCCCTCTTCAGCCAGGATAGCTTGATTCCAGTGGCATGGAGAGCACGGGACTCATGTCTGAGCATACCCATCCCACTCGGTGTGACAAATGCAAAAACAACAGTTGATGGACAGAATGCAGAACAATGTCATACATTCACCCCAGTTCAGAGCTCTGGGCCTAAATCTATCGTTTTTTTGCTCTCCATGCCATTCCAGTTTGCACACAGCCATATGCAAATCAGTCTTGACCCTGTGCCTCATGGGTACAGTCCAGCCCAAACTGCCAAGCCAGGTCCTTCCTGGACTGGAACCAAGCATCCTAGGACCGGTGTAGGGGTTTCACCCCTCTTCAGCCAGGATAGCTTGATTCCAGTGGCACGGAGAGCACGGGACTCACGTCTGAGCATACCCGTCCCACTCGGGCTGACAAATGCAAAAACAACAGTTGATGGACAGAATGCAGAACAATGTCATACATTCACCCCAGTACAGAGATCTGGGCTTAAATCCATCATTTTTTTGCTCACCATGCCATTCCAGTATGAAACCAGCCATATGCAATCAGTCTTGACCCTGTGCCTCATGGGATCAGTCCAGTCCGAACTGCTAAGCCAGGTCCTGCCTGGACTGGAACCAAGCATCCTAGGACCGGTTTTGGGGTTTCACCCCTCTTCAGCCAGGATAGCTTGATTCCAGTGGCATGGAGAGCACGGGACTCACGTCTAAGCATACCCATCCCACTCGGGGTGACAAATGCAAATACAACATTTGATGGACAGAATGCAGAACAATGTCATACATTCATCCCAGTACAGAGAGCTGGCCCTAAATCCATCGTTTTTTTGCTCACCATGCCATTCCAGTATGAACCCAGCCATATGCAAGTCAGTGTTTACCCTGTGCCTCATGGGAACAGTCCTGCCCGAACTGCTAAGCCAGGTCCTGCCTGGACTGAAACCAAGCATCCTAGGACCGGTTTCGGGGTTTCACCCCTCTTCAGCCAGGATAGCTTGATTCCAGTGGCATGGAGAGCCCGGGACTCACATCTGAGCATACCCGTCCCACTCGGGGTGACAAATGCAAAAACAACAGTTGATGGACAGAATGCAGAACAATGTCATACATTCACCCCAGTACAGAGATCTGGGCCTAAACCCATCGTTTTTTTGCTTACCATGCCATTCCAGTATGAAATCAGCATTATGCAAATCAGTCTTGACCCTGTGCCTCATGGGAACAGTCCAGCCCGAACTGCCAAGCAAGGTCCTGCCAGGACTGGTACCAAGCATCCTAGGACCGGTTTCGGGGTTTCACCCCTCTTCAGCCAGGATAGCTTGATTCCAGTGGCATGGAGAGCACGGGACTCACGTCTGAGCATTTCCGTCCCACCTGGGGTGACAAATGCAAAAACAACAGTTGATGGACAGAATGCAGAACAATGTGATACATTCACCCCAGTACATAGATCTGGGTCTAATTCCATCGTTTGTTTGCTCACAATGCCATTCCAGTTTGAACCCAGCCATATGCAAATCAGTCTTGACCCTGTGCCTCATGGGTACAGTCCAGCCCGAACTGCCAAGCCAGGTCCTCCCTGGACTGGAACCAAGCATCCTAGGACCGGTTTCGGGGTTTCACCCCTCTTCAGCCAGGATAGCTTGATTCCAGTGGCATGGAGAGCACGGCACTCACGTCTGAGCATACTCGTCCCACTCGGGTTGGCTAATGCAAAAACAACAGTTGATGGACAGAATGCAGAAAAATGTCATACATTCTACCCAGTACAGAGATCTGGGCCTAAATCCATCGTTTTTTTGCTCACAATGCTATTCCAGTTTGAATCCAGCCATATGCAAATCAGTCTTGACCCTGTGCCTCATGGGTACAGTCCAGCCCGAACTGCCAAGCCAGGTCCTCCCTGGACTGGAACCAAGCATCCTAGGACCGGTTTCGGAGTTTCACCCCTCTTCAGCCAGGATAGCTTGATTCCAGTGTCATGGAGAGCACGGGACCCGCGTCTGGGCATTCCATTCCCACTCGAGGTGACAAATGCAAAAACAACAGATGAGGAACAGAAGGCAGAACAATGTCATACATTTTCCCCAGTACAGAGATCTGGGCCTAAATCTATCGTTTTTTAGCTCACCATGCCGTTCCAGTTTGAACCCAGCCATATGCAAATCAGTCTTGACCCTGTGCCTCATGGGTACAGTCTAGCCCGGACTGCCAAGCCAGGTCCTCCCTGGACTGGAAACAAGCATTCTAGGACCGGTTTCGGGGTTTCAACCCTCTTCAGCCAGGATAGCTTGATTCCAGTGGCATGGAGAGCACGGGACCCACGTCTGAGCATACCCTTCCCACTCCGGGTGACAAATGCAAAAACAACAGTTGATGGACAGAATGCAGAACAATGTCATACATTCACCCCAGTACAGAGATCTGGGCCTAAATCCATCGTTTTATTGCTCACCATGCCATTCCAGTTTGAACCCAGCGATATGCAAATCAGTCTTGACCCTGTGCCTCATGGGTACAGTCCAGCCCGAACTGCCAAGCCAGGTCCTCCCTGGACTGGAAACAAGCATCCTAAGACCGGTTTCAGGGTTTCACCCCTCTTCAGCCAGGATAGCTTGATTCCAGTGGCATGGAGAGCACGGGACCCACGTCTGGGCATACCCTTCCCACTCGGGGTGACAAATGCAAAAACAACAGTTGATGGACAGAATGCAGAACAATGTCATACATTCACCCCAGTACAGAGATCTGGGCCTAAATCCATCGTTATTTTGCTCACCATGCCATTTCAGTATGAACCCAGCCATATGCAAATCAGTTTTGACCCTGTGCCTCATGGGAACAGTCCTGCCCGAACTGCTTAGACAGGTCCTGCCTGGACTGGAATCAAGCATCCTAGCACAGATTTCGGGGTTTCACCCCTCTTCAGCTAGGATAGCTTGTTTCCAGTGTCATGGAGAGCACGGGACTCACGTCTGAGCATACCTGTCCCACTCGGGGTGACAAATGCAAAAATAACACCTGATGGACAGAATGCAGAACAATGTCATACATTCACCCCAGTACAGAGATCTGGGCTTAAAGCCATCGTTTTTTTGCCCAGCATGCCACTCCAGTATGAACCCAGCCATATGCAAATCATTCTTGACCCTGTGCCTCATGGGAACAGTCCAGCCCGAACTGCTAAGCCAGGTCCTGCCTGGACTGGAACAAAGCATCCTAGGACCGGTTTCGGGGTTTCACCCCTCTTCAGCCAGGATAGCTTGATTCCAGTGGCATGGAGAGCACGGGACTCACGTCTGAGCATACCCGTCCCACTCGGGGTGAAAAAAGCGAAAACAACAGTTGATGGACAGAATGCAGAACAATGTCATACATTCACCCCAGTACAGAGATCTGGGCCTAAATCCATAGTTTTTTTGCTCACCATGCCATTCCAGTATGAACCCAGCCATATGCAAATCAGTGTTGACCCTGTGCCTCATGGGAACAGTCCAGCCCAAACTGCTAACCCAGGTCCTGCCTGGACTGGAACCAATACAAAAAACAAGGGTCCTAACTCAATAGTTACCACAACACAATAATGTCATTCAGTTATATCTTTTCAAGTTTAGAGCTAAGAGAGATCATTTAAAGTAGCTCAGAATATTCAATATGGCGTCTTAACATAAAATGATGCAACATCCAGCACACGATTCATCATTATTTATTTACAAAAAGAGCATAATTTGCATAATATTCGGCGCATGGTTGCTCCAGAGGGAACGTGCATAAAAAGGAGAGTGCTGAGAAGTGAATGTGTAGAAGCAGAAGATTAGAAAAACAATAGAGCAATTATTAAGAACCTTTTCAAAGTACACGGTTATAATTCACTGTAAAAGGTGTCCTGGTAACGTTAGAACATATCAAAAAACAGTTCTAGATATTCCTTCCTCAGAACTTAATTCATATTGTAGCACGTTGGGGAATAACGTATACCAGGCTTAACAACAAGGGGGTGTCGACGTTTCGACCCGTCTTGGGGTACAGAGGTATTTTGAGACCTTGACCGTGCGGGTCTTCTTCAGGACAACAGAGGGTATTGGGGCAACCTGACATAGTCCTTGACTTGACTTCTGTGTCTGAAATAGTGAGAAAGGGTGATAAGGATGTTGCATTGATGGTGCAATTACACACCAGTTGGAGGGGGTGTAGGCTTACCTACTATGAATCCCGGTACGACTCTACCACAGATCACGAATCACAATAATTCAGTTAACATGTATGCAGTCCTGCTTGGTTAATTCCACAGGCTGTCGAGCTGAAATTAAGCAGAAATAAAACTATTGAAGGTGCGGGTCAGCGATTAACTCGCTCTCCCTAAAGTACCGAGGGCATGAACCTGATAGGTATCAACATACCTGCAATGGTCGAATCAATCAATTATGCAGTGTCACGGGCCTTCTATTTACGGGAGAGGAAACGGAATCGATTTAGGCATCTCGTTTCCAGTCGCTGGGCGCGCTGTAAGGAAACAGAGTAGGGAGTATCAGTAAGTGATTCCCAGCGGTGCAACCTCAATCACTGGAAAGGGTTCACACAGCTCTTACCTGCGTCCATAAGGGTCCGTGCTTCCCGTCGCGTCTCAACCGAGAGTGGCGGGAGCGCGTTGGGTCTAAGTATATAGAGTTACCGGGTAACCGTTCATGTAGTGACGGTGCGTCGGTGATTGTCACGGTGGAAAGACTCACCGGAGCCGTACACTTGTAGTTCAGTCAGGGTGTACGGCACGTATCCGTAGTGGATAAGGATCGTGTAAGTGAAATTATTCAATGTGCGACTTCACCATAGATAATTATAGGACCAATGTACCGGCCGGGATTAATTTAGAATTATCGTTACAAAATGCGCCTTTATAAGAGACAGAGGTCCCAAAACGCCATGGTCCATGGGAGGAGGGGGAATACAACCTCGCGGTTTAGGGAACAATTGTGAATACATGATCTCACAATAGTATCAACAACATATCATTATTTATATGTCATTACAATTATTAATTAAGAAAAATCAACAAACAATATAAACAATTAGACTAATAATAACAATTGCATATACTTAACAAACAAACATACAAATAAAAGGGTCCATCGGATGTACATATATAGAGTTAGCTATCCAATGTTGACCAATCGTGATCATGAGCAACAGAGGGGTATCTCAATATGTCATTACAATGATTGATTAGGAAGGATAAATAATAACACGTACATATACTAATCAAACAAACATACAATTGGAAAGTCCAACGGCTGTCAATATATAGGTTAGATTATCCATTGTTGACCAGTCGTAACCATGTACAATAAGGGAGTGTACCTGAGTCAAGACAAAGAGAGGAAAAACGGAGACCAATCACAGACCCTATTAGCCATTGCTCATAATGGAGATCTGTCTATTAATCTCCTCCAGTTCGTTCAATCCTCTGTTGATTGTGTCTAAGGCATGTATCCATCTACATTCCCTTCTGTTTAGTATCATGCTGAAGTCCCCTCCCCTGGGATTGGGCTTGATCTTTTCAATCACCCACCATTTCAAGCTGTCTGCAGTGTGACCAAAACTCGTGAAATGCTCAACCAAGGGTGCTCCCACTGTTTTGCAGCGTATGCGGCTACAATGCTGAAGGATGCGACATTTAACTTTTTGAGTCGTCTGTCCCACATACATGAAGTCACATGGGTAAACAATAGCATATATGACCCCTGAGGAGTTACAGTTGCTGAAGCCCTTCAAACTGTGTACCTGTTCATTGTGCGTGAATTCACTGATTTCCTTGGTCAAGGAACAGGCTTTACAGGATCCACACTTATGGTGTCCCACAATAGCCGGAATACCCCATAAGGTGGTCTGACCAGCATCCTGAGCCACGGGTAGTAAGGATTTAACCACGTGATCTCTCACATTTTTGCCTTTCTTGAAAGCATGCAAAGGCGTTGGTGTGTTGCCCAATTCATCCGACACTAAGTGCCAATGTTTATTTATTATCTTTTTGATGTCATTACTCTTTGTGCTAAACGTTGAGCACGGGACTCACGTCTGGGCATACCCGTCCCACTCGGGGTGACAAATGCAAACACAACAGTTGATGTACAGAATGCAGAACAATGTCATACATTCACCCCAGTACAGAGATCTGGGCCTAAATCCATCGTTTTTTTGCTCACCATGCTATTCCAGTTTGAACCCAGCCATATGCAAATCAGCCTTGACCCTGTGCCTCATGGGAACAGTCCAGCCCGAACTGCCAAGCCAGGTCCTGCCTGGAATGGAACCAAGCATCCTAGGACCACTTTCGGGGTTTCACCCCTCTTCAGCCAGGATAGCTTGATTCCAGTGGCATGGAGAGCACGGGACCCACGTCTGGGCATACCCTTCCCACTCGGGGTGACAAATGCAAAAAGAGCAGTTGATGGACAGAATGCAGAACAATGTCATACATTCACCCCAGTACAGAGATCTGGGCCTAAATCCATTGTTTGTTTGCTCACCATGCCGTTCCAGTTTGAACCCAGCCATATGCAAATCAGTCTTGACCCTGTGCCTCATGGGTACAGTCCAGCCCGAACTGCCAAGCCAGGTCCTCCCTGGACTGGAACCAAGCATCCTAGGACCGGTTTCGGGGTTTCACCCCTCTTCAGCCAGGATAGCTTGATTCCAGTGGCATGGAGAGCACGGCACTCACGTCTGAGCATACTCGTCCCACTCGGGGTGGCTAATGCAAAAACAACAGTTGATGGACAGAATGCAGAACAATGTCATACATTCTACCCAGTTCAGAGATCTGGGCCTAAATCCATCGTTTTTTTGCTCACAATTCTATTCCAGTTTGAATCCAGCCATATGCAAATCAGTCTTGACCCTGTGCCTCATGGGTACAGTCCAGCCCGAACTGCAAAGCCAGGTCCTCCCTGGACTGGAACCAAGCATCCTAGGACCGGTTTCGGGGTTTCACCCCTCTTCAGGCGGGATAGCTTGATTCCAGTGGCATGGAGAGCACGGGACCCGCGTCTGGGCATTCCATTCCCACTCGAGGTGACAAATGCAAAAACAACAGATGAGGAACAGAAGGCAGAACAATGTCATACATTCACCCCAGTACAGTGATCTGGGCCTAAATCCATCGTTTTTTAGCTCACCATGCCGTTCCAGTTTGAACCCAGCCATATGCAAATCAGTCTTGACCCTGTGCCTCATGGGTACAGTCCAGCCCGGACTGCCAAGCCAGGTCCTCCCTGGACTGGAAACAAGCATTCTAGGACCGGTTTCGGGGTTTCAACCCTCTTCAGCCAGGATAGCTTGATTCCAGTGGCATGGAGAGCACGGGACCCACGTCTGAGCATACCCTTCCCACTCCGGGTGACAAATGCAAAAACAACAGTTGATGGACAGAATGCAGAACAATGTCATACATTCACCCCAGTACAGAGATCTGGGCCTAAATCCATCGTTTTATTGCTCACCATGCCATTCCAGTTTGAACCCAGCGATATGCAAATCAGTCTTGACCCTGTGCCTCATGGGTACAGTCCAGCCCGAACTGCCAAGCCAGGTCCTCCCTGGACTGGAAACAAGCATCCTAAGACCGGTTTCAGGGTTTCACCCCTCTTCAGCCAGGATAGCTTGATTCCAGTGGCATGGAGAGCACGGGACCCACGTCTGGGCATACCCTTCCCACTCGGGGTGACAAATGCAAAAACAACAGTTGATGGACAGAATGCAGAACAATGTCATACATTCACCCGAGTACAGAGATCTGGGCCTAAATCCATCGTTTTTTTGCTCACCATGCCATTTCAGTATGAACCCAGCCATATGCAAATCAGTTTTGACCCTGTGCCTCATGGGAACAGTCCTGCCCGAACTGCTTAGACAGGTCCTGCCTGGACTGGAATCAAGCATCCTAGCACAGGTTTCGGGGTTTCACCCCTCTTCAGCTAGGATAGCTTGATTCCAGTGTCATGGAGAGCACGGGACTCACGTCTGAGCATACCTGTCCCACTCGGGGTGACAAATGCAAAAACAAAACCTGATGGACAGAATGCAGAACAATGTCATACATTCACCCCAGTACAGAGATCTGGGCCTAAATCCATCGTTTTATTGCTCACCATGCCATTCCAGTTTGAACCCAGCCATGTGCAAATCAGTCTTGACCCTGTGCCTCATGGGTACAGTCCAGCCCGAACTGCCAAGCCAGGTCCTCCCTGGACTGGAAACAAGCATCCTAAGACCGGTTTCAGGGTTTCACCCCTCTTCAGCCAGGATAGCTTGATTCCAGTGGCATGGAGAGCACGGGACCCACGTCTGGGCATACCCTTCCCACTTGGGGTGACAAATGCAAAAACAACAGTTGATGGACAGAATGCAGAACAATGTCATACATTCACCCCAGTACAGAGATCTGGGCCTAAATCCATCGTTTTTTTGCTCACCATGCCATTTCAGTATGAACCCAGCCATATGCAAATCACTTTTGACCCTGTGCCTCATGGGAACAGTCCTGCCGGAACTGCTTAGACAGGTCCTGCCTGGACTGGAATCAAGCATCCTAGCACAGGTTTCGGGGTTTCACCCCTCTTCAGCTAGGATAGCTTGATTCCAGTGGCATGGAGAGCACGGGACTCACGTCTGAGCATACCTGTCCCACTCGGGGTGACAAATGCAAAAACAAAACCTGATGGACAGAATGCAGAACAATGTCATACATTCACCCCAGTACAGAGATCTGGGATTAAAGCCATTGTTTTTTTGCCCAGCATGCCACTCCAGTATGAACCCAGCCATATGCAAATCATTCTTGACCCTGTGCCTCATGGGAACAGTCCAGCCCGAACTGCTAAGCCAGGTCCTGCCTGGACTGGAACAAAGCATCCTAGGACCGGTTTCGAGGTTTCACCCCTCTTCAGCCAGGATAGCTTGATTCCAGTGGCATGGAGAGCACGGGACTCACGTCTGAGCATACCCGTCCCACTCGGGGTGAAAAAAGCGAAAACAACAGTTGATGGACAGAATGCAGAACAATGTCATACATTCACTCCAGTACAGAGATCTGGGCCTAAATCCATCGTTTTTTTGCTCACCATGCCATTCCAGTATGAACCCAGCCATGTGCAAATCAGTGTTGACCCTGTGCCTCATGGGAACAGTCCAGCCCGAACTGCTAACCCTGGTCCTGCCTGGACTGGAACCAAGCATCCTATTACCGGTTTCGGGGTTTCACCCCTCTTCAGCCAGGATAGCTTGATTCCAGTGGCATGGAGAGCACGGGACTCACGTCTGGGCATACCCGTCCCACTCGGGGTGACAAATGCAAACACAACAGTTGATGGACAGAATGCAGAACAATGTCATACATTCACCCCAGTACAGAGATCTGGGCCTAAATCCATCGTTTTTTTGCTCACCTTGCTATTCCAGTTTGAACCCAGCCATATGCAAATCAGTCTGGACCCTGTGCCTCATGGGTACAGTCCAGCCCGAACTGCCAAGCCAGGTCCTTCCTGGACTGGAACCAAGCATCCTAGGACCGGTGTCGGGGTTTCACCCCTCTTCAGCCAGGATAGCTTGATTCCAGTGGCATGGAGAGCACGGGACTCACGTCTGAGCATACCTGTCCCACTCGGGGTGACAAATACAAAAACAACAGTTGATGGACAGAATGCAGAACAATGTCATACATTCACCCCAGTACAGAGATCTGGGCCTAAATCCATTGTTTGTTTGCTCACCATGCCATTCCAGTGTGAACCCAGCCATATGCAATTCAGTGTTTACCCTGTGCCTCATGGGAACAGTCCTGCCCGAACTGCTAAGCCAGGTCCTGCCTGGACTGGAACCAAGCATCCTAGGACCGGTTTCGGGGTTTCACCCCTCTTCAGCCAGGATAGCTTGATTCCAGTGGCATGGAGAGCACGGGACTCACATCTGAGCATACCCGTCCCACTCGGGGTGACAAATGCAAAAACAACAGTTGATGGACAGAATGCAGAACAATGTCATACATTCACCCCAGTACAGAGATCTGGGCCTAAATCCATTGTTTGTTTGCTCACCATGCCGTTCCAGTTTGAACCCAGCCATATGCAAATCAGTCTTGACCCTGTGCCTCATGGGTACAGTCCAGCCCGAACTGCCAAGCCAGGTCCTCCCTGGACTGGAAACAAGCATCCTAAGACCGGTTTCAGGGTTTCACCCCTCTTCAGCCAGGATAGCTTGATTCCAGTGGCATGGAGAGCACGGGACCCACGTCTGAGCATACCCTTCCCACTCGGGGTGACAAATGCAAAAACAACAGTTGATGGACAGAATGCAGAACAATGTCATACATTCACCCCAGTACAGAGGTCTGGGCCTAAATCCATCGTTTTTTTGGTCACCATGCCATTTCAGTATGAACCCAGCCATATGCAAATCAGTTTTGACCCTGTGCCTCATGGGAACAGTCCAGCCCGAACTGCTTAGACAGGTCCTGCCTGAACTGGAATCAAGCATCCTAGCACAGGTTTCGGGGTTTCACCCCTCTTCAGCTAGGGTAGCTTGATTCCAGTGTCATGGAGAGCACAAGACTCACGTCTGAGCATACCTGTCCCACTCGGGGTGACAAATGCAAAAACAACACCTGATGGACAGAATGCAGAACAATGTCATACATTCACCCCAGTACAGAGATCTGGGCTTAAAGCCATCGTTTTTTTGCCCAGCATGCCACTCCAGTATGAACCCAGCCATATGCAAATCATTCTTGACCCTGTGCCTCATGGGAACAGTCCAGCCCGAACTGCTAAGCCAGGTCCTGCCTGGACTGGAACAAAGCATCGTAGGACCGGTTTCGGGGTTTCACCCCTCTTCAGCCAGGATAGCTTGATTCCAGTGGCATGGAGAGCACGGGACTTACGTCTGAGCATACCCGTCCCTCTCAGGGTGAAAAAAGCGAAAACAACAGTTTATGGACAGAATGCAGAACAATGTCATACATTCACCCCAGTACAGAGATCTGGGCCTAAATCCATCGTTTTTTTGCTCACCATGCCATTCCAGTATGAACCCAGCCATGTGCAAATCAGTGTTGACCCTGTGCCTCATGGGAACAGTCCAGCCCGAACTGCTAACCCAGGTCCTGCCTGGACTGGAACCAAGCATCCTATTACCGGTTTCGGGGTTTCACCCCTCTTCAGCCAGGATAGCTTGATTCCAGTGGCATGGAGAGCACGGGACTCACGTCTGGGCATACCCGTCCCACTCGGGTTGACAAATGCAAACACAACAGTTGATGGACAGAATGCAGAACAATGTCAGACCTTCACCCCAGTACAGAGATCTGGGCCTAAATCCATCGTTTTTTTGCCAACCATGCTATTCCAGTTTGAACCCAGCCATATGCAAATCAGTCTTGACCCTGTGCCTCATGGGAACAGTCCAGCCCGAACTGCCAAGCCAGGTCCTCCCTGGACTGGAACCAAGCATCCTAGGACCGGTTTCGGGGTTTCACCCCTCTTCAGACAGGATAGCTTGATTCCAGTGGCATGGAGAGCATGGGACCCACGTCTGGGCATTCCATTGCCACTCGGGGTGACAAATGCAAAAACAACAGATGATGAACAGAATGCAGAACAATGTCATATATTCACCCCAGTACAGAGATCTGCGCCTCGTTTTTTTGCTCACCATTCCGTTCCAGTTTGAACCCAGCCATATGCAAAGCAGTCTTGACCCTGTGCCTCATGGGTACAGTCCAGCCCGAACTGCCAAGCCAGGTCCTGCCTGGACTGGAACCAAGCATCCTAGGACCGGTTTCGCGGTTTCACCCCTCTTCAGGCAGGATAGCTTGATTCCAGTGGCATAGAGAGCACGGGACTCACGTCTGAGCATACCCGTCCCACTCGGGGTGACAAATGCAAAAACAACAGTTGATGGACAGAATGCAGAACAATGTCATACCTTCACCCCAGTACAGAGATCTGGGCCTAAATCCATAGTTTTTTTGCTCACCATGCCATTCCAGTATGAACCCAGCCATATGTAAATCACTCTTGACCCTGTGCCTCATGGGAACAGTCCAGCCCAAACTGCTAAGCCAGGTCCTGCCTGGATTGGACCCAAGCATCCTAGGAACGGTTTCGAGGTTTCACCCCTCTTCAGCCAGGATAGCTTGATTGCAGTGGCATGGAGAGCACGGGACTCATGTCTGAGCATACCCATCCCACTCGGTGTGACAAATGCAAAAACAACAGTTGATGGACAGAATGCAGAACAATGTCATACATTCACCCCAGTTCAGAGCTCTGGGCCTAAATCTATCGTTTTTTTGCTCTCCATGCCGTTCCAGTTTGCACACAGCCATATGCAAATCAGTCTTGACCCTGTGCCTCATGGGTACAGTCCAGCCCGAACTGCCAAGCCAGGTCCTTCCTGGACTGGAACCAAGCATCCTAGGACCGGTGTCGGGGTTTCACCCCTCTTCGGCCAGGATAGCTTGATTCCAGTGGCATGGAGAGCACGGGACTCACGTCTGAGCATACCCGTCCCACTCGGGGTGACAAATGCAAAAACAACAGTTGATGGACAGAATGCAGAACAATGTCATACATTCACCCCAGTACAGAGATCTGGGCTTAAATCCATCATTTTTTTGCTCACCATGCCATTCCAGTATGAAACCAGCCATATGCAATCAGTCTTGACCCTGTGCCTCATGGGAACAGTCCAGTCCGAACTGCTAAGCCAGGTCCTGCCTGGACTGGAACCAAGCATCCTAGGACCGGTTTTGGGGTTTCACCCCTCTTCAGCCAGGATAGCTTGATTCCAGTGGCATGGAGAGCACGGGACTCACGTCTAAGCATACCCGTCCCACTCGGGGTGACAAATGCAAATACAACACTGGATGGACAGAATGCAGAACAATGTCATACATTCATCCCAGTACAGAGAGCTGGCCCTAAATCCATCGTTGTTTTGCTCACCATGCCATTCCAGTAGGAACCCAGCCATATGCAAGTCAGTGTTTACCCTGTGCCTCATGGGAACAGTCCTGCCCGAACTGCTAAGCCAGGTCCTGCCTGGACTGGAACCAAGCATCCAAGGACCGGTTTCGGGGTTTCACCCCTCTTCAGCCAGGATAGCTTGATTCCAGTGGCATGGAGAGCACGGGACTCACATCTGAGCATACCCGTCCCATTCGGGGTGACAAATGCAAAAACAACAGTTGATTGACAGAATGCAGAACAATGTCATACATTCACCCCAGTACAGAGATCTGGGCCTAAACCCATCGTTTTTTTGCTCACCATGCCATTCCAGTATGAAATCAGCCATATGCAAATCAGTCTTGACCCTGTGCCTCATGGGAACAGTCCAGCCCAAACTGCCAAGCAAGGTCCTGCCAGGACTGGTACCAAGCATCCTAGGACCGGTTTCGGGGTTTCACCCCTCTTCAGCCAGGATAGCTTGATTCCAGTGGCATGGAGAGCACGGGACTCACGTCTGAGCATTTCCGTCCCACTCGGGGTGACAAATGCAAAAACAACAGTTGATGGACAGAATGCAGAACAATGTGATACATTCACCCCAGTACATAGATCTGGGTCTAATTCCATCGTTTGGTTGCTCACCATGCCATTCCAGTTTGAACCCAGCCATATGCAAATCAGTCTTGACCCTGTGCCTCATGGGAGCAGTCCAGCCCGAACTGCCAAGCCAGGTCCTGCCTGGAATGGAACCAAGCATCCTAGGACCGGTTTCGGGGATTCACCCCTCTTCAGCCAGGATAGCTTGATTCCAGTGTCATGGAGAGCACAAGACTCACGTCTGAGCATACCTGTCCCACTCGGGGTGACAAATGCAAAAACAACAGTTGATGGACAGAATGCAGAACAATGTCATACATTCACCCCAGGTCTCCCTGGACTGGAAACAAGCATCCTAGGACCGGTTTCGGGGTTTCACCCATCTTCAGCCAGGATAGCTTGATTCCAGTGGCATGGAGAGCACGGGACCCACATCTGGGCATACCCGTCCCACTCGGGGTGACAAATGCAAAAACAACAGTTGATGGACAGAATGCAGAACGATGTTATACATTCACCCCAGTACAGAGATCTGGGCCTAAATCCATTGTTTTTTTGCTCACAATGCCATTCCAGTATGAACCCAGCCATATGCAAATCAGTCTTGACCCTGTGCCCCATGGGAACAGTCCAGCCCAAACTGCTAAGCCAGGTCCTCCCTGGACTGGAAACAAGCATCCTAGGACCGGTTTCGGGGTTTCACCCCTCTTCAGCTAGGATAGCTTGATTCCAGTGGCTTGGAGAGCACAGGACTCACGTCTGAGCATACCCGTCCCACTCGGGGTGACAAATGCAAAAACAACAGTGGATGGACAGAATGCAGAACAATGTCCTACATTCACCTCAGTACAGAGATCTGGGCCTAAATCCATTGTTTGTTTGCTCATCATGCCATTCCAGTTTGAACCCAGCCATTTGCAAATCAGTCTTGACCCTGTACCTCATGGGAACAGTCCAGCCCAAAATGCCAAGCCAGGTCCTCCCTGGACTGGAACCAAGCATCCTAGGACCGGTTTCAGGGTTTTACCCCTCTTCAGACAGGATAGCTTGAATCCAGTGGCATGGAGAGCACGGGACCCATGTCTGGGCAGTCCATTCCCACTCGGGGTGGCTAATAGAAAAACAACAGATGATGAACAGAATGCAAAACAATGTCATACATTCACCCCAGTACAGAGATCTGGGCCTAAATCCACCGTTTTTTTGCTCACCATGCCGTTCCAGTTTGAACCCAGCCTTATGCAAATCAGTCTTGACCCTGTGCCTCATGGGTACAGTCCAGCCCGAACTGCCAAGCCAGGTCCTCCCTGGACTGAAAACAAGCATCCTAGGACCGGTTTTGGGGTTTCACCCCTCTTCAGCCAGGATAGCTTGATTCCAGTGGCATGGAGAGCACGGGACCCACGTCTTAGCATACCCTTCCCACTCGGGGTGACAAATGCAAAAACAACAGTTGATGGACAGAATGCAGAACAATGTCATACATTCACCCCAGTACAGAGATCTGGGCCTAAATCCATCGTTTTTTTGCTCGCCATGCCATTTCAGTATGAACCCAGCCATATGCAAATCAGTTTTGACCCTGTGCCTCATGGGAACCGTCCTGCCCGAACTGCTTAGACAGGTCCTGCCTGGACTGGAATCAAGCATCCTAGCACAGGTTTCGGGGTTTCACCCCTCTTCAGCTAGGATAGCTTGATTCCAGTGTCATGGAGAGCACGGGACTCACGTCTGAGCATACCTGTCCCACTCAGGGTGGCAAATGCAAAAACAACACCTGATGGACAGAATGCAGAACAATGTCATACATTCACACCAGTACAGAGATCTGGGCTTAAAGCCATCGTTTTTTTGCCCAGCATGCCACTCCAGTATGAACCCAGCCATATGCAAATCATTCTTGACCCTGTGCCTCATGGGAACAGTCCAGCCCGAACTGCTAAGCCAGGTCCTGCCTGGACTGGAACAAAGCATCCTAGGACCGGTTTCGGGGTTTCACCCCTCTTCAGCCAGGATAGCTTGATTCCAGTGGCATTGAGAGCACGGGACTCACGTCTGAGCATACCCGTCCCACTCGGGGTGAAAAAAGCGAAAACAACAGTTGATGGACAGAATGCAGAACAATGTCATACATTCACCCCAGTACAGAGATCTGGGCCTAAATCCATCGTTTTTTTGCTCACCATGCCATTCCAGTATGAACCCAGCCATATGCAAATCAGTGTTGACCCTGTGCCTCATGGGAACAGTCCAGCCCGAACTGCTAACCCAGGTCCTGCCTGGACTGGAACCAAGCATCCTATTACCGGTTTCGGGGTTTCACCCCTCTTCAGCCAGGATAGCTTGATTCCAGTGGCATGGAGAGCACGGGACTCACGTCTGGGCATACCCGTCCCACTCGGGGTGACAAATGCAAACACAACAGTTGATGGACAGTATGCAGAACAATGTCATACATTCACCCCAGTACAGAGATCTGGGCCTAAATCCATGTTTTTTTTGCTCACCATGCTATTCCAGTTTGAACCCAGCCATATGCAAATCAGCCTTGACCCTGTGCCTCATGGGAACAGTCCAGCCCGAACTGCCAAGCCAGGTCCTCCCTGGACTGGAACCAAGCATCCTAGGACCGGTTTCGGGGTTTCACCCCTCTTCAGACAGGATAGCTTGATTCCAGTGGCATGGAGAGCATGGGACCCACGTCTGGGCATTCCATTGCCACTCGGGGTGACAAATGCAAAAACAACAGATGATGAACAGAATGGAGAACAATGTCATATATTCACCCCAGTACAGAGATCTGGGCCTAAATCCATCGTTTTTTTGCTCACCATTCCGTTTCAGTTTGAACCCAGCCATATGCAAAGCAGTCTTGACCCTGTGCCTCATGGGTACAGTCCAGCCCGAACTGCCAAGCCAGGTCCTGCCTGGACTGGAACCAAGCATCCTAGGACCGGTTTCGCGGTTTCACCCCTCTTCAGGCAGGATAGCTTGATTCCAGTGGCATAGAGAGCACGGAACTCAAGTCTGAGCATACCCGTCCCACTCGGGGTGACAAATGCAAAAACAACAGTTGATGGACAGAATGGAGAACAATGTCATACATTCACCTCAGTACAGAGATTTTGGCCTAAATCCATCGTTTTGTTCACCCTGCCATTCCAGTATGAACCCAGCCATATGCAAATCAGTCTTGACCCTGTGCCTCATGGGAACAGTCCAGCCCAAACTGTTAAGCCATGTCCTGCCTGGAATGGAACCAAGCATCCTAGGACCGGTTTTGGGGTTTCACCCCTCTTCAGCCAGGATAGCTTGATTCCAGTGGCATGGAGAGCACGGCACTCACGTCTGAGCATACCCGTCCCACTCGGGGCGGCTAATGCAAAAACAACAGATGAGGAACAGAAGGCAGAACAATGTCATACATTCACCCCAGTACAGAGATCTGGGCCTAAATCCATCGTTTTTTAGCTCACCATGCCGTTCCAGTTTGAACCCAGCCATATGCAATTCAGTCTTGACCCTGTGCCTCATGGGTACAGTCCAGACCGAACTGCCAAGCCAGGTCCTCCCTGGACTGGAAACAAGCATCCTAAGACCGGTTTCAGGGTTTCACCCCTCTTCAGCCAGGATAGCTTGATTCCAGTGGCATGGAGAGCACGGGACCCACGTCTGGGCATACCCTTCCCACTTGGGGTGACAAATGCAAAAACAACAGTTGATGGACAGAATGCAGAACAATGTCATACATTCACCCCAGTACAGAGATCTGGGCCTAAATCCATCGTTTTTTTGCTCACCATGCCATTTCAGTATGAACCCAGCCATATGCAAATCAGTTTTGACCCTGTGCCTCATGGGAACAGTCCTGCCCGAACTGCTTAGACAGGTCCTGCCTGGACTGGAATCAGGCATCCTAGCACAGGTTTCGGGGTTTCACCCCTCTTCAGCTAGGATAGCTTGATTCCAGTGTCATGGAGAGCACGGGACTCACGTCTGAGCATACCTGTCCCACTCGGGGTGACAAATGCAAAAACAAAACCTGATGGACAGAATGCAGAACAATGTCATACATTCACCCCAGTACAGAGATCTGGGCTTAAAGCCATTTTAGTTTTGCCCAGCATGCCACTCCAGGATGAACCCAGCCATATGCAAATCATTCTTGACCCTGTGCCTCATGGGAACAGTCCAGCCCGAACTGCTAAGCCAGGTCCTGCCTGGACTGGAACAAAGCATCCTAGGACCGGTTTCGGGGTTTCACCCCTCTTCAGCCAGGATAGCTTGATTCCAGTGGCATGGAGAGCACGGGACTCACGTCTGAGCATACCCGTCCCACTTGGGGTGAAAAAAGCGAAAACAACAGTTGATGGACAGAATGCAGAACAATGTCATACATTCACTCCAGTACAGAGATCTGGGCCTAAATCCATCGTTTTTTTGCTCACCATGCCATTCCAGTATGAACCCAGCCATGTGCAAATCAGTGTTGACCCTGTGCCTCATGGGAACAGTCCAGCCCGAACTGCTAACCCAGGTCCTGCCTGGACTGGAACCAAGCATCCTAGGACCACTTTCGGGGTTTCACCCCTCTTCAGCCAGGATAGCTTGATTCCAGTGGCATGGAGAGCACGGGACTCATGTCTGAGCATACCCATCCCACTCGGTGTGACAAATGCAAAAACAACAGTTGATGGACAGAATGCAGAACAATGTCATACATTCACCCCAGTTCAGAGCTCTGGGCCTAAATCTATTGTTTTTTTGCTCTCCATGCCGTTCCAGTTTGCACACAGCCATGTGCAAATCAGTGTTGACCCTGTGCCTCATGGGAACAGTCCAGTCCGAACTGCTAAGCCAGGTCCTGCCTGGACTGGAACCAAGCATCCTAGGACCGGTTTTGGGGTTTCACCCCTCTTCAGCCAGGATAGCTTGATTCCAGTGGCATGGAGAGCACGGGACTCACGTCTAAGCATACCCGTCCCACTCGGGGTGACAAATGCAAATACAACACTTGATGGACAGAATGCAGAACAATGTCATACATTCATCCCAGTACAGAGAGCTGGCCCTAAATCTATTGTATTTTTGCTCACCATGCCATTCCAGTATGAACCCAGCCATATGCAAGTCAGTGTTTACCCTGTGCCTCATGGGAACAGTCCTGCCCGAACTGCTAAGCCAGGTCCTGCCTGGACTGGAACCAAGCATCCTAGGACCGGTTTCGGGGTTTCACCCCTCTTCAGCCAGGATAGCTTGATTCCAGTGGCATGGAGAGCACGGGACTCACATCTGAGCATACCCATCCCACTCGGGGTGACAAATGCAAAAAAACAGTTAATGTACAGAATGCAGAACAATGTCATACATTCACCCCAGTACAGAGATCTGGGCCTAAATCCATTGTTTGTTTGCTCACCATGCCGTTCCAGTTTGAACCCAGCCATATGCAAATCAGTCTTGACCCTGTGCCTCATGGGTACAGTCCAGCCCGAACTGCCAAGCCAGGTCCTCCCTTGACTGGAACCAAGCATCCTAGGACCGGTTTCGGGGTTTCACCCCTCTTCAGCCAGGATAGCTTGATTCCAGTGGCATGGAGAGCACAGCACTCACGTCTGAGCATACCCGTCCCACTCGGGGTGGCTAATGCAAAAACAACAGTTGATGGACAGAATGCAGAACAATGTCCTACATTCACCTCAGTACAGAGATCTGGGCCTAAATCCATTGTTTGTTTGCTCATCATGCCATTCCAGTTTGAACCCAGCCATTTGCAAATCAGTCTTGACCCTGTACCTCATGGGAACAGTCCAGCCTAAAATGCCAAGCCAGGTCCTCCCTGGACTGGAACCAAGCATCCTAGGACCGGTTTCAGGGTTTTACCCCTCTTCAGACAGGATAGCTTGAATCCAGTGGCATGGAGAGCACAGGACCCATGTCTGGGCAGTCCATTCCCACTCGGGGTGGCTAATACAAAAACAACAGATGATGAACAGAATGCAAAACAATGTCATACATTCACCCCAGTACAGAGATCTGGGCCTAAATCCACTGTTTTTTTGCTCACCATGCCGTTCCAGTTTGAACCCAGCCTTATGCAAATCAGTCTTGACCCTGTGCCTCATGGGTACAGTCCAGCCCGAACTGCCAAGCCAGGTCCTCCCTGGACTGAAAACAAGCATCCTAGGACCGGTTTTTGGGTTTCACCCCTCTTCAGCCAGGATAGCTTGATTCCAGTGGCATGGAGAGCACGGGACCCACGTCTTAGCATACCCTTCCTACTCGGGGTGACAAATGCAAAAACAACTGTTGATGGACAGAATGCAGAACAATGTCATACATTCACCCCAGTACAGAGATCTGGGCCTAAATCCATTGTTTGTTTGCTCACCATGCCGGTCCAGTTTGAAGCCAGCCATATGCAAACCAGTCTTGACCCTGTGCCTCATGGGTACAGTCCAGCCCGAACTGCCAAGCCAGGTCCTCCCTGGACTGTAAACAAGCATCCTAGGACCGGTTTCGGGGTTTCACCCCTCTTCAGCCAGGATAGCTTGATTCCAATGGCTTGGAGAGCACGGGACCCACGTCTGGGCATACCCTTCCCACTCGGGGTGACAAATGCAAAAACAACAGTTGATGGACAGAATGCAGAACAATGTCATACATTCACCCCAGTACAGAGATCTGGGCCTAAATCCATCGTTTGTTTACTCACCATGCCATTCCAGTATGAACCCAGCCATATGCAAATCAATTTTGACCCTGTGACTCATGGGAACAGTCCTGCCCGAACTGCTAAGCCAGGTCCTGCCTGGACTGGAATCAAGCATCCTAGCACCGGTTTCGGGGTTTCACCCCTCTTCAGCTAGGATAGCTTGATTCCAGTGGCATGGAGAGCACGGGACTCACGTCTGAGCATACCCGACCCATTCGGTGTGACAAATGCAAAAACAACAGTTGATGGACAGAATGCAGAACAATGTCATACATTCACCCCAGTACAGAGATCTGGGCCTAAATCCATCGTTTTATTGCTCACCATGCCATTCCAGTTTGAACCCAGCGATATGCAAATCAGTCTTGACCCTGTGCCTCATGGGAACAGTCCAGCCCGAGCTTCTAAGCCAGGTCCTGCCTGGACTGGAACCAAGCATCTTAGGACCAGTTTCGGGGTTTCACCCCTCTTCAGCCAAGATAGCTTGATTCCAGTGGCATGGAGAGCACGGGACTCACGTCTGAGCATACCCTTTCCACTCGGGGTGACAAATGCAAAAACAACAGTTGATGGACAGAATGCAGAACAATGTCATACATTCACCCCAGTACAGAGATCTGGGCCTAAATCCATTGTTTTTTTGCTCGCCATGCCATTTCAGTATGAACCCAGCCATATGCAAATCAGTTTTGACCCTGTGCCTCATGGGAACCGTCCTGCCCGAACTGCTTAGACAGGTCCTGCCTGGACTGGAATCAAGCATCCTAGCACAGGTTTCGGGGTTTCACCCCTCTTCAGCTAGGATAGCTTGATTCCAGTGTCATGCAGAGCACGGGACTCACGTCTGAGCATACCTGTCCCACTCAGGGTGACAAATGCAAAAATAACACCTGATGGACAGAATGCAGAACAATGTCATACATTCACCCCAGTACAGAGATCTGGGCTTAAAGCCATCGTTTTTTTGCCCAGCATGCCACTCCAGTATGAACCCAGCCATATGCAAATCATTCTTGACCCTGTGCCTCATGGGAACAGTCCAGCCCGAACTGCTAAGCCAGGTCCTGCCTGGACTGGAACAAAGCATCCTAGGACCGGTTTCGGGGTTTCACCCCTCTTCAGCCAGGATAGCTTGATTCCAGTGGCATTGAGAGCACGGGACTCACGTCTGAGCATACCCGTCCCACTCGGGGTGAAAAAAGCGAAAACAACAGTTGATGGACAGAATGCAGAACAATGTCATACATTCACCCCAGTACAGAGATCTGGGCCTAAATCCATCGTTTTTTTGCTCACCATGCCATTCCAGTATGAACCCAGCCATATGCAAATCAGTGTTGACCCTGTGCCTCATGGGAACAGTCCAGCCCGAACTGCTAACCCAGGTCCTGCCTGGACTGGAACCAAGCATCCTAGGACCGGTTTCGCGGTTTCACCCCTCTTCAGGCAGGATAGCTTGATTCCAGTGGCATAGAGAGCACGGAACTCAAGTCTGAGCATACCCGTCCCACTCGGGGTGACAAATGCAAAAACAACAGTTGATGGACAGAATGGAGAACAATGTCATACATTCACCCTAGTACAGAGATCTGGGCCTAAATCCATCGTTTTATTGCTCACCATGCCATTCCAGTTTGAACCCAGCGATATGCAAATCAGTCTTGACCCTGTGCCTCATGGGAACAGTCCAGCCCGAGCTTTTAAGCCAGGTCCTGCCTGGACTGGAACCAAGCATCTTAGGACCAGTTTCGGGGTTTCACCCCTCTTCAGCCAAGATAGCTTGATTCCAGTGGCATGGAGAGCACGGGACTCACGTCTGAGCATACCCTTTCCACTCGGGGTGACAAATGCAAAAACAACAGTTGATGGACAGAATGCAGAACAATGTCATTCATTCACCCCAGTACAGAGATCTGGGCCTAAATCCATTGTTTTTTTGCTCGCCATGCCATTTCAGTATGAACCCAGCCATATGCAAATCAGTTTTGACCCTGTGCCTCATGGGAACCGTCCTGCCCGAACTGCTTAGACAGGTCCTGCCTGGACTGGAATCAAGCATCCTAGCACAGGTTTCGGGGTTTCACCCCTCTTCAGCTAGGATAGCTTGATTCCAGTGTCATGCAGAGCACGGGACTCACGTCTGAGCATACCTGTCCCACTCAGGGTGACAACTGCAAAAACAACACCTGATGGACAGAATGCAGAACAATGTCATACATTCACCCCAGTACAGAGATCTGGGCTTAAAGCCATCGTTTTTTTGCCCAGCATGCCACTCCAGTATGAACCCAGCCATATGCAAATCATTCTTGACCCTGTGCCTCATGGGAACAGTCCAGCCCGAACTGCTAAGCCAGGTCCTGCCTGGACTGTAACAAAGCATCCTAGGACCGGTTTCGGGGTTTCACCCCTCTTCAGCCAGGATAGCTTGATTCCAGTGGCATTGAGAGCACGGGACTCACGTCTGAGCATACCCGTCCCACTCGGGGTGAAAAAAGCGAAAACAACAGTTGATGGACAGAATGCAGAACAATGTCATACATTCACCCCAGTACAGAGATCTGGGCCTAAATCCATCGTTTTTTTGCTCACCATGCCATTCCAGTATGAACCCAGCCATATGCAAATCAGTGTTGACCCTGTGCCTCATGGGAACAGTCCAGCCCGAACTGCTAACCCAGGTCCTGCCTGGACTGGAACCAAGCATCCTAGGACCGGTTTCGCGGTTTCACCCCTCTTCAGGCAGGATAGCTTGATTCCAGTGGCATAGAGAGCACGGAACTCAAGTCTGAGCATACCCGTCCCACTCGGGGTGACAAATGCAAAAACAACAGTTGATGGACAGAATGGAGAACAATGTCATACATTCACCTCAGTACAGAGATTTTGGCCTAAATCCATCGTTTTGTTGTTCACCCTGCCATTCCAGTATGAACCCAGCCATATGCAAATCAGTCTTGACCCTGTGCCTCATGGGAACAGTCCAGCCCAAACTGTTAAGCCATGTCCTGCCTGGAATGGAACCAAGCATCCTAGGACCGGTTTCGGGGTTTCACCCCTCTTCAGCCAGGATAGCTTGATTCCAGTGGCATGGAGAGCACGGCACTCACGTCTGAGCATACCCGTCCCACTCAGGGCGGCTAATGCAAAAACAACAGATGAGGAACAGAAGGCAGAACAATGTCATACATTCACCCAGTACAGAGATCTGGGCCTAAATCCATTGTTTTTTAGCTCACCATGCCGCTCCAGTTTGAACCCAGCCATATGCAAATCAGTCTTGACCCTGTGCCTCATGGGTACAGTCCAGCCCGGACTGCCAAGCCAGGTCCTCCCTGGACTGGAAACAAGCATTCTAGGACAGGTTTCGGGGTTTCAACCCTCTTCAGCCAGGATAGCTTGATTCCAGTGGCATGGAGAGCACGGGACCCACGTCTGAGCATACCCTTCCCACTCCGGGTGACAAATGCAAAAACAACAGTTGATGGACAGAATGCAGAACAATGTCATACATTCACCCCAGTACAGAGATCTGGGGCTAAATCCATCGTTTTATTGCTCACCATGCCATTCCAGTTTGAACCCAGCCATATGCAAATCAGTCTTGACCCTGTGCCTCATGGGTACAGTCCAGCCCGAACTGCCAAGCCAGGTCCTCCCTGGACTGGAAACAAGCATCCTAAGACCGGTTTCAGGGTTTCACCCCTCTTCAGCCAGGATAGCTTGATTCCAGTGGCATGGAGAGCACGGGACCCACGTCTGGGCATACCCTTCCCACTTGGGGTGACAAATGCAAAAACAACAGTTGATGGACAGAATGCAGAACAATGTCATACATTCACCCCAGTACAGAGATCTGGGCCTAAATCCATTGTTTTTTTGCTCACCATGCCATTTCAGTATGAACCCAGCCATATGCAAATCAGTTTTGACCCTGTGCCTCATGGGAACAGTCCTGCCCGAACTGCTTAGACAGGTCCTGCCTGGACTGGAATCAAGCATCCTAGCACAGGTTTCGGGGTTTCACCCCTCTTCAGCTAGGATAGCTTGATTCCAGTGTCATGGAGAGCACGGGACTCACGTCTGAGCATACCTGTCCCACTCGGGGTGACAAATGCAAAAACAAAACCTGATGGACAGAATGCAGAACAATGTCATACATTCACCCCAGTACAGAGATCTGGGCTTAAAGCCATTGTTTTTTTGCCCAGCATGCCACTCCAGGATGAACCCAGCCATATGCAAATCATTCTTGACCCTGTGCCTCATGGGAACAGTCCAGCCCGAACTGCTAAGCCAGGTCCTGCCTGGACTGGAACAAAGCATTCTAGGACCGGTTTCGGGGTTTCACCCCTCTTCAGCCAGGATAGCTTGATTCCAGTGGCATGGAGAGCACGGGACTCACGTCTGAGCATACCCGTCCCACTTGGGGTGAAAAAAGCGAAAACAACAGTTGATGGACAGAATGCAGAACAATGTCATACATTCACTCCAGTACAGAGATCTGGGCCTAAATCCATCGTTTTTTTGCACACCATGCCATTCCAGTATGAACCCAGCCATGTGCAAATCAGTGTTGACCCTGTGCCTCATGGGAACAGTCCAGCCCGAACTGCTAACCCAGGTCCTGCCTGGACTGGAACCAAGCATCCTAGGACCACTTTCGGGGTTTCACCCCTCTTCAGCCAGGATAGCTTGATTCCAGTGGCATGGAGAGTACGGGACTCACGTCTGGGCATACCCGTCCCCTCTTCAGCCAGGATTCAAGCAGCGGAGGCTACTCGAACAATAGGAATAGACAAGGGCAACAGAATTACCCCTCATATCCGATGATCCCATTTCAGGGACAATATCAACCGACTCCACCGTTCTGGCATTTTCCCGGTTTCCAACAGGGTCCCCCTCCCCCCTTTTACCAACAAGGCCCCCCTTTTTTAGGCAGAGGCTGGGGCAGAGGAAGAGGGCGGAGAAGAGGAGAAGAGAAAAGTGTACACTGGCAAGATCAACCCTCAACATCAATGAAAACCTGGAGCCAAACAAAGAACAAGAGACGTTAATTGTCAACCTCTCACCCCGCATATTGAATGAGACTGAGAAAACAGTTCTCCAAAAAGGTTTGGGGTTTGTCCCGACACCTAGGATCGACTCGTTCAGAGATATGTGTGAAATACAGGCCTTTTTTCGCAAAATACGTCTGAAGGCTTATTTCTATGGAGAACCAGAGATCTCTATTGAAGACTCGGGGCTACATAAACTCTCCACTTTCACACCACACAGTGGGATGGTCCCTAATGAGGTCTTAACCTTTGAGCAGGCAGTCCTGAAGGACTGGAAACAAATAAAACCTGCTAAGACCTTTCACAACATCACTACTGGTGAAGAATCTGCACTACGATCACTGAGTGACGATCCTTCGATCACTATCAAACAAGCAGATAAGGGGGGAGCAACGGTAATAATGTCAACTACAGATTACCGTATGGAGTGTGAACGCCAACTCAGTGATAGGAAGTATTACTTACCAATCACAGAGGACCCAACTACTCGACTCAAAACATTGATTAACACGATGGTTTTCCATGCTGAGACCCACGGGTGGATTACTACTAAGGAAGCTACCTTTCTGGTGACTGCTGAACCAAAAACCCCTTACTTCTACTGCCTTCCAAAAATACATAAGGGGACTAACCCGGTTCCTGGCAGACCCATCGTGTCCGGAATCGGATCTCTCCTTGAACCACTCTCACAGTTTGTTGATCACTTTCTCAAGCCTGTGGTCCAAAAAACTCCCTCTTTCCTTAGAGATACTATGGATATCCTCAGACTCCTAGAGGGTTCTCAACACCAGGGACAAGTGGATCTCCTCGTTACCCTGGATGTTAAGGCCCTATACACCAACATTCCTCAGAGGGCCACCCTTGAGGTGATAGAGGAAGTTTTTAGTGAACTGGAGTGGGGATCATCTACACCGCGTCCCTTTGTTCTGGAATGTGCTTCTCTAGCTCTCACGGAGAATTTCTTCGAATACGAGGGCCAATTATTCCATCAAATACAGGGCACTTTGATGGGGAGTACATTTGCCCCTAGTGTGGCCTGTATCTATATGGCAGCATTTGAGGAGCGAGCCATTCACCACAAATCGAATCCCTTTAGGTCTAACATCTTATTGTGGAAGAGATTCATTGATGATATTTTGATTCTGTGGAGAGGTGACATTCACCCCAGTACAGAGATCTTGGCCTAAATCCATCGTTTTTTTGCTCACCATGTCATTCCAGAATGAAATCAGCCATATGCAAATCAGTCTTGACCCTGTGCCTCATGGGAACAGACCAGCCCGAACTGCTCAGCCAGGTCCTGCCAGGACCAAGCATCCTAGGACCGGTTTTGGGGTTTCACCCCTCTTCAGCCAGGATAGTTTGATTCCAGTGGCATGGAGAGCATGGGACTCACGTCTGAGCATACCCGTCCCCCTCGGGGTGACAAATGCAAAAACAACAGTTGATGGACAGAATGCAGAACAATGTCATACATTCACCCCAGTACAGAGATCTGGGCCTAAATTCATCGTTTTTTTGCTCACCATGCTATTCCAGTATGAACCCAGCCATATGCAAATCAGTTTTGACCCTGTGCCTCATGGGAACAGTCCAGCTCGAACTGCTAAGCCAGGTCCTGCTTGGACTGGAACCAAGCATCCCAGCACCGGTTTCGGGGTTTCACCCCTCTTCAGCCAGGATAGCTTGATTTCAGTGGCATGGAGAGCACGGGACTCACGTCTGAGCATACCTGTCCCACTCGGGGTGACAAATGCAAAAACAAAATTTGATGGACAGAATGCAGAACAATGGCATACATTCACCCCAGTAAAGAGATCTTGGCCTAAATCCATCGTTTTTTTGCTCACCATGCCATTCCAGTATGAACCCAGCCATATGCAAATCTGTCTTGACCCTGTGCCTCATGGGTACAGTCCAGCCCGAACTGCCAAGCCAGGTCCTCCCTGGACTGGAAACAAGCATCCTAGCACCGATTTCCGGGTTTAACCCCTCTTCAGCCAGGATAGATTGATTCCAGTGGCATGGAGAGCACAGGACTCACGTCTGAGCATACCCATCCCACTCGGGGTGACAAATGCAAAAACAACAGTGGATGGACAGAATGCAGAACAATGGCATACATTCACCCCAGTAAAGAGATCTTGGCCTAAATCCATCGTTTTTTTGCTCACCATGCCATTCCAGTATGAACCCAGCCATATGCAAATCAGTCTGGACCCTGTGCCTCATGAGAACAGTCCAGCCCGAACTGCTAAGCCAGGTCCTGCCTGGACTGGAACCAAGCATCCTAGGACCGGTTTTGGGGTTTCACCCCTCTTCAGCCAAGATAGCTTGATTCCAGTAGCATGGAGAGCACGGGACCCACGTCTGGGCATTCCATTCCCACTCGGGGTGACTAATGCAAAAACAACAGATGATGAACAGAATGCAGAACAATGTCATACATTCACCCCAGTACAGAGATCTGTGCCTAAATCCATCGTTTTTTTGCTCACCATGCCGTTCCAGTTTGAACCCAGCCATATGCAAATCAGTCTTGACCCTGTGCCTCATGGGTACAGTCCAGCCCGGACTGCCAAGCCAGGTCTTCCCTGGACTGGAAACAAGCATTCTAGGACCACTTTCGGGGTTTCACCCCTCTTCAGCCAGGATAGCTTGATTCCAGTGGCATGGAGAGCACAGGACCCACGTCTGGGCATACCATTCCCACTCGGGGTGACAAATGCAAAAACAACAGTTGATGGACAGAATGCAGAACAATGTCATACATTCACCCCAGTACAGAGATTTGGGCCTAAATCCATTGTTTGTTTGCTCACCATGCCGTTCCAGTTGAAACCCAGCCATATGCAAATCAGTCTTGACCGGGTGCCTCATGGGTACAGTTCAGCCCGAACTGCCAAACCAGGTCCTCCCTGGACTGGAAACAAGCATCCTAGGACCGGTATCGGGATTTCACCCCTCTTCAGCCAGGATAGCTTGATTCCAGTGGCATGGAGAGCACGGGTCCCACGTCTGGGCATACCCTTCCCACTCAGGATGACAAATGCAAAAACAACAGTTGATGGACAGAATGCAGAACAATGTCATACATTCACCCCAGTACAGAGATTTGGGCCTAAATCCATTGTTTGTTTGCTCACCATGCCGTTCCAGTTTGAACCCAGCCATATGCAAATCAGTCTTGACCGTGTGCCTCATGGGTACAGTCCAGCCCGAACTGCCAAACCAGGTCCTCCCTGGACTGGAAACAAGCATCCTAGGAACGGTTTCGGGGTTTCACCCCTCTTCAGCCAGGATAGCTTGATTCCAGTGGCATGGAGAGGACGGGACCCACGTCTGAGCATACCTGTCCCACTCGGGGTGACAAATGCAAAAACAACAGTTGATGGACAGAATGCAGAACAATGTCATACATTCACCCCAGTACAGAGATCTGGGCCTAAATCCATCGTTTTTTTGCTCACCATGCCATTCCAGTATGAACCCAGCCATATTCAAATCAGTCTTGACCCTGTGACACATGGGAACAGTCCAGCCCGAACTGCTAAGCCAGGTCCTGCCTGGACTGGAACCAAGCATCCTAGGACCGGTTTTGGGGTTTCACCCCACTTCAGACAGGATAGCTTGATTCCAGTGGCATGGAGAGCACCGGACCCACGTCTGGGCATTCCATTCCCACTTGGGGTGACAAATGCAAAAACAACAGATGATGGAGAGAATGCAGAACAATGTCATACATTCACCCCAGTACAGAGATCTTGGCCTAAATCCATTGTTTGTTTGCTCACCGTGCCGTTCGAGTTTGAACCCAGCCATATGCAAATCAGTCTTGACCCTGTGCTTCATGGGTACAGTCCAGCCCGAACTGCCAAGCCAGGTCCTCCCTGGACTGGAAACAAGCATCCTAGGACCGGTTTTGGGATTTCACCCCTCTTAAGCCAGGATAGCTTGGAGAGCACGGGACCCACGTCTGGGCATGCCCTTCCAACTCAGGATTACAAGTGCAAAAACAACAGTTGTTGGACAAAATGCAGAAAATGTCATACATTCACCCCAGTACAGAGATCTGGGCCTAAATCCATCGTTTTTTTGCTCACCATGCCATTCCAGTATGAAATCAGACATATGCAAATCAGTCTTGTCCCTGTGCCTCATGGGAACAGTCCAGCCCGAGCTTCTAAGCCAGGTCCTGCCTGGACTGGAACCAAGCATCTTAGGACCAGTTTCGGGGTTTCACCCCTCTTCAGCCAGGATAGCTTGATTCCAGTGGCATGGAGAGCACGGGACTCACGTCTGAGCATACCCTTTCCACTCGGTGTGACAAATGAAAAAACAACAGTTGATGGATAGAATGCAGAACAATGTCATACATTCACCCCAGTACAGAGATCTTGGCCTAAATCCATCGTTTTTTTGCTCACCATGTCATTCCAGAATGAAATCAGCCATATGCAAATCAGTCTTGACCCTGTGCCTCATGGGAACAGACCAGCCCGAACTGCTCAGCCAGGTCCTGCCAGGACCAAGCATCCTAGGACCGGTTTCGGGGTTTCACCCCTCTTCAGCCAGGATAGTTTGATTCCAGTGGCATGGAGAGCATGGGACTCACGTCTGAGCATACCCTTTCCACTCGGGGTGACAAATGCAAAAACAACAGTTGATGGACAGAATGCAGAACAATGTCATACATTCACCCCAGTACAGAGATCTGGGCCTAAATTCATCGTTTTTTTGCTCACCATGCTATTCCAGTATGAACCCAGCCATATGCAAATCAGTTTTGAACCTGTGCCTCATGGGAACAGTCCAGCTCGAACTGCTAAGCCAGGTCCTGCTTGGACTGGAACCAAGCATCCCAGCACCGGTTTCGGGGTTTCACCCCTCTTCAGCCAGGATAGCTTGATTCCAGTGGCATGGAGAGCACGGGACTCACGTCTGAGCATGCCTGTCCCACTCGGGGTGACAAATGCAAAAACAAAAGTTGATGGACAGAATGCAGAACAATGTCATACATTCACCCCAGTACAGAGATCTTGGCCTAAATCCATATTTTTTTTGCTCACCATGCCATTCCAGTATGAACCCAGCCATATGCAAATCTGTCTTGACCCTGTGCCTCATGGGTACAGTCCAGCCCGAACTGCCAAGCCAGGTCCTCCCTGGACTGGAAACAAGCATCCTAGGACCGATTTCCGGGTTGAACCCCTCTTCAGCCAGGATAGCTTGATTCCAGTGGCATGGAGAGCACAGAACTCACGTCTGAGCATACCCGTCCCACTCGGGGTGACAAATGTAAAAACAATAGGGGATGGACAGAATGCAGAACAATGTCATACATTCACCCCAGTACAGAGATCTGGGCAAAGAATCCATCGTTTTTTTTGCTCACCATGCCGTTCCAGTTTGAACCCAGCCATATGCAAATCAGTCTTGAACCCGTGCCTCATGGGTACAGTCCAGCCCGGACTGCCAAGCCAGGTCCTCCCTGGACTGGAAACAAGCATCCTAGGACCGGTTTCGGGGTTTCACCCCTCTTCAGCCAGGATAGCTTGATTCCAGTGGCATGGAGAGCACGGGACCCACTTCTGGGCATACCCTTCCCACTCGGGGTGACAAATGCAAAAATAACAGTTGATGGACAGAATGCAGAACAATGTCATACATTCACCCCAGTACATAGATCTGGGCCTAAATCCATCGTTTGTTTTCTCACCATGCCGTTCCAGTTTGAACCCAGCCATATGCAAATCAGTCTTGACCCTGTGCCTCATGGGTACAGTCCAGCTCGAACTGCCAAGCCAGGTCCTCCCTGGACTTGAAACAAGCATCCTAGGACCGGTTTCGGGATTGAACCCTTTTTAAGCCAGGATAGATAGCTTGATTCCAGTGGCATGGAGAACACGGGACCCACGTCTGGGCATACCCTTCCCACTCAGGATGACAAATGCAAAAACAACAGTTGATGGACAAAATGCAGAACAATGTCATACATTCACCCCAGTACAGAGATCTGTGCCTAAAGCCATCGTTTTATTGCTTACCATGCCGTTCCAGTTTGAACCCAGCCATATGCAAATCAGTCTTGACCCTGTGCCACATGGGAACAGTCCAGCCCGAACTACTAAGTCAGGTCCTGCCTGGACTGGAACCAAGAGTCCTAGGACCGGTTTCGGAGTTTTTCCCCTCTTCAGCCAGGATAGCTTGATTCCAGTTGCAAGGAGAGCACGAGACTCAAGTCTGAGCATACCAGTCCCACTCGGGGTGACAAATGCAAAAAAAAACAGTTGATGGACAGAATGCAGAACAATGTCATACATTCACTCCAGTACAGAGATCTGGGCCTAAATCCATCGTTTTATTGCTCACCATGCCATTCCAGTATGAACCCAGCCATATGCAAACCAGTCTTGACCCTGTGACACATGGGAACAGTCCAGCCCGAACTGCTAAGCCAGGTCCTGCCTGGACTGGAACCAAGCATCCTAGGACCGGTTTTCGTGTTTCACCCCACTTCAGACAGGATAGCTTGATTCCAGTGGCATGGAGAGCACAGGACCCATGTCTGGGCATTCCATTCCCACTCGGGGTGACAAATGCAAAAACAACAGATGATGGACAGAATGCAGAACAATGTCATACATTCACCCCAGTACAGAGATCTGGGCCTAAATCCATTGTTTGTTTGCTCACCGTGCCGTTCGAGTTTGAACCCAGCCATATGCAAATCAGTCTTGACCCTGTGCTTCATGGGTACAGTCCAGCCCGAACTGCCAAGCCAGGTCCTCCCTGGACTGGAAACAAGCATCCTAGGACCGGTTTTGGGATTTCACCCCTCTTCAGCCAGGATAGCTTGATTCCAATGGCATGGAGAGCACGGGACCCACGTCTGGCCATGCCCTTCCCACTCAGGATTACAAGTGCAAAAACAACAGTTGTTGGACAAAATGCAGAAAATGTCATACATTCACCCCAGTACAGAGATCTGGGCCTAAATCCATCGTTTTTTTGCTCACCATGCCATTCCAGTATGAAATCAGCCATATGCAAATTAGTCTTGTCCCTGTGCCTCATGGGAACAGTCCAGCCCGAGCTTCTAAGCCAGGTACTGCCTGGACTGGAACCAAGCATCTTAGGACCGGTTTCGGGGTTTCACCCCTCTTCAGCCAGGATAGCTTGATTCCAGTGGCATGGAGAGCACGGGATTCACGTCTGAGCATACCCTTTCCACTCGGGGTGACAAATGCAAAAACAACAGTTGATGGATAGAATGCAGAACAATGTCATACATTCACCCCAGTACAGAGATCTGGGCCTAAATCCATCGTTTTTTTGCTCACCATGTCATTCCAGTATGAAATCAGCCATATGCAAATCAGTCTTGACCCTGTGCCTCATGGGAACAGACCAGCCCGAACTGCTCAGCCAGATCCTGCCAGGACCAAGCATACTAGGACCGGTTTCGGGGTTTCACCCCTCTTCAGCCAGGATAGTTTGATTCCAGTGGCATGGAGAGCACGGGACTCACGTCTGAGCATACCCGTCCCACTCGGGGTGACAAATGCAAAGACAACAGTTGATGGACAGAATGCAGAACAATGTCATACATTCACCCCAGTACATAGATCTGGGCCTAAACCCATCATTTGTTTGCTCACCATGCCGTTCCAGTATGAACCCAGCCATATGCAAATCAGTGTTGACCCTGTGCCTCATTGGAACAGTCCAGCCCGAACTGCTAAGCCACGTCCTGCCTGGACTGGAACCAAGCATCCTAGGACCGGTTTCGGGGTTTCACCCCTCTTCAGCCAGGATTCAAGCAGCGGAGGCTACTCGAACAATAGGAATAGACAAGGGCAACAGAATTACCCCTCATATCCGATGATCCCATTTCAGGGACAATATCAACCGACTCCACCGTTCTGGCATTTTCCCGGATTCCAACAGGGTCCCCCTCCCCCCTTTTACCAACAAGGCCCCCCTTTTTTAGGCAGAGGCTGGGGCAGAGGAAGAGGGCGGAGAAGAGGAGAAGAGAAAAGGGTACACTGGCAAGATCAACCCTCAACATCAATGGAAACCAGGAGCCAAACAAAGAACAAGAGACATTAATTGTCAACCTCTCACCCCGCATATTGAATGAGACTGAGAAAACAGTTCTCCAAAAAGGTTTGGGGTTTGTCCCGACACCTAGGATCGACTCGTTCAGAGATATGTGTGAAATACAGGCCTTTTTTCGCAAAATACGTCTGAAGGCTTATTTCTATGGAGAACCAGAGATCTCTATTGAAGACTCGGGGCTACATAAACTCTTCACTTTCACACCACACAGTGGGATGGTCCCTAATGAGGTCTTAACCTTTGAGCAGGCAGTCCTGAAGGACTGGAAACAAATAAAACCTGCTAAGACCTTTCACAACATCACTACTGGTGAAGAATCTGCACTACGATCACTGAGTGACGATCCTTCGATCACTATCAAACAAGCAGATAAGGGGGGAGCAACGGTAATAATGTCAACTATAGATTACCGTATGGAGTGTGAACGCCAACTCAGTGATAGGAAGTATTACTTACCAATCACAGAGGACCCAACTACTCGACTCAAAACATTGATTAACACGATGGTTTTCCATGCTGAGACCCACGGGTGGATTACTACTAAGGAAGCTACCTTTCTGGTGACTGCTGAACCAAAAACCCCTTACTTCTACTGCCTTCCAAAAATACATAAGGGGACTAACCCGGTTCCTGGCAGACCCATCGTGTCCGGAATCGGATCTCTCCTTGAACCACTCTCACAGTTTGCTGATCACTTTCTCAAGCCTGTGGTCCAAAAAACTCCCTCTTTCCTTAGAGATACTATGGATATCCTCAGACTTCTAGAGGGTTCTCAACACCAGGGACAAGTGGATCTCCTCGTTACCCTGGATGTTGAGGCCCTATACACCAACATTCCTCAGAGGGCCACCCTTGAGGTGATAGAGGAAGTTTTTAGTGAACTGGAGTGGGGATCATCTACACCGCGTCCCTTTGTTCTGGAATGTGCTTCTCTAGCTCTCACGGAGAATTTCTTCGAATACGAGGGCCAATTATTCCATCAAATACAGGGCACTTCAATGGGGAGTACATTTGCCCCTAGTGTGGCCTGTATCTATATGGCAGCATTTGAGGAGCGAGCCATTCACCACGAATCGAATCCCTTTAGGTCTAACTTCTTATTGTGGAAGAGATTCATTGATGATATTTTGATTCTGTGGAGAGGTGACATTCACCCCAGTACAGAGATCTGGGCCTAAATTCATCGTTTTTTTGCTCACCATGCCGTTCCAGTATGAACCCAGCCATATGCAAATCAGTGTTGACCCTGTGCCTCATTGGAACAGTCCAGCCCGAACTGCTAAGCCACGTCCTGCCTGGACTGGAACCAAGCATCCTAGGACCGGTTTCGGGGTTTCACCCCTCTTCAGCCAGGATTCAAGCAGCGGAGGCTACTCGAACAATAGGAATAGACAAGGGCAACAGAATTACCCCTCATATCCGATGATCCCATTTCAGGGACAATATCAACCGACTCCACCGTTCTGGCATTTTCCCGGATTCCAACAGGGTCCCCCTCCCCCCTTTTACCAACAAGGCCCCCCTTTTTTAGGCAGAGGCTGGGGCAGAGGAAGAGGGCGGAGAAGAGGAGAAGAGAAAAGGGTACACTGGCAAGATCAACCCTCAACATCAATGGAAACCAGGAGCCAAACAAAGAACAAGAGACGTTAATTGTCAACCTCTCACCCCGCATATTGAATGAGACTGAGAAAACAGTTCTCCAAAAAGGTTTGGGGTTTGTCCCGACACCTAGGATCGACTCGTTCAGAGATATGTGTCAAATACAGGCCTTTTTTCGCAAAATACGCCTGAAGGCTTATTTCTATGGAGAACCAGAGATCTCTATTGAAGACTCGGGGCTACATAAACTCTACACTTTCACACCACACAGTGGGATGGTCCCTAATGAGGTCTTAACCTTTGAGCAGGCAGTCCTGAAGGACTGGAAACAAATAAAACCTGCTAAGACCTTTCACAACATCACTACTGGTGAAGAATCTGCACTACGATCACTGAGTGACGATCCTTCGATCACTATCAAACAAGCAGATAAGGGGGGAGCAACGGTAATAATGTCAACTATAGATTACCGTATGGAGTGTGAACGCCAACTCAGTGATAGGAAGTATTACTTACCAATCACAGAGGACCCAACTACTCGACTCAAAACATTGATTAACACGATGGTTTTCCATGCTGAGACCCACGGGTGGATTACTACTAAGGAAGCTACCTTTCTGGTGACTGCTGAACCAAAAACCCCTTACTTCTACTGCCTTCCAAAAATACATAAGGGGACTAACCCGGTTCCTGGCAGACCCATCGTGTCCGGAATCGGATCTCTCCTTGAACCACTCTCACAGTTTGTTGATCACTTTCTCAAGCCTGTGGTCCAAAAAACTCCCTCTTTCCTTAGAGATACTATGGATATCCTCAGACTTCTAGAGGGTTCTCAACACCAGGGACAAGTGGATCTCCTCGTTACCCTGGATGTTGAGGCCCTATACACCAACATTCCTCAGAGGGCCACCCTTGAGGTGATAGAGGAAGTTTTTAGTGAACTGGAGTGGGGATCATCTACACCGCGTCCCTTTGTTCTGGAATGTGCTTCTCTAGCTCTCACGGAGAATTTCTTTGAATACGAGGGCCAATTATTCCATCAAATACAGGGCACTTCGATGGGGAGTACATTTGCCCCTAGTGTGGCCTGTATCTATATGGCAGCATTTCAGGAGCGAGCCATTCACCACGAATCGAATCCCTTTAGGTCTAACATCTTATTGTGGAAGAGATTCATTGATGATATTTTGATTCTGTGGAGAGGTGACATTCACCCCAGTACAGAGATCTGGGCCTAAATTCATCGTTTTTTTGCTCACCATGCTATTCCAGTATGAACCCAGCCATATGCAAATCAGTTTTGACCCTGTGCCTCTAGGGAACAGTCCAGCTCGAACTGCTAAGCCAGGTCCTGCTTGGACTGGAACCAAGCACCCCAGCACCGGTTTCGGGGTTTCACCCCTCTTCAGCCAGGATAGCTTGATTTCAGTGGCATGGAGAGCACGGGACTCACGTCTGAGCATACCTGTCCCACTCGGGGTGACAAATGCAAAAACAAAAGTTGATGGACAGAATGCAGAACAATGGCATACATTCACCCCAGTAAAGAGATCTTGGCCTAAATCCATAGTTTTTTTGCTCACCATGCCATTCCAGTATGAACCCAGCCATATGCAAATCTGTCTTGACCCTGTGCCTCATGGGTACAGTCCAGCCCGAACTGCCAAGCCAGGTCCTCCCTGGACTGGAAGCAAGCATCCTAGGACCGATTTCCGGGTTTAACCCCTCTTCAGCCAGGATAGATTGATTCCAGTGGCATGGAGAGCACAGGACTCACGTCTGAGCATACCCATCCCACTAGGGGTGACAAATGCAAAAACAACAGTGGATGGACAGAATGCAGAACAATGTCATACATTCACCCCAGTACAGAGATCTGGGCAAAGAATCCATTGTTTTTTTTGCTCACCATGCCGTTCCAGTTTGAACCCAGCCATATGCAAATCAGTCTTGACGCTGTGCCTCATGGGTACAGTCCAGCCCGGATTGCCAAGCCAGGTCCTTCCTGGACTGGAAACAAGCATCCTAGGACCGGTTTCGGGGTTTCACCCCTCTTCAGCCAGGATAGCTTGATTCCAGTGGCATGGAGAGCACGGGACCCACTTCTGGGCATACCCTTCCCACTCAGGGTGACAAATGCAAAAATAACAGTTGATGGACAGAATGCAGAACAATGTCATACATTCACCCCAGTACATAGATCTGGGCCTAAATCCATCATTTGTTTGCTCACCATGCCGTTCCAGTTTGAACCCAGCCATATGCAAATCAGTCTTGACCCTGTGCCTCATGGGTACAGTCCAGCCCGAACTGCCAAGCCAGGTCCTCCCTGGACTTGAAACAAGCATCCTAGGACCGGTTTCGGGATTTCACCCTTTTTAAGCCAGGATAGCTTGATTCCAGTGGCATGGAGAGCACGGGACCCACGTCTGGGCATACCCTTCCCACTCAGGATGACAAATGAAAAAACAACAGTTGATGGACAAAATGCAGAACAATGTCATACATTAACCCCAGTACAGAGATCTGTGCCTAAAGCCATCGTTTTATTGCTTACCATGCTGTTCCAGTTTGAACCCAGCCATATGCAAATCAGTCTTGACCCTGTGTCACATGGGAACAGTCCAGCCCGAACTGCTAAGTCAGGTCCTGCCTGGACTAGAACCAAGAGTCCTAGGACCGGTTTCGGGGTTTTTCCCCTCTTCAGCCAGGATAGCTTGATTCCAGTGGCATGGAGAGCACGGGACCCACTTCTGGGCATACCCTTCCCACTCAGGGTGACAAATGCAAAAATAACAATTGATGGACAGAATGCAGAACAATGTCATACATTCACCCCAGTACATAGATCTGGGTCTAAATCCCTCGTTTTTTTTGCTCACCATGCCATTCTAGTATGAACCCAGCCATATGCAAATCAGTCTTGACCCTGTGCCTCATGGGTACAGTCTACCCAGACTGCCAAGCCAGGTCCTCCCTGGACTGGAAACAAGCATCCTAGGACCGGTTTCGGGGTTTCACCCCTCTTCAGCCAGGATAGCTTGATTCTAGTGGCATGGAGAGCACGGGACCCACTACTGGGCATACCCTTCCCACTCGGGGTGACAAATGCAAAAATAACAATTGATTGACAGAATGCAGAACAATGTCATACATTCACCCCAGTACATAGATCTGGGCCTAAATCCATCGTTTGTTTTCTCACCATGCCGTTCCAGTTTGAACCCAGCCATATGCAAATCAGTCTTGACCCTGTGCCTCATGGGAACAGTCCAGCTCGAACTGCTAAGCCAGGTCCTGCTTGGACTGGAACCGAGCATCCCAGCACTGGTTTCGGGATTTCACCCCTCTTCAGCCAGGATAGCTTGATTCCAGTGGCATGGAGAGCACAGGACTCACGTCTGAGCATACCCGTCCCACTCGGGGTGACAAATGCAAAAACAACAGTTGATGGACAGAATGCAGAACAATGTCATACATTCACCCCAGAACAGAGATCTGGGCCTAAATCCATTGTTTGTTTGCTCATCATGCCATTCCAGTTGGAACCCAGCCATATGCAAATCAGTCTTGACCCTGTGCCTCATGGGAACAGTCCAGCCCAAACTGCCAAGCCAGGTCCTCTCTGGACTGGAAACAAGCATCCTAGGACCGGTTTCGGGGTCTCACCCCTCTTCAGCCAGGATAGCTTGATTCCAGTGGCATGGAATGCACGGGACTCACGTCTGGGCATACCCGTCCCACTTGGGGTGACTAATGCAAAAACAACAGTTGATGGACAGAATGTAGAACAATGTCATACATTCACCCCAGTACAGAGATCTGGGCCTAAATCCATCGTTTTTTGTTCACGATGCTATTGCAGATTGAACCCAGCCATATGCAAATCAGTCTTGACCCTGTGCCTCATGGGTACAGTCCAGCCCGAACTGCCAAGCCAGGTCCTCCCTGGACTGGAACCAAGCCAGGTCCTCCCTGGACTTGAACCAAGCCAGGTCCTCCCTGGACTTGAACCAAGCATCCTAGGACCGGTTTCGGGGTTTCACCCCTCTTCAGACAGGATAGCTTGATTCCAGTGGCATGAAGAGCACCGGACCCACGTCTGGGCATTCCATTCCCACTCGGGGTGACAAATGCAAAAACAACAGATGATGAACAGAATGCAGAACAATGTCATACATTCACCCCAGTACAGAGATCTGGGCCTAAATGCATCATTTTTTTTGCTCACCATGCCGTTCCAGTTTGAACCCAGCCATATGCAAATCAGTCTTCACCCTGTGCCTCATGGGTACAGTCAGCCCGGACTGCCAAGCCAGGTCCTCCCTGGACTGGAAACAAGCATCCTAGGACCGGTTTCGGGGTTTCACCCCTCTGCAAAAAGTACAAAGGTATGCTGTTCCTAGAGAGGCTGTTAAAGATTGTGGAAAAGTGTAAGTCAGGAGGAAGTATCTCCTTCTGGAAAAAGACCCTCACACATCCGGCAAACTAGCTGTCATGTATCGTCAGCAGGTGGCCCAGATGTCAAGTATCATCATCAGGTCTGCTCCGAATCGGGGCGGCGCTGCAATCCCCGATCGGCGACCTTAGAGGCGCCTTTTATTGGAGATCTTTATTCCATTCATTGCCGGTTGGTGAGTGCAAGTGAGGGCCCTATTGTGATGTGCGTGTGAGACTAAGTATGTTAAAAATAAGTAGTGGAGATCCTAGAAAACAAATTTTAATAAGAAAGGTCCCACTCTTAATTAAAAACAATAACATGCGTAATCTTCCAGTGAGGGTGTCTGAATTACGCTCTAGTGAATAGTGGTCAACATGTTTCTTGCATCGGTCAAGTTGGCCGCAATTCTTCAGGACCAGAAAGTTCACACACTTATTGGTAGTGGTAGCAACTAATACTTACCACCGATACAGCACCCTTATAAGTGGTTACTTTAAGATATAACATTATACGCCTGTAAAAAAGAAAATGGGTGGACAAAAAGTACACGTTAAATAAGCATATTTGCTAAAAACAATCTTAATTTCAATTCGCCTCATGAACTGCACCCACGAGGTGTCATGCAGTATTGGTGATGTGCAAGTTTATAACATGCTAAATAGTGGTCTCTAAAATACTCAATGACTAAGGTAATGCACTAGTCAAGTGTGACAATTATTACTGCAGAAATGATGTGTAAAAAATGTCGGTGTTAGATGAATATAAAACAGGCTTGGGATTAACCTAAGTTAAAACTGAAGGGTAAATAACACTCACCCTGGTATCCCGGGTCTCTGGTGTCAGCGAGATGGCGCTGAGAAAACACTGAAAAGTACAGTGTTCTGTTGACAAAAAGCGCCCCCCAGAAAAAGGAGTGCAAAGGATTAAATCAGGTGAGTGTGACTTGAACTATTGTTTATCATAATGCTCACAGGTTTGTTCAAAATAGCAATATTATTTAATATCCCTCGTGGGGGACATGTATTTCAAGCGATAACAACAAGATCGTGAGATCACAGTAAGGACAGTAGTACTGTCTATCTTTAGTTTATCATGATGGGAGGGTATTAGTCTTGTCTTAATACTATTCAATAAGGAGTTAAACGGAGTCCCAAGCTCTCCCCAGGACCATGGTTGGTACTTACGGCAATCTGCGAATCCGAATGCCTTGGTTCCTACCCTCTGACCGCGCCAGCTCGGTGGAGAACACTGATCGCTGGCGCGGAGCATACATAGGCCCTCAGAGCCAATCGGAATTCTAGGCTCATCGGTGCATTTCCAGGATGCAGCACGTACGGGAACTATACCGTCATAATTGGTTCTTGTGTCTGGTCAGGTGGTGATCAGCAGCCAATCGGCATTACGGGGCAGGATTGTCAACCAATGAGAGATGAAGTTAATGAACTATAACTCATGGCAACAGTCGCTAAGCAACGAGGTGCTATGGCCGATGTATCGAAACTCGTACCGCCAAGCTGTTCGTAGTTGGGCATGAGAACAAAGCGTGTAGCTGATTAGCACACAAATTCGAAAACATAAATTGATAAGAGTCGAAAGGTTGAAAAAGGAGCCCACGGTGTTGTCCTCGTGAAAAAGCTCATGAGGTAACGCGATTGCGTTTTAGAGTCATTTTACAGTACTCGTAAATGATGTGTGTCATAGGGGAGATGGTGACGTGAACCAAAAAATGTGATTCAGCAAATCATACAACTCGTGGGTTATATTAGTAAAAGTAAGTTTAAAGATAAATTGAATACCTATCATACATTAATACAGCAGGAAAGGGGCAGACCCTTTACACAGGTGAGCACTGCTGATTGAGTAACGGGTACTGAAGGTACCAGAGAGATAAAGACACAAGTCAAGAAAGAACTGTGTACAACCTCATTACTGCCAACCCCATCTCAGGCCAGCATTATCTGAATAGGTAATCTGTGACATGATGTGCGCCCAGGGTGGTAGTTCCCAAGTTATAGGCCAGTAAGTAGTTAATCATCAGAATCAGGTATTAAGCAGACTGGACCAAGGGATATCTTCATTCAATCCTGCCTGGTGGGACGATAATCTCATAACCCACCTTTGTTCAACAGAGAACAATTTAGCTTTGCTAATGTTCTTAAAAGATTGGAGGACCGTCCACCGTAGAGAATCAGGGGCGTGTTTTTTGTCAAAGAAATGTGTTGTCATTTTGGTGTTGACTTTGTTACACCTAAAATTACTCCGATGTTCAATGATTCTGGTTTTAACCGATCTTGTGGTCATCCCTACATAGGGGAGATTGCAAGGGCATGAAATTAGGTAAATACAATTTTGGGTATTGCAATTTGTATGGGTTCTATATTGCCATGTGAACCCATTCGGAAATTCAATGTTTTTCATAACTTTGATGAGGGGGCATACAACACACGTGCCACAAGGATAATGGCCCGTTACGGGAGGTAGATTCCATAGAGTGGCCTGTTTGGTGTTGTTATGTGGTTTGGGTCTCGTGTGTACAAGCCTGTCCTTGAGATTGGTAGTGCATTTAAAAGCAAACCGTGGGGTAGTCAATGAAAGTATCCCGGTGTTAAGGATATTCCAATGTTTCTTGATGATGTTTCTCAGTTTTGTCGAATTAGGCGTGTATGTAGATACACAAGTAAGGCAATCATCGCTGGTGCGATCCCTTGGTTCCAATAGCCCTTCCCTGTTGTTATTGCGGGCACGTTTAAATGACTTCTTTACATCATGACTATGATATCCCCGTTGGAGGAGATTATTAGTCAGAATCGAAGATTCCTGTATGAAGTCAGGTAAAGAAGTACAGGTCCTCCTAATGCGGAGGAACTGTCCAAAAGGGAGATTTTGCTTAAGAGCTACAGGGTGGTAGCTATCAAAATGTAGCAAACTATTTCGATTGGTAGACTTGCGATGGAGTGTGGTGCTCATCATCTGATCATTAAGTAGGATCAAGAGGTCCAGGAAAGGGATTTGTTTGTCAGATATTGTATGGGTAAACCGCAGATAAGGGTTTAAGGTGTTAACCCATTTGCAAAATTCGTCACAACGGACTCGGTCACCTCTCCACAGAATCAAAATATCATCAATGAATCTCTTCCACAATAAGATGTTAGACCTAAAGGGATTCGATTCGTGGTGAATGGCTCGCTCCTCAAATGCTGCCATATAGATACAGGCCACACTAGGGGCAAATGTACTCCCCATCGAAGTGCCCTGTATTTGATGGAATAATTGGCCCTCGTATTCGAAGAAATTCTCCGTGAGAGCTAGAGAAGCACATTCCAGAACAAAGGGACGCGGTGTAGATGATCCCCACTCCAGTTCACTAAAAACATTCTCTATCACCTCAAGGGTGGCCCTCTGAGGAATGTTGGTGTATAGGGCTTCAACATCCAGGGTAACGAGGAGATCCACTTGTCCCTGGTGTTGAGAACCCTCTAGAAGTCTGAGGATATCCATAGTATCTCTAAGGAAAGAGGGAGTTTTTTGGACCACAGGCTTGAGAAAGTGATCAACAAACTGTGAGAGTGGTTCAAGGAGAGATCCAATTCCGGACACGATGGGTCTGCCAGGAACCGGGTTAGTCCCCTTACGTATTTTTGGAAGGCAGTAGAAGTAAGGGGTTTTTGGTTCAGCAGTCACCAGAAAGGTAGTAATCCACCCGTGGGTCTCAGCATGGAAAACCATCGTGTTAATCAATGTTTTGAGTCGAGTAGTTGGGTCCTCTGTGATTGGTAAGTAATACTTCCTATCACTGAGTTGGCGTTCACACTCCATACGGTAATCTGTAGTTGACATTATTACCATTGCTCCCCCCTTATCTGCTTGTTTGATAGTGATCGAAGGATCGTCACTCAGTGATCGTAGTGCAGATTCTTCACCAGTAGTGATGTTGTGAAAGGTCTTAGCAGGTTTTATTTGTTTCCAGTCCTTCAGGACTGCCTGCTCAAAGTTTAAGACCTCATTAGGGACCATCCCACTGTGTGGTGTGAAAGTGGAGAGTTTATGTAGCCCCGAGTCTTCAATAGAGATCTCTGGTTCTCCATAGAAATAAGCCTTCAGACGTATTTTGCGAAAAAAGGCCTGTATTTCACACATATCTCTGAACGAGTCGATCCTAGGTGTCGGGACAAACCCCAAACCTTTTTGGAGAACTGTTTTCTCAGTCTCATTCAATATGTGGGGTGAGAGGTTGACAATTAACGTCTCTTGTTCTTTGTTTGGCTCCTGGTTTCCATTGATGTTGAGGGTTGATCTTGCCAGTGTACCCTTTTCTCTTCTCCTCTTCTCCGCCCTCTTCCTCTGCCCCAGCCTCTGCCTAAAAAAGGGGGGCCTTGTTGGTAAAAGGGGGAGGGGGACCCTGTTGGAAACCGGGAAAATGCCAGAACGGTGGAGTCGGTTGATATTGTCCCTGAAATGGGATCATCGGATATGAGGGGTAATTCTGTTGCCCTTGTCTATTCCTATTGTTCGAGTAGCCTCCGCTGCTTGAATCACTACTTGTGTTGGAGTTACGTCTAGAGCTATTAGAATCCTCATCTGAGGAGTAGCTGTTTAACACTGATGTGTAGTCTGCCTTAAGATATGGATAAACCTTCTCTTTATCGAATTTTTTAATGTCTTTTTGTAACTTAGTTATTTTTTGTTTCATCAGAAATTCTTTATTTTCTGCTATCTCATTGTTAATTTCTGATAATTTAGTTTTAAAGACAACGGTAGTAAGGGAGACTTTAACAATACCCTCTAAATTCTGGATTCTGATCAGAAGTGCATCCGCTAGTCTCTTTGCTGTGTTGATTATAAGTATCAACCAGTCCCTGGTGCACTTCCAGGACACCAAGGACCATTCCTTCTTGAAGATCATGTCTTCAAGAAAAAGGCGGGGAAAGTTCTTTACTATTAGTCCATTCGGGGCGATATTGGCCCTCAGGTACTCCGTCATCATCGCCCCATGCAATGTGATTTTTAACCACTCTCGTTTCAAGGTAGTCAGGGTCGTTAGATCGTCAGATTGAGCTCCAGAAGTGGAGCTGGTATCTAACCCCAGTAAAGATGGTGTACGTAAAATTTCTGCAGCTGCGTCATCGCCAAAACTTAAACCCTGGCAATCGTCCATGGTAAAGTTGAAGCAAGGGGTGAATAGGAAAGAGGTGAGAACAAGGACAAGAAAACTTTCTGTCCTGTAATGATATATATGGGCCAAGGCCACCCCAGTACATAGATCTGGACCTAAATGCATCATTTGTTTGCTCACCATGCTGTTCCAGTTTGAACCCAGCCATATGCAAATCAGTCTTGACCCTGTGCCTCATGGGAACAGTCCAGCCCGAACTGCCAAGCCAGGTCCTCGCTGGACTTGAAACAAGCATCCTAGGACCGGTTTCGGGGTTTCACCCCTCTGCAGCCAGGATAGCTTGATTCCAGTGGCATGGAGAGAATGGGACCCACGTCTGGGCATACCCTTCCCACTCAGGGTGACAAATGCAAAACAACAGTTGATGGACAAAATGCAGAACAATGTCATACATTCACCCCAGTACAGAGATCTGGGCCTAAATCCATCGTTTTATTGCTCACCATCCCATCCAGTTTGAACCCAGCCATATGCAAATCAGTCTTGACCCTGTGCCTCATGGGTACAGTCCAGCCCGAACAGCCAAGCCAGGTCCTCCCTGGACTGGAAACAAGCATCCTAGGACCGGTTTCGGGGTTTCACCCCTCTTCAGCCAGGATAGCTTGATTCCAGTGGCATGGAGAGCACGGGACCGATGTCTGGGCATACCCTTCCCACTGGGGGTGACAAATGCAAAAACAACAGATGATGAACAGAATGCAGAACAATGTCATACATTCACCCCAGTACAGAGATTTGGGCCAAAATCCATCGTTTTTTTGCTCACCATGCCGTTCCAGTTTGAACCCAGCCATATGCAAATCAGTCTTGACCCTGTGCCTCATGGGTACAGTCCAGCCCGGACTGCCAAGCCAGGTCCTCCCTGGACTGGAAACGAGCATCCTAGGACTGGTTTCGGGGTTTCACCCCTCTTCAGCCAGGATAGCGTGATTCCAGTGGCATGGAGAGCACGGGACCGACGTCTGGGCATACCCTTCCCACTCGGGGTGACAAATGCAAAAACAACAGTTGATGGACAGAATGCAGAACAATGTCATACATTCACCCCAGTACAGAGATCTGGGCCTAAATCCATTGTTTGTTTGCTCACCATGCCGTTCCAGTTTGAACCCAGCCATATGCAAATCAGTCTTGACCCTGTGCCTCATGGGTACAGTACAGCCTGAACTGCCAAGCCAGGTCCTCCCTGGACTGGAAACAAGCATCCTAGGACCGGTTTCAGGGATTCACCCCTCCGCAGCCAGGATAGCTTGATTCCAGTTGCATGGAGAGAACGGGACCCACGTCTGGGCATACCCTTCCCACTCAGGATGACAAATGCAAAACAACAGTTGATGGACAAAATGCAGAACAATGTCATACATTCACCCCAGTACAGAGATCTGGGCCTAAATCCATCGTTTTGTTGCTCACCATGCCATTCCAGTTTGAACCCAGTCATATGCAAATCAGTGTTGACCCTGTGCCTCATGGGAACAGTCCAGCCCGAACTGCAAAGCCAGGTCCGGCCTGGACTGGAACTCAGCATCCTAGGACCGGTTTCGGGGTTTCACCCCTCTTCAGCCAGGATAGCTTGATTCCAGTGGCATGGAGAGCACGGGACCCACGTCTGGGCATACCCTTCCCACTCGGGGTGACAAATGCAAAAACAACAGTTGATGGACAGAATGCAGAACAATGTCATACATTCACCCCAGTACAGATATCTGGGCATAAATCCATCGTTTTTTTGCTCACCATGCCATTCCAGTATGAACCCAGCCATATGCAAATCAGTTTTGACCCTGCGCCTCACGGGAACACTCCAGCCCGAACTGCTAAGCCAGGTCCTGCCTGGACTGGAACCAAGCATCCTAGGACCGGTTTTGGGGTTTCACCCCTCTTCAGCCAGGATAGCTTGATTCCAGTGGCATGGAGAGGACGGGACCCACGTCTGAGCATACCTGTCCCACTCGGGGTGACAAATGCAAAAACAACAGTTGATGGACAGAATGCAGAACAATGTCATACATTCACCCCAGTACAGAGATCTGGGCCTAAATCCATCGTTTTTTTGCTCACCATGCCGTTCCAGTTTGAACCCAGCCATATGCAAATCAGTCTTGACCCTGTGCCTCATGGGTACAGGCCAGCCCGAACTGCCAAACCAGGTCCTCCCTGGACTGGAAACAAGCATCCTACGACCGGTATCGGGATTTCACCCCTCTTCAGCCAGGATAGCTTGATTCCAGTGGCATGGAGAGCACGGGTCCCATGTCTGGGCATACCCTTCCCACTCAGGATGACAAATGCAAAAACAACAGTTGATGGACAAAATGCAGAACAATGTCATACATTCACCCCAGTACAGCGATCTGGGCCTAAATCCATATTTTTATTGCTCACCATGTCGTTCCAGTTTGAACCCAGCCATATGCAAATCAGTCTTGACCCTGTGCCTCATGGGTACAGTCCAGCCCGAACTGCCAAGCAAGGTCCTCCCTGGACTGGAAACAAGCATCCTAGGACCGGTTTCGGGATTTCACCCCTCTTCAGCCAGGATAGCTTGATTCCAGTGGCATGGAGAGGACGGGACCCACGTCTGAGCATACCTGTCCCACTCGGGGTGACAAATGCAAAAACAACAGTTGATGGACAGAATGCAGAACAATGTCATACATTCACCCCAGTACAGAGATCTGGGCCTAAATCCATCATTTTTTTGCTCACCATGCCATTCCAGTATGAACCCAGCCATATGCAAATCAGTCTTGACCCTTTGACACATGGGAACAGTCCAGCCCGAACTGCTAAGCCAGGTCCTGTCTGGACTGGAACCAAGCATCCTAGGACCGGTTTTGGTGTTTCACCCCACTTCAGACAGGATAGCTTGATTCCAGTGGCATGGAGAGCACAGGTCCCACGTCTGGCCATTCCATTCCCACTCGGGGTGACAAATGCAAAAACAACAGATGATGGACAGAATGCAGAACAATGTCATACATTCACCCCAGTACAGAGATCTGGGCCTAAATCCATTGTTTGTTTGCTCACCGTGCCGTTCGAGTTTGAACCCAGCCATATGCAAATCAGTCTTGACCCTGTGCTTCATGGGTACAGTCCAGCCCGAACTGCCAAGCCAGGTCCTCCCTGGACTGGAAACAAGCATCCTAGGACCGGTTTTGGGATTTCACCCCTCTTCAGCCAGAATAGCTTGATTCCAATGGCATGGAGAGCACGGGACCCACGTCTGGGCATGCCCTTCCCACTCAGGATTACAAGTGCAAAAACAACAGTTGTTGGACAAAATGCAGAAAATGTCATACATTCACCCCAGTACAGAGATCTGGTCCTAAATCCATCGTTTTGTTGCTCACCATGCCATTCCAGTTTGAACCCAGCCATATGCAAATCAGTGTTGACCCTGTGCCTCATGGGAACAGTCCAGCCCGAACTGCAAAGCCAGGTTCGGCCTGGACTGGAACTAAGCATCCTAGGACCGGTTTCGGGGTTTCACCCCTCTTCAGCCAGGATAGCTTGATTCCAGTGGCATGGAGAGCACGGGACCCACGTCTGGGCATACCCTTCCCACTCGGGGTGACAAATGCAAAAACAACAGTTGATGGACAGAATGCAGAACAATGTCATACATTCACCCCAGTACAGATATCTGGGCATAAATCCATCGTTTTTTTGCTCACCATGCCCTTCCAGTTTGAACCCAACCATATGCAAATCAGTCTTGACCCTGTGCCTCATGGGTACAGTCCAGCCCGGACTGCCAAGCCAGGTCCTCCCTGGACTGGAAACAAGCATCCTAGGACCGGTTTCGGGGTTTCACCCCTCTTCAGCCAGGATAGCTTGATTCCAGTGGCATGGAGAGCATGGGACGGACGTCTGAGCATACCCTTCCCACTCGGGGTGACAAATGCAAAAACAACAGTTGATGGACAGAATGCAGAACAATGTCATACATTCACCCCAGTACAGAGATCTGGGCCTAAATCCATAGTTTTTTTGCTCACCATGCCGTTCCAGTTTGAACCCAGCTATATGCAAATCAGTCTTGACCCTGTGCCTCATGGGTACAGGCCAGCCCGAACTGCCAAACCAGGTCCTCCCTGGACTGGAAACAAGCATCCTAGGACCGGTATCGGGATTTCACCCCTCTTCAGCCAGGATAACTTGATTCCAGTGGCATGGAGAGGACGGGTCCCACGTCTGGGCATACCCTTCCCACTCAGGATGACAAATGCAAAAACAACAGTTGTTGGACAAAATGCAGAAAATGTCATACATTCACCCCAGTACAGAGATCTGGGCCTAAATCCATCGTTTTGTTGCTCACCATGCCATTCCAGTTTGAACCCAGCCATATGCAAATCAGTGTTGACCCTGTGCCTCATGGGAACAGTCCAGCCAAAACTGCAAAGCCAGGTCCGGCCTGGACTGGAACTAAGCATCCTAGGACCGGTTTCGGGGTTTCACCCCTCTTCAGCCAGGATAGCTTGATTCCAGTGGCATGGAGAGCACGGGACCCACGTCTGGGCATACCCTTCCCACTCGGGGTGACAAATGCAAAAACAACAGTTGATGGACAGAATGCAGAACAATGTCATACATTCACCCCAGTACAGATATCTGGGCATAAATCCATCGTTTTTTTGCTCACCATGCCGTTCCAGTTTGAACCCAGCCATATGCAAATCAGTCTTGACCCTGTGCCTCATGTGTACAATCCAGCCCGGACTGCCAAGCCAGGTCCTCCCTGGACTGGAAACAAGCATCCTAGGACCGGTTTCGGGGTTTTACCCCTCTTCAGCCAGGATAGCTTGATTCCAGTGGCATGGAGAGCACGGGACCGACGTCTGGGCATACCCTTCCCACTCGGGGTGACAAATGCAAAAACAACAGATGATGAACAGAATGCAGAACAATGTCATACATTCACCCCAGTACAGAGATTTGGGCCTAAATCCATTGTTTTTTTGCTCACCATGCCGTTCCAGTTTGAACCCAGCCATATGCAAATCAGTCTTGACCCTGTGCCTCATGGGTACAGTCCAGCCCGGACTGCCAAGCCAGGTCCTCCCTGGACTGGAAACAAGCATCCTAGGACTGGTTTCGGGATTTCACCCCACTTCAGCCAGGATAGCTTGATTCCAATGGCATGGAGAGCACGGGACCGACGTCTGGGCATACCCCTCCCACTCGGGGTGACAAATGCAAAAACAGCAGTTGATGGACAGATTGCAGAACAATGTCATACATTCACCCCAGTACAGAGATCTGGGCTTAAATCCATTGTTTATTTGCTCACCATGCCGTTCCAGTTTGAACCCAGCCATATGCAAATCAGTCTTGACCCTGTGCCTCTTGGGTACTGTACAGCCTGAACTGCCAAGCAGGGTCCTCCCTGGACTGGAAACAAGCATCCTAGGACCGGTTTCGGGGTTTCACCCCTCCGCAGCCAGGATAGCTTGATTCCAGTGGCATGGAGAGAACGGGACCCACGTCTGGGCATACCCTTCCCACTCAGGGTGACAAATGCAAAACAACAGTTGATGGACAAAATGCAGAACAATGTCATACATTCACCCCAGTACAGAGATTTGGGCCTAAATCCATCGTTTTTTTGCTCACCATGCCGTTCCAGTTTGAACCCAGCCATATGCAAATCAGTCTTGACCCTGTGCCTCATGGGTACAGTCCAGCCCGGACTGCCAAGCCAGGTCCTCCCTGGACTGGAAACAAGCATCCTAGGACTGGTTTCGGGGTTTCACCCCTCTTCAGCCAGGATAGCGTGATTCCAGTGGCATGGAGAGCACGGGACCGACGTCTGGGCATACCCTTCCCACTCGGGTGACAAATGCAAAAACAACAGTTGATGGACAGAATGCAGAACAATGTCATACATTCACCCCAGGACAGAGATCTGGGCCTAAATCCATTGTTTGTTTGCTAACCATGCCGTTCCAGTTTGAACCCAGCCATATGCAAATCAGTCTTGACCCTGTGCCTCATGGGTACAGTACAGCCTGAACTGCCAAGCCCGGTCCTCCCTGGACTGGAAACAAGCATCCTAGGACCGGTTTCAGGGATTCACCCCTCCGCAGCCAGGATAGCTTGATTCCAGTTGCATGGAGAGAACGGGACCCACGTCTGGGCATACCCTTCCCACTCAGGATGACAAATGCAAAACAACAGTTGATGGACAAAATGCAGAACAATGTCATACATTCACCCCAGTACAGAGATCTGGGCCTAAATCCATCGTTTTGTTGCTCACCATGCCATTCCAGTTTGAAACCAGCCATATGCAAATCAGTGTTGACCCTGTGCCTCATGGGAACAGTCCAGCCCGAACTGCAAAGCCAGGTCCGGCCTGGACTGGAACTAAGCATCCTAGGACCGGTTTCGGGGTTTTACCCCTCTTCAGCCAGGATAGCTTGATTCCAGTGGCATGAAGAGCACGGGACCCACGTCTGGGCATACCCTTCCCACTCGGGGTGACAAATGCAAAAACAACAGTTGATGGACAGAATGCAGAACAATGTCATACATTCACCCCAGTACAGATATCTGGGCATAAATCCATCATTTTTTTGCTCACCATGCCATTCCAATATGAACCCAGCCATATGCAAATCAGTCTTGACCCTGTGCCTCATGGGTACAGTCCAGCCTGAACTGCCAAGCAAGGTCCTCCCTGGACTGGAAACAAGCACCCTAGGACCGGTTTCGGGGTTTCACCCCTGTTCAGCCAGGATAGCTTGATTCCAGTGGCATGGAGAGGACGGGACCCACGTCTGAGCATACCTGTCCCACTCGGGGTGACAAATGCAAAAACAACAGTTGATGGACAGAATGCAGAACAATGTCATACATTCACCCCAGTACAGAGATCTGGGCCTAAATCCATCGTTTTTTTGCTCACCATGCCATTCCAGTATGAACCCAGCCATATGCAAATCAGTCTTGACCCTTTGCCACATGGGAACAGTCCAGCCCGAACTGCTAAGCCAGGTCCTGTCTGGACTGGAACCAAGCATCCTAGGACCGGTTTTGGTGTTTTACCCCACTTCAGACAGGATAGCTTGATTCCAGTGGCATGGAGAGCACAGGTCCCACGTCTGGGCATTCCATTCCCACTCGGGTTGACAAATGCAAAAACAACAGATGATGGACAGAATGCAGAACAATGTCATACATTCACCCCAGTACAGAGATCTGGGCCTAAATCCATTGTTTGTTTGCTCACCGTGCCGTTCGAGTTTGAACCCAGCCATATGCAAATCAGTCTTGACCCTGTGCTTCATGGGTACAGTCCAGCCCGAACTGCCAAGCCAGGTCCTCCCTGGACTGGAAACAAGCATCCTAGGACCGGTTTTGGGATTTCACCCCTCTTCAGCCAGGATAGCTTGATTCCAGTGGCATGGAGAGGACGGGACCCACGTCTGAGCATACCTGTCCCACTCGGGGTGACAAATGCAAAAACAACAGTTGATGGACAGAATGCAGAACAATGTCATACATTCACCCCAGTACAGAGATCTGGGCCTAAATCCATCGTTTTTTTGCTCACCATGCCGTTCCAGTTTGAACCCAGCCATATGCAAATCAGTCTTGACCCTGTGCCTCATAAGTACAGTCCAGCCCGAACTGCCAAGCCAGGTCCTCCCTGGACTGGAAACAAGCATCCTAGGACCGGTTTCGGGGTGTCACCCCTCTTCAGCCAGGATAGCTTGATTCCAGTGGCATGCAGAGGACGGGACCCACGTCTGAGCATACCTGTCCCACGCGGGGTGACAAATGCAAAAACAACAGTTCATGGACAGAATGCAGAACAATGTCATACATTCACCCCAGTACAGAGATCTGATCCTAAATCCATTGTTTTGTTGCTCACCATGCCATTCCAGTTTGAACCCAGCCATATGCAAATCAGTCTTGACCCTGTGCCTCATGGGTACAGGCCAGCCCGAACTGCCAAGCCAGGTCCTGCCTGGACTGGAACCAAGCATCTTAGGACCGGTTTCGGGGTTTCACCCCTCTTCAGCCAGGATAGCTTGATTCCAGTGGCACGGAGAGCACGGGACTCACGTCTGAGCATACCCGTCCCATTTGGGGTGACAAATGCAAAAACAACAGTTGATGGACAGAATGCAGAACAATGTCATACATTCACCCCAGTACTGAGATCTGGGCATAAATTCATCGTTTTTTTGCTCACCATGCTATTCCAGTATGAACCCAGCCATATGCAAATCAGTTTTGACCCTGTGCCTCATGGAAACAGTGCAGCTCGAACTGCTAAGCCAGGTCCTGCTTGGACAGGAACCAAGCATCCCAGCACCGGTTTCGGGGTTTCACCCCTCTTCAGCCAGGATAGCTTGATTCCAGTGGCATGGAGAGCACGGGACTTACGTCTGAGCATACCTGTCCCACTCGGGGTGACAAATGCAAAAACAAAAGTTGATGGACAGAATGCAGAACAATGTCATACATTCAACCCAGTACAGAGATCTTGGCCTAAATCCATCGTTTTTTTGCTCATCATGCCATTCCAGTATGAACCCAGCCATATTCAAATCTGTCTTGACCCTGTGCCTCATGGGTACAGTCCAGCCCGAACTGCCAAGCTAGATCCTCCCTGGACTGGAAACAAGCATCCTAGGACCGATTTCCGGGTTTAACCCCTCTTCAGCCAGGATAGCTTGATTCCAGTGGCATGGAGAGCACGGGACCCACGTCTGAGCATACCCGTCCCACTCGGGGTGACAAATGCAAAAACAAAAGTTGATGTACAGAATGCAGAACAATGTCATACATTCACCCCTGTACAGAGATCTGGGCAAAGAATCCATCGGTTTTTTTGCTCACCATGCCGTTCCAGTTTGAACCCAGCCATATGCAAATCAGTCTTGACCCTGTGCCTCATGGGTACAGTCCAGCCCGGACTGCCAAGCCACGTCCTCCCTGGACTGGAAACAAGCATCCTAGGACCGGTTTCGGGGTTTCACCCCTCTTCTGCCAGGATAGCTTGATTCCAGTGGCATGGAGAGCACGGGACCCACTTCTGGGCATACCCTTTCCACTCGGGGTGACAAATGCAAAAATAACAGTTGATGGACAGAATGCAGAACAATGTCATACATTCACCCCAGTACATAGATCTGGGCCTAAATCCATCGTTTGTTTGCTCACCATGCCGTTCCAGTTTGAACCCAGCCATATGCAAATCAGTCTTGACCCTGTGCCTTATGGGTACAGTCCAGCCCGAACTGCCAAGCCAGGTCCTCCCTGGACTTGAAACAAGCATCCTAGGACCGGTTTCGGGATTTCACCCTTTTTAAGCCAGGATAGCTTGATTCCAGTGGCATGGAGAGCACGGGACCCACGTCTGGGCATACCCTTCCCACTCAGGATGACAAATGCAAAAACAACAGTTGATGGACAAAATGCAGAACAATGTCATACATTCACCCCAGTACAGAGATCTGTGCCTAAAGCCATCGTTTTATTGCTTACCATGCCGTTCCAGTTTGAACCCAGCCATATGCAAATCAGTCTTGACCCAGTGCCACATGGGAACAGTCCAGCCCGAACTGCTAAGCCAGGTCCTGCCTGGACTGGAACCAAGCATCCTAGGACCGGTTTTGGGGTTTCACCCCTCTTCAGCCAGGATAGCTTGATTCCAGTGGCATGGAGAGGACGGGACCCACGTCTGAGCATACCTGTCCCACTCGGGGTGACAAATGCAAAAACAACAGTTGATGGACAGAATGCAGAACAATGTCATACATTCACCCCAGTACAGAGATCTGGGCCTAAATCCATCGTTTTTTTGCTCACCATGCCGTTCCAGTTTGAACCCAGCCATATGCAAATCAGTCTTGACCCTGTGCCTCATGGGTACAGGCCAGCCCGAACTGCCAAACCAGGTCCTCCCTGGACTGGAAACAAGCATCCTACGACCGGTATCGGGATTTCACCCCTCTTCAGCCAGGATAGCTTGATTCCAGTGGCATGGAGAGCACGGGTCCCATGTCTGGGCATACCCTTCCCACTCAGGATGACAAATGCAAAAACAACAGTTGATGGACAAAATGCAGAACAATGTCATACATTCACCCCAGTACAGCGATCTGGGCCTAAATCCATATTTTTATTGCTCACCATGTCGTTCCAGTTTGAACCCAGCCATATGCAAATCAGTCTTGACCCTGTGCCTCATGGGTACAGTCCAGCCCGAACTGCCAAGCAAGGTCCTCCCTGGACTGGAAACAAGCATCCTAGGACCGGTTTCGGGATTTCACCCCTCTTCAGCCAGGATAGCTTGATTCCAGTGGCATGGAGAGGACGGGACCCACGTCTGAGCATACCTGTCCCACTCGGGGTGACAAATGCAAAAACAACAGTTGATGGACAGAATGCAGAACAATGTCATACATTCACCCCAGTACAGAGATCTGGGCCTAAATCCATCATTTTTTTGCTCACCATGCCATTCCAGTATGAACCCAGCCATATGCAAATCAGTCTTGACCCTTTGACACATGGGAACAGTCCAGCCCGAACTGCTAAGCCAGGTCCTGTCTGGACTGGAACCAAGCATCCTAGGACCGGTTTTGGTGTTTCACCCCACTTCAGACAGGATAGCTTGATTCCAGTGGCATGGAGAGCACAGGTCCCACGTCTGGCCATTCCATTCCCACTCGGGGTGACAAATGCAAAAACAACAGATGATGGACAGAATGCAGAACAATGTCATACATTCACCCCAGTACAGAGATCTGGGCCTAAATCCATTGTTTGTTTGCTCACCGTGCCGTTCGAGTTTGAACCCAGCCATATGCAAATCAGTCTTGACCCTGTGCTTCATGGGTACAGTCCAGCCCGAACTGCCAAGCCAGGTCCTCCCTGGACTGGAAACAAGCATCCTAGGACCGGTTTTGGGATTTCACCCCTCTTCAGCCAGAATAGCTTGATTCCAATGGCATGGAGAGCACGGGACCCACGTCTGGGCATGCCCTTCCCACTCAGGATTACAAGTGCAAAAACAACAGTTGTTGGACAAAATGCAGAAAATGTCATACATTCACCCCAGTACAGAGATCTGGTCCTAAATCCATCGTTTTGTTGCTCACCATGCCATTCCAGTTTGAACCCAGCCATATGCAAATCAGTGTTGACCCTGTGCCTCATGGGAACAGTCCAGCCCGAACTGCAAAGCCAGGTTCGGCCTGGACTGGAACTAAGCATCCTAGGACCGGTTTCGGGGTTTCACCCCTCTTCAGCCAGGATAGCTTGATTCCAGTGGCATGGAGAGCACGGGACCCACGTCTGGGCATACCCTTCCCACTCGGGGTGACAAATGCAAAAACAACAGTTGATGGACAGAATGCAGAACAATGTCATACATTCACCCCAGTACAGATATCTGGGCATAAATCCATCGTTTTTTTGCTCACCATGCCCTTCCAGTTTGAACCCAACCATATGCAAATCAGTCTTGACCCTGTGCCTCATGGGTACAGTCCAGCCCGGACTGCCAAGCCAGGTCCTCCCTGGACTGGAAACAAGCATCCTAGGACCGGTTTCGGGGTTTCACCCCTCTTCAGCCAGGATAGCTTGATTCCAGTGGCATGGAGAGCATGGGACGGACGTCTGAGCATACCCTTCCCACTCGGGGTGACAAATGCAAAAACAACAGTTGATGGACAGAATGCAGAACAATGTCATACATTCACCCCAGTACAGAGATCTGGGCCTAAATCCATAGTTTTTTTGCTCACCATGCCGTTCCAGTTTGAACCCAGCTATATGCAAATCAGTCTTGACCCTGTGCCTCATGGGTACAGGCCAGCCCGAACTGCCAAACCAGGTCCTCCCTGGACTGGAAACAAGCATCCTAGGACCGGTATCGGGATTTCACCCCTCTTCAGCCAGGATAACTTGATTCCAGTGGCATGGAGAGGACGGGTCCCACGTCTGGGCATACCCTTCCCACTCAGGATGACAAATGCAAAAACAACAGTTGTTGGACAAAATGCAGAAAATGTCATACATTCACCCCAGTACAGAGATCTGGGCCTAAATCCATCGTTTTGTTGCTCACCATGCCATTCCAGTTTGAACCCAGCCATATGCAAATCAGTGTTGACCCTGTGCCTCATGGGAACAGTCCAGCCAAAACTGCAAAGCCAGGTCCGGCCTGGACTGGAACTAAGCATCCTAGGACCGGTTTCGGGGTTTCACCCCTCTTCAGCCAGGATAGCTTGATTCCAGTGGCATGGAGAGCACGGGACCCACGTCTGGGCATACCCTTCCCACTCGGGGTGACAAATGCAAAAACAACAGTTGATGGACAGAATGCAGAACAATGTCATACATTCACCCCAGTACAGATATCTGGGCATAAATCCATCGTTTTTTTGCTCACCATGCCGTTCCAGTTTGAACCCAGCCATATGCAAATCAGTCTTGACCCTGTGCCTCATGTGTACAATCCAGCCCGGACTGCCAAGCCAGGTCCTCCCTGGACTGGAAACAAGCATCCTAGGACCGGTTTCGGGGTTTTACCCCTCTTCAGCCAGGATAGCTTGATTCCAGTGGCATGGAGAGCACGGGACCGACGTCTGGGCATACCCTTCCCACTCGGGGTGACAAATGCAAAAACAACAGATGATGAACAGAATGCAGAACAATGTCATACATTCACCCCAGTACAGAGATTTGGGCCTAAATCCATTGTTTTTTTGCTCACCATGCCGTTCCAGTTTGAACCCAGCCATATGCAAATCAGTCTTGACCCTGTGCCTCATGGGTACAGTCCAGCCCGGACTGCCAAGCCAGGTCCTCCCTGGACTGGAAACAAGCATCCTAGGACTGGTTTCGGGATTTCACCCCACTTCAGCCAGGATAGCTTGATTCCAATGGCATGGAGAGCACGGGACCGACGTCTGGGCATACCCCTCCCACTCGGGGTGACAAATGCAAAAACAGCAGTTGATGGACAGATTGCAGAACAATGTCATACATTCACCCCAGTACAGAGATCTGGGCTTAAATCCATTGTTTATTTGCTCACCATGCCGTTCCAGTTTGAACCCAGCCATATGCAAATCAGTCTTGACCCTGTGCCTCTTGGGTACTGTACAGCCTGAACTGCCAAGCAGGGTCCTCCCTGGACTGGAAACAAGCATCCTAGGACCGGTTTCGGGGTTTCACCCCTCCGCAGCCAGGATAGCTTGATTCCAGTGGCATGGAGAGAACGGGACCCACGTCTGGGCATACCCTTCCCACTCAGGGTGACAAATGCAAAACAACAGTTGATGGACAAAATGCAGAACAATGTCATACATTCACCCCAGTACAGAGATTTGGGCCTAAATCCATCGTTTTTTTGCTCACCATGCCGTTCCAGTTTGAACCCAGCCATATGCAAATCAGTCTTGACCCTGTGCCTCATGGGTACAGTCCAGCCCGGACTGCCAAGCCAGGTCCTCCCTGGACTGGAAACAAGCATCCTAGGACTGGTTTCGGGGTTTCACCCCTCTTCAGCCAGGATAGCGTGATTCCAGTGGCATGGAGAGCACGGGACCGACGTCTGGGCATACCCTTCCCACTCGGGTGACAAATGCAAAAACAACAGTTGATGGACAGAATGCAGAACAATGTCATACATTCACCCCAGGACAGAGATCTGGGCCTAAATCCATTGTTTGTTTGCTAACCATGCCGTTCCAGTTTGAACCCAGCCATATGCAAATCAGTCTTGACCCTGTGCCTCATGGGTACAGTACAGCCTGAACTGCCAAGCCCGGTCCTCCCTGGACTGGAAACAAGCATCCTAGGACCGGTTTCAGGGATTCACCCCTCCGCAGCCAGGATAGCTTGATTCCAGTTGCATGGAGAGAACGGGACCCACGTCTGGGCATACCCTTCCCACTCAGGATGACAAATGCAAAACAACAGTTGATGGACAAAATGCAGAACAATGTCATACATTCACCCCAGTACAGAGATCTGGGCCTAAATCCATCGTTTTGTTGCTCACCATGCCATTCCAGTTTGAAACCAGCCATATGCAAATCAGTGTTGACCCTGTGCCTCATGGGAACAGTCCAGCCCGAACTGCAAAGCCAGGTCCGGCCTGGACTGGAACTAAGCATCCTAGGACCGGTTTCGGGGTTTTACCCCTCTTCAGCCAGGATAGCTTGATTCCAGTGGCATGAAGAGCACGGGACCCACGTCTGGGCATACCCTTCCCACTCGGGGTGACAAATGCAAAAACAACAGTTGATGGACAGAATGCAGAACAATGTCATACATTCACCCCAGTACAGATATCTGGGCATAAATCCATCATTTTTTTGCTCACCATGCCATTCCAATATGAACCCAGCCATATGCAAATCAGTCTTGACCCTGTGCCTCATGGGTACAGTCCAGCCTGAACTGCCAAGCAAGGTCCTCCCTGGACTGGAAACAAGCACCCTAGGACCGGTTTCGGGGTTTCACCCCTGTTCAGCCAGGATAGCTTGATTCCAGTGGCATGGAGAGGACGGGACCCACGTCTGAGCATACCTGTCCCACTCGGGGTGACAAATGCAAAAACAACAGTTGATGGACAGAATGCAGAACAATGTCATACATTCACCCCAGTACAGAGATCTGGGCCTAAATCCATCGTTTTTTTGCTCACCATGCCATTCCAGTATGAACCCAGCCATATGCAAATCAGTCTTGACCCTTTGCCACATGGGAACAGTCCAGCCCGAACTGCTAAGCCAGGTCCTGTCTGGACTGGAACCAAGCATCCTAGGACCGGTTTTGGTGTTTTACCCCACTTCAGACAGGATAGCTTGATTCCAGTGGCATGGAGAGCACAGGTCCCACGTCTGGGCATTCCATTCCCACTCGGGTTGACAAATGCAAAAACAACAGATGATGGACAGAATGCAGAACAATGTCATACATTCACCCCAGTACAGAGATCTGGGCCTAAATCCATTGTTTGTTTGCTCACCGTGCCGTTCGAGTTTGAACCCAGCCATATGCAAATCAGTCTTGACCCTGTGCTTCATGGGTACAGTCCAGCCCGAACTGCCAAGCCAGGTCCTCCCTGGACTGGAAACAAGCATCCTAGGACCGGTTTTGGGATTTCACCCCTCTTCAGCCAGGATAGCTTGATTCCAGTGGCATGGAGAGGACGGGACCCACGTCTGAGCATACCTGTCCCACTCGGGGTGACAAATGCAAAAACAACAGTTGATGGACAGAATGCAGAACAATGTCATACATTCACCCCAGTACAGAGATCTGGGCCTAAATCCATCGTTTTTTTGCTCACCATGCCGTTCCAGTTTGAACCCAGCCATATGCAAATCAGTCTTGACCCTGTGCCTCATAAGTACAGTCCAGCCCGAACTGCCAAGCCAGGTCCTCCCTGGACTGGAAACAAGCATCCTAGGACCGGTTTCGGGGTGTCACCCCTCTTCAGCCAGGATAGCTTGATTCCAGTGGCATGCAGAGGACGGGACCCACGTCTGAGCATACCTGTCCCACGCGGGGTGACAAATGCAAAAACAACAGTTCATGGACAGAATGCAGAACAATGTCATACATTCACCCCAGTACAGAGATCTGATCCTAAATCCATTGTTTTGTTGCTCACCATGCCATTCCAGTTTGAACCCAGCCATATGCAAATCAGTCTTGACCCTGTGCCTCATGGGTACAGGCCAGCCCGAACTGCCAAGCCAGGTCCTGCCTGGACTGGAACCAAGCATCTTAGGACCGGTTTCGGGGTTTCACCCCTCTTCAGCCAGGATAGCTTGATTCCAGTGGCACGGAGAGCACGGGACTCACGTCTGAGCATACCCGTCCCATTTGGGGTGACAAATGCAAAAACAACAGTTGATGGACAGAATGCAGAACAATGTCATACATTCACCCCAGTACTGAGATCTGGGCATAAATTCATCGTTTTTTTGCTCACCATGCTATTCCAGTATGAACCCAGCCATATGCAAATCAGTTTTGACCCTGTGCCTCATGGAAACAGTGCAGCTCGAACTGCTAAGCCAGGTCCTGCTTGGACAGGAACCAAGCATCCCAGCACCGGTTTCGGGGTTTCACCCCTCTTCAGCCAGGATAGCTTGATTCCAGTGGCATGGAGAGCACGGGACTTACGTCTGAGCATACCTGTCCCACTCGGGGTGACAAATGCAAAAACAAAAGTTGATGGACAGAATGCAGAACAATGTCATACATTCAACCCAGTACAGAGATCTTGGCCTAAATCCATCGTTTTTTTGCTCATCATGCCATTCCAGTATGAACCCAGCCATATTCAAATCTGTCTTGACCCTGTGCCTCATGGGTACAGTCCAGCCCGAACTGCCAAGCTAGATCCTCCCTGGACTGGAAACAAGCATCCTAGGACCGATTTCCGGGTTTAACCCCTCTTCAGCCAGGATAGCTTGATTCCAGTGGCATGGAGAGCACGGGACCCACGTCTGAGCATACCCGTCCCACTCGGGGTGACAAATGCAAAAACAAAAGTTGATGTACAGAATGCAGAACAATGTCATACATTCACCCCTGTACAGAGATCTGGGCAAAGAATCCATCGGTTTTTTTGCTCACCATGCCGTTCCAGTTTGAACCCAGCCATATGCAAATCAGTCTTGACCCTGTGCCTCATGGGTACAGTCCAGCCCGGACTGCCAAGCCACGTCCTCCCTGGACTGGAAACAAGCATCCTAGGACCGGTTTCGGGGTTTCACCCCTCTTCTGCCAGGATAGCTTGATTCCAGTGGCATGGAGAGCACGGGACCCACTTCTGGGCATACCCTTTCCACTCGGGGTGACAAATGCAAAAATAACAGTTGATGGACAGAATGCAGAACAATGTCATACATTCACCCCAGTACATAGATCTGGGCCTAAATCCATCGTTTGTTTGCTCACCATGCCGTTCCAGTTTGAACCCAGCCATATGCAAATCAGTCTTGACCCTGTGCCTTATGGGTACAGTCCAGCCCGAACTGCCAAGCCAGGTCCTCCCTGGACTTGAAACAAGCATCCTAGGACCGGTTTCGGGATTTCACCCTTTTTAAGCCAGGATAGCTTGATTCCAGTGGCATGGAGAGCACGGGACCCACGTCTGGGCATACCCTTCCCACTCAGGATGACAAATGCAAAAACAACAGTTGATGGACAAAATGCAGAACAATGTCATACATTCACCCCAGTACAGAGATCTGTGCCTAAAGCCATCGTTTTATTGCTTACCATGCCGTTCCAGTTTGAACCCAGCCATATGCAAATCAGTCTTGACCCAGTGCCACATGGGAACAGTCCAGCCCGAACTGCTAAGTCAGGTCCTGCCTGGACTGGAACCAAGAGTCCTAGGACCGGTTTCGGGGTTTTTCCCCTCTTTAGACAGGATAGCTTGATTCCAGTTGCAAGGAGAGCACGAGACTCAAGTCTGAGCATACCCGTCCCACTCGGGGTGACAAATGCAAAAAAAAACAGTTGATGGACAGAATGCAGAACAATGTCATACATTCACCCCAGTACAGAGATCTGGGCCTAAATCCATCGTTTTTTTTGCTCACCATGCCATTCCAGTATGAACCCAGCCATATGCAAATCAGTCTTGACCCTGTGCCTCATGGGTAGAGTCCAGCCCGGACTGCCAAACCAGGTCCTCTCTGGACTGGAAACAAGCATCCTAGGAAAGGTTTCGGGGTTTAACCCCTCCTCAGCCAGGATAGCTTGATTCCAGTGGCATGGAGAGCGCGGGACCCACTTCTGGGCATACCCTTCCCACTCGGGGTGACAAATGCAAAAAAACCAGTTGATGGACAGAATGCAGAACAATGTCATACATTCACCCCAGTACATAGATCTGGGCCTAAATCCATCGTTTGTTTGCTCACCATGCCTTTCCAGTTTGAACCCAGCCATATGCAAATCAGTCTTGACCCTGTGCCTCATGGGAACAGTCCAGCTCGAACTGCTAAGCCAGGTCCTGCTTGGACTGGAACCGAGCATCCCAGCACTGGTTTCGGGATTTCACCCCTCTTCAGCCAGGATAGCTTGATTCCAGTGGCATGGAGAGCACAGGACTCACGTCTGGGCATACCCTTCCCACTCGGGTGACAAATGCAAAAACAACAGTTGATGGACAGAATGCAGAACAATGTCATACATTCACCCCAGGACAGAGATCTGGGCCTAAATCCATTGTTTGTTTGCTAACCATGCCGTTCCAGTTTGAACCCAGCCATATGCAAATCAGTCTTGACCCTGTGCCTCATGGGTACAGTACAGCCTGAACTGCCAAGCCCGGTCCTCCCTGGACTGGAAACAAGCATCCTAGGACCGGTTTCAGGGATTCACCCCTCCGCAGCCAGGATAGCTTGATTCCAGTTGCATGGAGAGAACGGGACCCACGTCTGGGCATACCCTTCCCACTCAGGATGACAAATGCAAAACAACAGTTGATGGACAAAATGCAGAACAATGTCATACATTCACCCCAGTACAGAGATCTGGGCCTAAATCCATCGTTTTGTTGCTCACCATGCCATTCCAGTTTGAAACCAGCCATATGCAAATCAGTGTTGACCCTGTGCCTCATGGGAACAGTCCAGCCCGAACTGCAAAGCCAGGTCCGGCCTGGACTGGAACTAAGCATCCTAGGACCGGTTTCGGGGTTTTACCCCTCTTCAGCCAGGATAGCTTGATTCCAGTGGCATGAAGAGCACGGGACCCACGTCTGGGCATACCCTTCCCACTCGGGGTGACAAATGCAAAAACAACAGTTGATGGACAGAATGCAGAACAATGTCATACATTCACCCCAGTACAGATATCTGGGCATAAATCCATCATTTTTTTGCTCACCATGCCATTCCAATATGAACCCAGCCATATGCAAATCAGTCTTGACCCTGTGCCTCATGGGTACAGTCCAGCCCGAACTGCCAAGCAAGGTCCTCCCTGGACTGGAAACAAGCACCCTAGGACCGGTTTCGGGGTTTCACCCCTGTTCAGCCAGGATAGCTTGATTCCAGTGGCATGGAGAGGACGGGACCCACGTCTGAGCATACCTGTCCCACTCGGGGTGACAAATGCAAAAACAACAGTTGATGGACAGAATGCAGAACAATGTCATACATTCACCCCAGTACAGAGATCTGGGCCTAAATCCATCGTTTTTTTGCTCACCATGCCATTCCAGTATGAACCCAGCCATATGCAAATCAGTCTTGACCCTTTGCCACATGGGAACAGTCCAGCCCGAACTGCTAAGCCAGGTCCTGTCTGGACTGGAACCAAGCATCCTAGGACCGGTTTTGGTGTTTTACCCCACTTCAGACAGGATAGCTTGATTCCAGTGGCATGGAGAGCACAGGTCCCACGTCTGGGCATTCCATTCCCACTCGGGGTGACAAATGCAAAAACAACAGATGATGGACAGAATGCAGAACAATGTCATACATTCACCCCAGTACAGAGATCTGGGCCTAAATCCATTGTTTGTTTGCTCACCGTGCCGTTCGAGTTTGAACCCAGCCATATGCAAATCAGTCTTGACCCTGTGCTTCATGGGTACAGTCCAGCCCGAACTGCCAAGCCAGGTCCTCCCTGGACTGGAAACAAGCATCCTAGGACCGGTTTTGGGATTTCACCCCTCTTCAGCCAGGATAGCTTGATTCCAATGGCATGGAGAGCACGGGACCCACGTCTGGGCATGCCCTTCCCACTCAGGATTACAAGTGCAAAAACAACAGTTGATGGACAGAATGCAGAACAATGTCATACATTCACCCCAGTACAGATATCTGGGCATAAATCCATCGTTTTTTTGCTCACCATGCCATTCCAGTATGAACCCAGCCATATGCAAATCAGTTTTGACCCTGCGCCTCACGGGAACACTCCAGCCCGAACTGCTAAGCCAGGTCCTGCCTGGACTGGAACCAAGCATCCTAGGACCGGTTTTGTGGTTTCACCCCTCTTCAGCCAGGATAGCTTGATTCCAGTGGCATGGAGAGGACGGGACCCACGTCTGAGCATACCTGTCCCACTCGGGGTGACAAATGCAAAAACAACAGTTGATGGACAGAATGCAGAACAATGTCATACATTCACCCCAGTACAGAGATCTGGGCCTATATCCATTGTTTTGTTGCTCACCATGCCATTCCAGTTTGAACCCAGCCATATGCAAATCAGTCTTGACCCTGTGCCTCATGGGTACAGGCCAGCCCAAACTGCCAAACCAGGTCCTCCCTGGAGTGGAAAAAAGCATCCTAGGACCGGTATCGGGGTTTCACCCCTCTTCAGCCAGGATAGCTTGATTCCAGTGGCATGGAGAGGACGGGACCCATGTCTGAGCATACCTGTCCCACTCGGGGTGACAAATGCAAAAACAACAGTTGATGGACAGAATGCAGAACAATGTCATACATTCACCCCAGTACAGATATCTGGGCCTAAATCCATTGTTTTTTTGCTCACCATGCCATTCCAATATGAACCTAGCCATATGCAAATCAGTCTTGACCCTGTGCCTCATGGGTACAGTCCAGCCCGAACTGCCAAGCAAGGTCCTCCCTGGACTGGAAACAAGCACTCTAGGACCGGTTTCGGGGTTTCACCCCTCTTCAGCCAGGATAGCTTGATTCCAGTGGCATGGAGAGGACGGGACCCACGTCTGAGCATACCTGTCCCACTCGGGGTGACAAATGCAAAAACAACAGTTGATGGACAGAATGCAGAACAATGTCATACATTCACCCCAGTACAGAGATCTGGGCCTAAATCCATCGATTTTTTGCTCACCATGCCATTCCAGTATGAACCCAGCCATATGCAAATCAGTCTTGACCCTTTGACACATGGGAACAGTCCAGCCCGAACTGCTAAGCCAGGTCCTGTCTGGACTGGAACCAAGCATCCTAGGACCGGTTTTGGTGTTTCACCCCACTTCAGACAGGATAGCTTGATTCCAGTGGCATGGAGAGCACAGGTCCCACGTCTGGGCATTCCATTCCCACTCGGGGTGACAAATGCAAAAACAACAGTTGTTGGACAAAATGCAGAAAATGTCATACATTCACCCCAGTACAGAGATCTGGGCCTAAATCCATCGTTTTTTTGCTCACCATGCCGTTCCAGTTTGAACCCAGCCATATGCAAATCAGTCTTGACCCTGTGCCTCATGGGTACAGGCCAGCCCGAACTGCCAAACCAGGTCCTCCCTGGACTGGAAACAAGCATCCTACGACCGGTATCGGGATTTCACCCCTCTTCAGCCAGGATAGCTTGATTCCAGTGGCATGGAGAGCACGGGTCCCATGTCTGGGCATACCCTTCCCACTCAGGATGACAAATGCAAAAACAACAGTTGATGGACAAAATGCAGAACAATGTCATACATTCACCCCAGTACAGCGATCTGGGCCTAAATCCATATTTTTATTGCTCACCATGTCGTTCCAGTTTGAACCCAGCCATATGCAAATCAGTCTTGACCCTGTGCCTCATGGGTACAGTCCAGCCCGAACTGCCAAGCAAGGTCCTCCCTGGACTGGAAACAAGCATCCTAGGACCGGTTTCGGGATTTCACCCCTCTTCAGCCAGGATAGCTTGATTCCAGTGGCATGGAGAGGACGGGACCCACGTCTGAGCATACCTGTCCCACTCGGGGTGACAAATGCAAAAACAACAGTTGATGGACAGAATGCAGAACAATGTCATACATTCACCCCAGTACAGAGATCTGGGCCTAAATCCATCATTTTTTTGCTCACCATGCCATTCCAGTATGAACCCAGCCATATGCAAATCAGTCTTGACCCTTTGACACATGGGAACAGTCCAGCCCGAACTGCTAAGCCAGGTCCTGTCTGGACTGGAACCAAGCATCCTAGGACCGGTTTTGGTGTTTCACCCCACTTCAGACAGGATAGCTTGATTCCAGTGGCATGGAGAGCACAGGTCCCACGTCTGGCCATTCCATTCCCACTCGGGGTGACAAATGCAAAAACAACAGATGATGGACAGAATGCAGAACAATGTCATACATTCACCCCAGTACAGAGATCTGGGCCTAAATCCATTGTTTGTTTGCTCACCGTGCCGTTCGAGTTTGAACCCAGCCATATGCAAATCAGTCTTGACCCTGTGCTTCATGGGTACAGTCCAGCCCGAACTGCCAAGCCAGGTCCTCCCTGGACTGGAAACAAGCATCCTAGGACCGGTTTTGGGATTTCACCCCTCTTCAGCCAGAATAGCTTGATTCCAATGGCATGGAGAGCACGGGACCCACGTCTGGGCATGCCCTTCCCACTCAGGATTACAAGTGCAAAAACAACAGTTGTTGGACAAAATGCAGAAAATGTCATACATTCACCCCAGTACAGAGATCTGGTCCTAAATCCATCGTTTTGTTGCTCACCATGCCATTCCAGTTTGAACCCAGCCATATGCAAATCAGTGTTGACCCTGTGCCTCATGGGAACAGTCCAGCCCGAACTGCAAAGCCAGGTTCGGCCTGGACTGGAACTAAGCATCCTAGGACCGGTTTCGGGGTTTCACCCCTCTTCAGCCAGGATAGCTTGATTCCAGTGGCATGGAGAGCACGGGACCCACGTCTGGGCATACCCTTCCCACTCGGGGTGACAAATGCAAAAACAACAGTTGATGGACAGAATGCAGAACAATGTCATACATTCACCCCAGTACAGATATCTGGGCATAAATCCATCGTTTTTTTGCTCACCATGCCCTTCCAGTTTGAACCCAACCATATGCAAATCAGTCTTGACCCTGTGCCTCATGGGTACAGTCCAGCCCGGACTGCCAAGCCAGGTCCTCCCTGGACTGGAAACAAGCATCCTAGGACCGGTTTCGGGGTTTCACCCCTCTTCAGCCAGGATAGCTTGATTCCAGTGGCATGGAGAGCATGGGACGGACGTCTGAGCATACCCTTCCCACTCGGGGTGACAAATGCAAAAACAACAGTTGATGGACAGAATGCAGAACAATGTCATACATTCACCCCAGTACAGAGATCTGGGCCTAAATCCATAGTTTTTTTGCTCACCATGCCGTTCCAGTTTGAACCCAGCTATATGCAAATCAGTCTTGACCCTGTGCCTCATGGGTACAGGCCAGCCCGAACTGCCAAACCAGGTCCTCCCTGGACTGGAAACAAGCATCCTAGGACCGGTATCGGGATTTCACCCCTCTTCAGCCAGGATAACTTGATTCCAGTGGCATGGAGAGGACGGGTCCCACGTCTGGGCATACCCTTCCCACTCAGGATGACAAATGCAAAAACAACAGTTGTTGGACAAAATGCAGAAAATGTCATACATTCACCCCAGTACAGAGATCTGGGCCTAAATCCATCGTTTTGTTGCTCACCATGCCATTCCAGTTTGAACCCAGCCATATGCAAATCAGTGTTGACCCTGTGCCTCATGGGAACAGTCCAGCCAAAACTGCAAAGCCAGGTCCGGCCTGGACTGGAACTAAGCATCCTAGGACCGGTTTCGGGGTTTCACCCCTCTTCAGCCAGGATAGCTTGATTCCAGTGGCATGGAGAGCACGGGACCCACGTCTGGGCATACCCTTCCCACTCGGGGTGACAAATGCAAAAACAACAGTTGATGGACAGAATGCAGAACAATGTCATACATTCACCCCAGTACAGATATCTGGGCATAAATCCATCGTTTTTTTGCTCACCATGCCGTTCCAGTTTGAACCCAGCCATATGCAAATCAGTCTTGACCCTGTGCCTCATGTGTACAATCCAGCCCGGACTGCCAAGCCAGGTCCTCCCTGGACTGGAAACAAGCATCCTAGGACCGGTTTCGGGGTTTTACCCCTCTTCAGCCAGGATAGCTTGATTCCAGTGGCATGGAGAGCACGGGACCGACGTCTGGGCATACCCTTCCCACTCGGGGTGACAAATGCAAAAACAACAGATGATGAACAGAATGCAGAACAATGTCATACATTCACCCCAGTACAGAGATTTGGGCCTAAATCCATTGTTTTTTTGCTCACCATGCCGTTCCAGTTTGAACCCAGCCATATGCAAATCAGTCTTGACCCTGTGCCTCATGGGTACAGTCCAGCCCGGACTGCCAAGCCAGGTCCTCCCTGGACTGGAAACAAGCATCCTAGGACTGGTTTCGGGATTTCACCCCACTTCAGCCAGGATAGCTTGATTCCAATGGCATGGAGAGCACGGGACCGACGTCTGGGCATACCCCTCCCACTCGGGGTGACAAATGCAAAAACAGCAGTTGATGGACAGATTGCAGAACAATGTCATACATTCACCCCAGTACAGAGATCTGGGCTTAAATCCATTGTTTATTTGCTCACCATGCCGTTCCAGTTTGAACCCAGCCATATGCAAATCAGTCTTGACCCTGTGCCTCTTGGGTACTGTACAGCCTGAACTGCCAAGCAGGGTCCTCCCTGGACTGGAAACAAGCATCCTAGGACCGGTTTCGGGGTTTCACCCCTCCGCAGCCAGGATAGCTTGATTCCAGTGGCATGGAGAGAACGGGACCCACGTCTGGGCATACCCTTCCCACTCAGGGTGACAAATGCAAAACAACAGTTGATGGACAAAATGCAGAACAATGTCATACATTCACCCCAGTACAGAGATTTGGGCCTAAATCCATCGTTTTTTTGCTCACCATGCCGTTCCAGTTTGAACCCAGCCATATGCAAATCAGTCTTGACCCTGTGCCTCATGGGTACAGTCCAGCCCGGACTGCCAAGCCAGGTCCTCCCTGGACTGGAAACAAGCATCCTACGACCGGTATCGGGATTTCACCCCTCTTCAGCCAGGATAGCTTGATTCCAGTGGCATGGAGAGCACGGGTCCCATGTCTGGGCATACCCTTCCCACTCAGGATGACAAATGCAAAAACAACAGTTGATGGACAAAATGCAGAACAATGTCATACATTCACCCCAGTACAGCGATCTGGGCCTAAATCCATATTTTTATTGCTCACCATGTCGTTCCAGTTTGAACCCAGCCATATGCAAATCAGTCTTGACCCTGTGCCTCATGGGTACAGTCCAGCCCGAACTGCCAAGCAAGGTCCTCCCTGGACTGGAAACAAGCATCCTAGGACCGGTTTCGGGATTTCACCCCTCTTCAGCCAGGATAGCTTGATTCCAGTGGCATGGAGAGGACGGGACCCACGTCTGAGCATACCTGTCCCACTCGGGGTGACAAATGCAAAAACAACAGTTGATGGACAGAATGCAGAACAATGTCATACATTCACCCCAGTACAGAGATCTGGGCCTAAATCCATCATTTTTTTGCTCACCATGCCATTCCAGTATGAACCCAGCCATATGCAAATCAGTCTTGACCCTTTGACACATGGGAACAGTCCAGCCCGAACTGCTAAGCCAGGTCCTGTCTGGACTGGAACCAAGCATCCTAGGACCGGTTTTGGTGTTTCACCCCACTTCAGACAGGATAGCTTGATTCCAGTGGCATGGAGAGCACAGGTCCCACGTCTGGCCATTCCATTCCCACTCGGGGTGACAAATGCAAAAACAACAGATGATGGACAGAATGCAGAACAATGTCATACATTCACCCCAGTACAGAGATCTGGGCCTAAATCCATTGTTTGTTTGCTCACCGTGCCGTTCGAGTTTGAACCCAGCCATATGCAAATCAGTCTTGACCCTGTGCTTCATGGGTACAGTCCAGCCCGAACTGCCAAGCCAGGTCCTCCCTGGACTGGAAACAAGCATCCTAGGACCGGTTTTGGGATTTCACCCCTCTTCAGCCAGAATAGCTTGATTCCAATGGCATGGAGAGCACGGGACCCACGTCTGGGCATGCCCTTCCCACTCAGGATTACAAGTGCAAAAACAACAGTTGTTGGACAAAATGCAGAAAATGTCATACATTCACCCCAGTACAGAGATCTGGTCCTAAATCCATCGTTTTGTTGCTCACCATGCCATTCCAGTTTGAACCCAGCCATATGCAAATCAGTGTTGACCCTGTGCCTCATGGGAACAGTCCAGCCCGAACTGCAAAGCCAGGTTCGGCCTGGACTGGAACTAAGCATCCTAGGACCGGTTTCGGGGTTTCACCCCTCTTCAGCCAGGATAGCTTGATTCCAGTGGCATGGAGAGCACGGGACCCACGTCTGGGCATACCCTTCCCACTCGGGGTGACAAATGCAAAAACAACAGTTGATGGACAGAATGCAGAACAATGTCATACATTCACCCCAGTACAGATATCTGGGCATAAATCCATCGTTTTTTTGCTCACCATGCCGTTCCAGTTTGAACCCAACCATATGCAAATCAGTCTTGACCCTGTGCCTCATGGGTACAGTCCAGCCCGGACTGCCAAGCCAGGTCCTCCCTGGACTGGAAACAAGCATCCTAGGACCGGTTTCGGGGTTTCACCCCTCTTCAGCCAGGATAGCTTGATTCCAGTGGCATGGAGAGCATGGGACGGACGTCTGAGCATACCCTTCCCACTCGGGGTGACAAATGCAAAAACAACAGTTGATGGACAGAATGCAGAACAATGTCATACATTCACCCCAGTACAGAGATCTGGGCCTAAATCCATAGTTTTTTTGCTCACCATGCCGTTCCAGTTTGAACCCAGCTATATGCAAATCAGTCTTGACCCTGTGCCTCATGGGTACAGGCCAGCCCGAACTGCCAAACCAGGTCCTCCCTGGACTGGAAACAAGCATCCTAGGACCGGTATCGGGATTTCACCCCTCTTCAGCCAGGATAACTTGATTCCAGTGGCATGGAGAGGACGGGTCCCACGTCTGGGCATACCCTTCCCACTCAGGATGACAAATGCAAAAACAACAGTTGTTGGACAAAATGCAGAAAATGTCATACATTCACCCCAGTACAGAGATCTGGGCCTAAATCCATCGTTTTGTTGCTCACCATGCCATTCCAGTTTGAACCCAGCCATATGCAAATCAGTGTTGACCCTGTGCCTCATGGGAACAGTCCAGCCAAAACTGCAAAGCCAGGTCCGGCCTGGACTGGAACTAAGCATCCTAGGACCGGTTTCGGGGTTTCACCCCTCTTCAGCCAGGATAGCTTGATTCCAGTGGCATGGAGAGCACGGGACCCACGTCTGGGCATACCCTTCCCACTCGGGGTGACAAATGCAAAAACAACAGTTGATGGACAGAATGCAGAACAATGTCATACATTCACCCCAGTACAGATATCTGGGCATAAATCCATCGTTTTTTTGCTCACCATGCCGTTCCAGTTTGAACCCAGCCATATGCAAATCAGTCTTGACCCTGTGCCTCATGTGTACAATCCAGCCCGGACTGCCAAGCCAGGTCCTCCCTGGACTGGAAACAAGCATCCTAGGACCGGTTTCGGGGTTTTACCCCTCTTCAGCCAGGATAGCTTGATTCCAGTGGCATGGAGAGCACGGGACCGACGTCTGGGCATACCCTTCCCACTCGGGGTGACAAATGCAAAAACAACAGATGATGAACAGAATGCAGAACAATGTCATACATTCACCCCAGTACAGAGATTTGGGCCTAAATCCATCGTTTTTTTGCTCACCATGCCGTTCCAGTTTGAACCCAGCCATATGCAAATCAGTCTTGACCCTGTGCCTCATGGGTACAGTCCAGCCCGGACTGCCAAGCCAGGTCCTCCCTGGACTGGAAAAAAGCATCCTAGGACTGGTTTCGGGATTTCACCCCACTTCAGCCAGGATAGCTTGATTCCAATGGCATGGAGAGCACGGGACCGACGTCTGGGCATACCCCTCCCACTCGGGGTGACAAATGCAAAAACAGCAGTTGATGGACAGATTGCAGAACAATGTCATACATTCACCCCAGTACAGAGATCTGGGCTTAAATCCATTGTTTATTTGCTCACCATGCCGTTCCAGTTTGAACCCAGCCATATGCAAATCAGTCTTGACCCTGTGCCTCTTGGGTACTGTACAGCCTGAACTGCCAAGCAGGGTCCTCCCTGGACTGGAAACAAGCATCCTAGGACCGGTTTCGGGGTTTCACCCCTCCGCAGCCAGGATAGCTTGATTCCAGTGGCATGGAGAGAACGGGACCCACGTCTGGGCATACCCTTCCCACTCAGGGTGACAAATGCAAAACAACAGTTGATGGACAAAATGCAGAACAATGTCATACATTCACCCCAGTACAGAGATTTGGGCCTAAATCCATCGTTTTTTTGCTCACCATGCCGTTCCAGTTTGAACCCAGCCATATGCAAATCAGTCTTGACCCTGTGCCTCATGGGTACAGTCCAGCCCGGACTGCCAAGCCAGGTCCTCCCTGGACTGGAAACAAGCATCCTAGGACTGGTTTCGGGGTTTCACCCCTCTTCAGCCAGGATAGCGTGATTCCAGTGGCATGGAGAGCACGGGACCGACGTCTGGGCATACCCTTCCCACTCGGGTGACAAATGCAAAAACAACAGTTGATGGACAGAATGCAGAACAATGTCATACATTCACCCCAGGACAGAGATCTGGGCCTAAATCCATTGTTTGTTTGCTAACCATGCCGTTCCAGTTTGAACCCAGCCATATGCAAATCAGTCTTGACCCTGTGCCTCATGGGTACAGTACAGCCTGAACTGCCAAGCCCGGTCCTCCCTGGACTGGAAACAAGCATCCTAGGACCGGTTTCAGGGATTCACCCCTCCGCAGCCAGGATAGCTTGATTCCAGTTGCATGGAGAGAACGGGACCCACGTCTGGGCATACCCTTCCCACTCAGGATGACAAATGCAAAACAACAGTTGATGGACAAAATGCAGAACAATGTCATACATTCACCCCAGTACAGAGATCTGGGCCTAAATCCATCGTTTTGTTGCTCACCATGCCATTCCAGTTTGAAACCAGCCATATGCAAATCAGTGTTGACCCTGTGCCTCATGGGAACAGTCCAGCCCGAACTGCAAAGCCAGGTCCGGCCTGGACTGGAACTAAGCATCCTAGGACCGGTTTCGGGGTTTTACCCCTCTTCAGCCAGGATAGCTTGATTCCAGTGGCATGAAGAGCACGGGACCCACGTCTGGGCATACCCTTCCCACTCGGGGTGACAAATGCAAAAACAACAGTTGATGGACAGAATGCAGAACAATGTCATACATTCACCCCAGTACAGATATCTGGGCATAAATCCATCATTTTTTTGCTCACCATGCCATTCCAATATGAACCCAGCCATATGCAAATCAGTCTTGACCCTGTGCCTCATGGGTACAGTCCAGCCTGAACTGCCAAGCAAGGTCCTCCCTGGACTGGAAACAAGCACCCTAGGACCGGTTTCGGGGTTTCACCCCTGTTCAGCCAGGATAGCTTGATTCCAGTGGCATGGAGAGGACGGGACCCACGTCTGAGCATACCTGTCCCACTCGGGGTGACAAATGCAAAAACAACAGTTGATGGACAGAATGCAGAACAATGTCATACATTCACCCCAGTACAGAGATCTGGGCCTAAATCCATCGTTTTTTTGCTCACCATGCCATTCCAGTATGAACCCAGCCATATGCAAATCAGTCTTGACCCTTTGCCACATGGGAACAGTCCAGCCCGAACTGCTAAGCCAGGTCCTGTCTGGACTGGAACCAAGCATCCTAGGACCGGTTTTGGTGTTTTACCCCACTTCAGACAGGATAGCTTGATTCCAGTGGCATGGAGAGCACAGGTCCCACGTCTGGGCATTCCATTCCCACTCGGGTTGACAAATGCAAAAACAACAGATGATGGACAGAATGCAGAACAATGTCATACATTCACCCCAGTACAGAGATCTGGGCCTAAATCCATTGTTTGTTTGCTCACCGTGCCGTTCGAGTTTGAACCCAGCCATATGCAAATCAGTCTTGACCCTGTGCTTCATGGGTACAGTCCAGCCCGAACTGCCAAGCCAGGTCCTCCCTGGACTGGAAACAAGCATCCTAGGACCGGTTTTGGGATTTCACCCCTCTTCAGCCAGGATAGCTTGATTCCAGTGGCATGGAGAGGACGGGACCCACGTCTGAGCATACCTGTCCCACTCGGGGTGACAAATGCAAAAACAACAGTTGATGGACAGAATGCAGAACAATGTCATACATTCACCCCAGTACAGAGATCTGGGCCTAAATCCATCGTTTTTTTGCTCACCATGCCGTTCCAGTTTGAACCCAGCCATATGCAAATCAGTCTTGACCCTGTGCCTCATAAGTACAGTCCAGCCCGAACTGCCAAGCCAGGTCCTCCCTGGACTGGAAACAAGCATCCTAGGACCGGTTTCGGGGTTTCACCCCTCTTCAGCCAGGATAGCTTGATTCCAGTGGCATGCAGAGGACGGGACCCACGTCTGAGCATACCTGTCCCACGCGGGGTGACAAATGCAAAAACAACAGTTCATGGACAGAATGCAGAACAATGTCATACATTCACCCCAGTACAGAGATCTGATCCTAAATCCATTGTTTTGTTGCTCACCATGCCATTCCAGTTTGAACCCAGCCATATGCAAATCAGTCTTGACCCTGTGCCTCATGGGTACAGGCCAGCCCGAACTGCCAAGCCAGGTCCTGCCTGGACTGGAACCAAGCATCTTAGGACCGGTTTCGGGGTTTCACCCCTCTTCAGCCAGGATAGCTTGATTCCAGTGGCACGGAGAGCACGGGACTCACGTCTGAGCATACCCGTCCCATTTGGGGTGACAAATGCAAAAACAACAGTTGATGGACAGAATGCAGAACAATGTCATACATTCACCCCAGTACTGAGATCTGGGCATAAATTCATCGTTTTTTTGCTCACCATGCTATTCCAGTATGAACCCAGCCATATGCAAATCAGTTTTGACCCTGTGCCTCATGGAAACAGTGCAGCTCGAACTGCTAAGCCAGGTCCTGCTTGGACAGGAACCAAGCATCCCAGCACCGGTTTCGGGGTTTCACCCCTCTTCAGCCAGGATAGCTTGATTCCAGTGGCATGGAGAGCACGGGACTTACGTCTGAGCATACCTGTCCCACTCGGGGTGACAAATGCAAAAACAAAAGTTGATGGACAGAATGCAGAACAATGTCATACATTCAACCCAGTACAGAGATCTTGGCCTAAATCCATCGTTTTTTTGCTCATCATGCCATTCCAGTATGAACCCAGCCATATTCAAATCTGTCTTGACCCTGTGCCTCATGGGTACAGTCCAGCCCGAACTGCCAAGCTAGATCCTCCCTGGACTGGAAACAAGCATCCTAGGACCGATTTCCGGGTTTAACCCCTCTTCAGCCAGGATAGCTTGATTCCAGTGGCATGGAGAGCACGGGACCCACGTCTGAGCATACCCGTCCCACTCGGGGTGACAAATGCAAAAACAAAAGTTGATGTACAGAATGCAGAACAATGTCATACATTCACCCCTGTACAGAGATCTGGGCAAAGAATCCATCGGTTTTTTTGCTCACCATGCCGTTCCAGTTTGAACCCAGCCATATGCAAATCAGTCTTGACCCTGTGCCTCATGGGTACAGTCCAGCCCGGACTGCCAAGCCACGTCCTCCCTGGACTGGAAACAAGCATCCTAGGACCGGTTTCGGGGTTTCACCCCTCTTCTGCCAGGATAGCTTGATTCCAGTGGCATGGAGAGCACGGGACCCACTTCTGGGCATACCCTTTCCACTCGGGGTGACAAATGCAAAAATAACAGTTGATGGACAGAATGCAGAACAATGTCATACATTCACCCCAGTACATAGATCTGGGCCTAAATCCATCGTTTGTTTGCTCACCATGCCGTTCCAGTTTGAACCCAGCCATATGCAAATCAGTCTTGACCCTGTGCCTTATGGGTACAGTCCAGCCCGAACTGCCAAGCCAGGTCCTCCCTGGACTTGAAACAAGCATCCTAGGACCGGTTTCGGGATTTCACCCTTTTTAAGCCAGGATAGCTTGATTCCAGTGGCATGGAGAGCACGGGACCCACGTCTGGGCATACCCTTCCCACTCAGGATGACAAATGCAAAAACAACAGTTGATGGACAAAATGCAGAACAATGTCATACATTCACCCCAGTACAGAGATCTGTGCCTAAAGCCATCGTTTTATTGCTTACCATGCCGTTCCAGTTTGAACCCAGCCATATGCAAATCAGTCTTGACCCAGTGCCACATGGGAACAGTCCAGCCCGAACTGCTAAGTCAGGTCCTGCCTGGACTGGAACCAAGAGTCCTAGGACCGGTTTCGGGGTTTTTCCCCTCTTTAGACAGGATAGCTTGATTCCAGTTGCAAGGAGAGCACGAGACTCAAGTCTGAGCATACCCGTCCCACTCGGGGTGACAAATGCAAAAAAAAACAGTTGATGGACAGAATGCAGAACAATGTCATACATTCACCCCAGTACAGAGATCTGGGCCTAAATCCATCGTTTTTTTTGCTCACCATGCCATTCCAGTATGAACCCAGCCATATGCAAATCAGTCTTGACCCTGTGCCTCATGGGTAGAGTCCAGCCCGGACTGCCAAACCAGGTCCTCTCTGGACTGGAAACAAGCATCCTAGGAAAGGTTTCGGGGTTTAACCCCTCCTCAGCCAGGATAGCTTGATTCCAGTGGCATGGAGAGCGCGGGACCCACTTCTGGGCATACCCTTCCCACTCGGGGTGACAAATGCAAAAAAACCAGTTGATGGACAGAATGCAGAACAATGTCATACATTCACCCCAGTACATAGATCTGGGCCTAAATCCATCGTTTGTTTGCTCACCATGCCTTTCCAGTTTGAACCCAGCCATATGCAAATCAGTCTTGACCCTGTGCCTCATGGGAACAGTCCAGCTCGAACTGCTAAGCCAGGTCCTGCTTGGACTGGAACCGAGCATCCCAGCACTGGTTTCGGGATTTCACCCCTCTTCAGCCAGGATAGCTTGATTCCAGTGGCATGGAGAGCACAGGACTCACGTCTGGGCATACCCTTCCCACTCGGGTGACAAATGCAAAAACAACAGTTGATGGACAGAATGCAGAACAATGTCATACATTCACCCCAGGACAGAGATCTGGGCCTAAATCCATTGTTTGTTTGCTAACCATGCCGTTCCAGTTTGAACCCAGCCATATGCAAATCAGTCTTGACCCTGTGCCTCATGGGTACAGTACAGCCTGAACTGCCAAGCCCGGTCCTCCCTGGACTGGAAACAAGCATCCTAGGACCGGTTTCAGGGATTCACCCCTCCGCAGCCAGGATAGCTTGATTCCAGTTGCATGGAGAGAACGGGACCCACGTCTGGGCATACCCTTCCCACTCAGGATGACAAATGCAAAACAACAGTTGATGGACAAAATGCAGAACAATGTCATACATTCACCCCAGTACAGAGATCTGGGCCTAAATCCATCGTTTTGTTGCTCACCATGCCATTCCAGTTTGAAACCAGCCATATGCAAATCAGTGTTGACCCTGTGCCTCATGGGAACAGTCCAGCCCGAACTGCAAAGCCAGGTCCGGCCTGGACTGGAACTAAGCATCCTAGGACCGGTTTCGGGGTTTTACCCCTCTTCAGCCAGGATAGCTTGATTCCAGTGGCATGAAGAGCACGGGACCCACGTCTGGGCATACCCTTCCCACTCGGGGTGACAAATGCAAAAACAACAGTTGATGGACAGAATGCAGAACAATGTCATACATTCACCCCAGTACAGATATCTGGGCATAAATCCATCATTTTTTTGCTCACCATGCCATTCCAATATGAACCCAGCCATATGCAAATCAGTCTTGACCCTGTGCCTCATGGGTACAGTCCAGCCCGAACTGCCAAGCAAGGTCCTCCCTGGACTGGAAACAAGCACCCTAGGACCGGTTTCGGGGTTTCACCCCTGTTCAGCCAGGATAGCTTGATTCCAGTGGCATGGAGAGGACGGGACCCACGTCTGAGCATACCTGTCCCACTCGGGGTGACAAATGCAAAAACAACAGTTGATGGACAGAATGCAGAACAATGTCATACATTCACCCCAGTACAGAGATCTGGGCCTAAATCCATCGTTTTTTTGCTCACCATGCCATTCCAGTATGAACCCAGCCATATGCAAATCAGTCTTGACCCTTTGCCACATGGGAACAGTCCAGCCCGAACTGCTAAGCCAGGTCCTGTCTGGACTGGAACCAAGCATCCTAGGACCGGTTTTGGTGTTTTACCCCACTTCAGACAGGATAGCTTGATTCCAGTGGCATGGAGAGCACAGGTCCCACGTCTGGGCATTCCATTCCCACTCGGGGTGACAAATGCAAAAACAACAGATGATGGACAGAATGCAGAACAATGTCATACATTCACCCCAGTACAGAGATCTGGGCCTAAATCCATTGTTTGTTTGCTCACCGTGCCGTTCGAGTTTGAACCCAGCCATATGCAAATCAGTCTTGACCCTGTGCTTCATGGGTACAGTCCAGCCCGAACTGCCAAGCCAGGTCCTCCCTGGACTGGAAACAAGCATCCTAGGACCGGTTTTGGGATTTCACCCCTCTTCAGCCAGGATAGCTTGATTCCAATGGCATGGAGAGCACGGGACCCACGTCTGGGCATGCCCTTCCCACTCAGGATTACAAGTGCAAAAACAACAGTTGATGGACAGAATGCAGAACAATGTCATACATTCACCCCAGTACAGATATCTGGGCATAAATCCATCGTTTTTTTGCTCACCATGCCATTCCAGTATGAACCCAGCCATATGCAAATCAGTTTTGACCCTGCGCCTCACGGGAACACTCCAGCCCGAACTGCTAAGCCAGGTCCTGCCTGGACTGGAACCAAGCATCCTAGGACCGGTTTTGTGGTTTCACCCCTCTTCAGCCAGGATAGCTTGATTCCAGTGGCATGGAGAGGACGGGACCCACGTCTGAGCATACCTGTCCCACTCGGGGTGACAAATGCAAAAACAACAGTTGATGGACAGAATGCAGAACAATGTCATACATTCACCCCAGTACAGAGATCTGGGCCTATATCCATTGTTTTGTTGCTCACCATGCCATTCCAGTTTGAACCCAGCCATATGCAAATCAGTCTTGACCCTGTGCCTCATGGGTACAGGCCAGCCCAAACTGCCAAACCAGGTCCTCCCTGGAGTGGAAAAAAGCATCCTAGGACCGGTATCGGGGTTTCACCCCTCTTCAGCCAGGATAGCTTGATTCCAGTGGCATGGAGAGGACGGGACCCATGTCTGAGCATACCTGTCCCACTCGGGGTGACAAATGCAAAAACAACAGTTGATGGACAGAATGCAGAACAATGTCATACATTCACCCCAGTACAGATATCTGGGCCTAAATCCATTGTTTTTTTGCTCACCATGCCATTCCAATATGAACCTAGCCATATGCAAATCAGTCTTGACCCTGTGCCTCATGGGTACAGTCCAGCCCGAACTGCCAAGCAAGGTCCTCCCTGGACTGGAAACAAGCACTCTAGGACCGGTTTCGGGGTTTCACCCCTCTTCAGCCAGGATAGCTTGATTCCAGTGGCATGGAGAGGACGGGACCCACGTCTGAGCATACCTGTCCCACTCGGGGTGACAAATGCAAAAACAACAGTTGATGGACAGAATGCAGAACAATGTCATACATTCACCCCAGTACAGAGATCTGGGCCTAAATCCATCGATTTTTTGCTCACCATGCCATTCCAGTATGAACCCAGCCATATGCAAATCAGTCTTGACCCTTTGACACATGGGAACAGTCCAGCCCGAACTGCTAAGCCAGGTCCTGTCTGGACTGGAACCAAGCATCCTAGGACCGGTTTTGGTGTTTCACCCCACTTCAGACAGGATAGCTTGATTCCAGTGGCATGGAGAGCACAGGTCCCACGTCTGGGCATTCCATTCCCACTCGGGGTGACAAATGCAAAAACAACAGTTGTTGGACAAAATGCAGAAAATGTCATACATTCACCCCAGTACAGAGATCTGGGCCTAAATCCATCGTTTTTTTGCTCACCATGCCATTCCAGTATGAAATCAGCCATATGCAAATCAGTCTTGTCCCTGTGTCTCATGGGAACAGTCCAGCCCGAGCTTCTAAGACAGGTCCTGCCTGGACTGGAACCAAGAATCTTAGGACCGGTTTCGGGGTTTCACCCCTCTTCAGCCAGGATAGCTGGATTCCAGTTGCATGGAGAGAACGGGACCCACGTCTGGGCATACCCTTCCCACTCAGGATGACAAATGCAAAAACAACAGACGATTAACAGAATGCAGAACAATGCCATCCATTCACCCCAGTACAGAGATCTGGGCCTAAATGCATCGTTTTTTTGCTCACCATGCCGTTCCAGTTTGAACCCAGCCATATGCAAATCAGTCTTGACCCTGTGCCTCATAAGTACAGTCCAGCCCGAACTGCCAAGCCAGGTCCTCCCTGGACTGGAAACAAGCATCCTAGGACCGGTTTCGGGGTTTCACCCCTCTTCAGCCAGGATAGCTTGATTCCAGTGGCATGCAGAGGACGGGACCCACGTCTGAGCATACCTGTCCCACGCGGGGTGACAAATGCAAAAACAACAGTTCATGGACAGAATGCAGAACAATGTCATACATTCACCCCAGTACAGAGATCTGATCCTAAATCCATTGTTTTGTTGCTCACCATGCCATTCCAGTTTGAACCCAGCCATATGCAAATCAGTCTTGACCCTGTGCCTCATGGGTACAGGCCAGCCCGAACTGCCAAGCCAGGTCCTGCCTGGACTGGAACCAAGCATCTTAGGACCGGTTTCGGGGTTTCACCCCTCTTCAGCCAGGATAGCTTGATTCCAGTGGCACGGAGAGCACGGGACTCACGTCTGAGCATACCCGTCCCATTTGGGGTGACAAATGCAAAAACAACAGTTGATGGACAGAATGCAGAACAATGTCATACATTCACCCCAGTACAGAGATCTGGGCATAAATTCATCGTTTTTTTGCTCACCATGCTATTCCAGTATGAACCCAGCCATATGCAAATCAGTTTTGACCCTGTGCCTCATGGAAACAGTGCAGCTCGAACTGCTAAGCCAGGTCCTGCTTGGACAGGAACCAAGCATCCCAGCACCGGTTTCGGGGTTTCACCCCTCTTCAGCCAGGATAGCTTGATTCCAGTGGCATGGAGAGCACGGGACTTACGTCTGAGCATACCTGTCCCACTCGGGGTGACAAATGCAAAAACAAAAGTTGATGGACAGAATGCAGAACAATGTCATACATTCAACCCAGTACAGAGATCTTGGCCTAAATCCATCGTTTTTTTGCTCATCATGCCATTCCAGTATGAACCCAGCCATATTCAAATCTGTCTTGACCCTGTGCCTCATGGGAACAGTCCAGCCCGAACTGCCAAGCTAGATCCTCCCTGGACTGGAAACAAGCATCCTAGGACCGATTTCCGGGTTTAACCCCTCTTCAGCCAGGATAGCTTGATTCCAGTGGCATGGAGAGCACGGGACCCACGTCTGAGCATACCCGTCCCACTCGGGGTGACAAATGCAAAAACAAAAGTTGATGTACAGAATGCAGAACAATGTCATACATTCACCCCTGTACAGAGATCTGGGCAAAGAATCCATCGGTTTTTTTGCTCACCATGCCGTTCCAGTTTGAACCCAGCCATATGCAAATCAGTCTTGACCCTGTGCCTCATGGGTACAGTCCAGCCCGGACTGCCAAGCCACGTCCTCCCTGGACTGGAAACAAGCATCCTAGGACCGGTTTCGGGGTTTCACCCCTCTTCTGCCAGGATAGCTTGATTCCAGTGGCATGGAGAGCACGGGACCCACTTCTGGGCATACCCTTTCCACTCGGGGTGACAAATGCAAAAATAACAGTTGATGGACAGAATGCAGAACAATGTCATACATTCACCCCAGTACATAGATCTGGGCCTAAATCCATCGTTTGTTTGCTCACCATGCCGTTCCAGTTTGAACCCAGCCATATGCAAATCAGTCTTGACCCTGTGCCTTATGGGTACAGTCCAGCCCGAACTGCCAAGCCAGGTCCTCCCTGGACTTGAAACAAGCATCCTAGGACCGGTTTCGGGATTTCACCCTTTTTAAGCCAGGATAGCTTGATTCCAGTGGCATGGAGAGCACGGGACCCACGTCTGGGCATACCCTTCCCACTCAGGATGACAAATGCAAAAACAACAGTTGATGGACAAAATGCAGAACAATGTCATACATTCACCCCAGTACAGAGATCTGTGCCTAAAGCCATCGTTTTATTGCTTACCATGCCGTTCCAGTTTGAACCCAGCCATATGCAAATCAGTCTTGACCCAGTGCCACATGGGAACAGTCCAGCCCGAACTGCTAAGTCAGGTCCTGCCTGGACTGGAACCAAGAGTCCTAGGACCGGTTTCGGGGTTTTTCCCCTCTTTAGACAGGATAGCTTGATTCCAGTTGCAAGGAGAGCACGAGACTCAAGTCTGAGCATACCCGTCCCACTCGGGGTGACAAATGCAAAAAAAAACAGTTGATGGACAGAATGCAGAACAATGTCATACATTCACCCCAGTACAGAGATCTGGGCCTAAATCCATCGTTTTTTTTGCTCACCATGCCATTCCAGTATGAACCCAGCCATATGCAAATCAGTCTTGACCCTGTGCCTCATGGGTAGAGTCCAGCCCGGACTGCCAAGCCAGGTCCTCTCTGGACTGGAAACAAGCATCCTAGGAAAGGTTTCGGGGTTTAACCCCTCCTCAGCCAGGATAGCTTGATTCCAGTGGCATGGAGAGCGCGGGACCCACTTCTGGGCATACCCTTCCCACTCGGGGTGACAAATGCAAAAAAACCAGTTGATGGACAGAATGCAGAACAATGTCATACATTCACCCCAGTACATAGATCTGGGCCTAAATCCATCGTTTGTTTGCTCACCATGCCTTTCCAGTTTGAACCCAGCCATATGCAAATCAGTCTTGACCCTGTGCCTCATGGGAACAGTCCAGCTCGAACTGCTAAGCCAGGTCCTGCTTGGACTGGAACCGAGCATCCCAGCACTGGTTTCGGGATTTCACCCCTCTTCAGCCAGGATAGCTTGATTCCAGTGGCATGGAGAGCACAGGACTCACGTCTGAGCATACCCGTCCCACTCGGGGTGACAAATGCAAAAACAACAGTTGATGGACAGAATGCAGAACAATGTCATACATTCACCCCAGTACAGAGATCTGGGCAAAAATCCATCGTTTGTTTGCTCATCATGCCATTCCAGTTTGAACCCAGCCATATGCAAATCAGTCTTGACCCTGTGCCTCGTGGGAACAGTCCAGCCCAAACTGCCAAGCCAGGTCCTCTCTGGACTGGAAACAAGCATCCTAGGACCGGTTTTGGGGTCTCACCCCTCTTCAGCCAGGATAGCTTGATTCCAATGGCATGGAATGAACGGGACTCACGTCTGAGCATACACGTCCCACTTGGGGTGACTAATGCAAAAACAACAGATGATGGACAGAATGTAGAAAAATGTCATACATTCACCCCAGTACAGAGATCTGGGCCTAAATCCATCGTTTTTTTGTTCACGATGCTATTGCAGTTTGAACCCAGCCATATGCAAATCAGTCTTGACCCTTTGCCTCATGGGTACAGTCCAGCCCGAACTGCCAAGCCAGGTCCTCCCTGGACTGGAACCAAGCCAGGTCCTCCCTGGACTGGAACCAAGCATCCTAGGACCGGTTTCGGGGTTTCACCCCTCTTCAGACAGGATAGCTTGATTCCAGTGGCATGAAGAGCACGGGACCCACGTCTGGGCATTCCATTCCCACTCGGGGTGACAAATGCAAAAACAACAGATGATGAATAGAATGCAGAACAATGTCATACATTCACCCCAGTACAGAGATCTGGGCCTAAATCCATTGTTTTGTTGCTCACCATGCCATTCCAGTTTGAACCCAGCCATATGCAAATCAGTCTTGACGCTATGCCTCATGGGTACAGGCCAGCCCGAACTGCCAAACCAGGTCCTCCCTGGACTGGAAACAAGCAGCCTAGGACCGGTATCGGGATTTCACCCCTCTTCAGCCAGGATAGCTTGATTCCAGTGGCATGGAGAGCACGGGTCCCACGTCTGGGCATACCCTTCCCACTCAGGATGACAAATGCAAAAACAACAGTTGATGGACAAAATGCAGAACAATGTCATACATTCACCCCAGTACAGCGATCTGGGCCTAAATCCATATTTTTATTGCTCACCATGTCGTTCCAGTTTGAACCCAGCCATATGCAAATCAGTCTTGACCCTGTGCCTCATGGGTACAGTCCAGCCCGAACTGCCAAGCAAGGTCCTCCCTGGACTGGAAACAAGCATCCTAGGACCGGTTTCGGGGTTTCACCCCTCTTCAGCCAGGATAGCTTGATTCCAGTGGCATGGAGAGGACGGGACCCACATCTGAGCATACCTGTCCCACTCGGGGTGACAAATGCAAAAACAAGAGTTGATGGACAGAATGCAGAACAATGTCATACATTCACCCCAGTACAGAAATCTGGGCCTAAATCCATCGTTCTTTTACTCACCATGCCATTCCAGTATGAACCCAGCCATATGCAAATCAGTCTTGACCCTGTGCCTCATGGGTACAGTCCAGCCCGGACTGCAAAGCCAGGTCCTCCCTGGACTGGAAACAAGCATCCTAGGACCGGTTTCGGGGTTTCACCCCTCTTCAGCCAGGATAGCTTGATTCCAGTGGCATGGAGAGCACAGGACCGACGTCTGGGCATACCCTTCCCACTCGGGGTGACAAATGCAAAAACAACAGATGACGAACAGAATGCAGAACATTGTCATACATTCACCCCAGTACAGATATCTGGGCCTAAATCCATCGTTTTTTTGCTCACCATGTCGTTCCAGTTTGAACCCAGCCATATGCAAATCAGTCTTGACCCTGTGCCTCATGGGAACAGTCCAGCCCGAACTGCCAAGCCAGGTCCTCCCTGGACTGGAACCAAGCATTCTAGTTCCGGTTTCGGGGTTTCACCCCTCTTCAGCCAGGATAGCTTCATTCCAGTGTCATGGAGAGCATGGGACCACGTCTGGGCATTCCATTCCCACTCGGGTTGACAAATGCAAAAACAACAGTTGATGAACAGAATGCAGAACAATGTCATAAATTCACCTCAGTACAGAGATCTGGGCCTAAATCCATCGTTTTTTTGCTCACCATGCCGTTCCAGTTTGAACCCAGCCATCTGCAAATAAGTCTTGACCCTGTGCCTCATGGGTACAGTCCAGCCCGAACTGCCAAGCCAGGTTCTCCCTGGACTGGAAACAAGCATCCTAGGACCGGTTTCGGGATTTCACCCTCTTCAGCCAGGATAGCTTGATTCCAGTGGCATCGAGAGCACGGGACCCACGTCTGGGCATACCCTTCCCACTCAGGGTGACAAATGCAAAAACAACAGTTGAGGACAAAATGCAGAACATTGTGATACATTCACCCCAGCACAGAGATCTGGGACTAAATCCATCGTTTTATTGCTCACCATGCAGTTCCAGTTTGACCGAGCCATATGCAAATCAGTCTTGACCCTGTGCCTCATGGGTACAGTCCAGCCCGAACTGCCAAGCCAGGTCCTCCCTGGACTGAAAACAAGCATCCTAGGACCTGTTTCGGGATTTCACCCCCTTCTGCCAGGATAGCTTGATTCCAGTGGCATGGAGAGCAAAGGACCCACGTCTGGGCATACCCTTCCCACTCGGGGTGACAAATTCAAAAACAACAGTTGATGGACAGAATGCAGAACAATGTCATACATTCACCCCAGTACAGAGATCTGGGCCTAAATCCATCATTTTATTGCTCACCCTGCAGTTCCAGTTTGACCCAGCCATATGCAAATCAGTCTTGACTCTGTGCATCATGGGTACAGTCCAGCCCTAAATGCCAAGCCAGGTCCTCCCTGGACTGGAAACAAGCATCCTAGGACCGTTTTCGGGGGTTCACCCCTCTTCAGCCAGGATAGCTTGATTCCAGTGGCATGGAGAGCACAGGACCCACGTCTGGGCATACACCTCCCACTTGGGGTGACACATGCAAAAACAACAGGTGATGTACAGAATGCAGAACAATGTCATACATTCACCCCAGTACAGAGATCTGGGCCTAAATCCATCGTTTTTTTGCTCCCCATGCCGTTCCAGTTTGAACCCAGCCATATGCAAATCAGTCTTGACCCTGTGCATCATGGGTACAGTCCAGCCCGAACTGCCAAGCCAGGTCCTCCCTGGACTGGAAACAAGCATCCTAGGACCAGTTTCGGGGTTTCACCCCCCTTCAGCCAGGATAGCTTGATTCCAGTGGCATGGAGAGCACGGGACCCACGTCTGGGCATACCCGTCCCACTCGGAGTGACAAATGCAAAAACAACAGTTGATGGACAGAATGCAGAACAATGTCATACATTCACCCCAGTACAGAGATCTGGGCCTAAATCCATCGTTTTTTTGCTCACCATGCTATTCCAGTTTGAACCCAGCCATATGCAAATCAGTCTTGACCCTGTGCCTCATGGGAACAGTCCAGCCCGAACTGCTAAGCCAGGTCCTGCCAGGACTGGTACCAAGCATCCTAGGACCGGTTTCGGGGTTTCACCCCTCTTCAGCCAAGATAACTTGATTCCAGTGGCATGGAGAGCACGGTACTCACGTCTGAGCATACCCGTCCCACTCGGGGTGACAAGTGCAAAAAAAACAGTTGATGGACAGAATGCAGAACAATGTCATACATTCACCCCAGTACAGAGATCTGGGCCTAAATCCATCGGTTTTTTTGCTCACTATGCATTCCAGTATGAACCCAGCCATATGCAAATCAGTCTTGACCCTGTGCCTCATGGGAACAGTCCAGCCCGAACTTCTAAGCCAGGTCCTGGCTGGACTGGAACCAAGCATCCTAGGACCGGTTTTGGGGTTTCACCCCTCTTCAGCCAGGATAGCTTGATTCCAGTGGCATGGAGAGCACGGGACTCACGTCTGAGCATACCGGTCCCACTCGGGGTGACAAATGCAAAAACAACTGTTGATGGACAGAATGCAGAACAATGTCATACATTCACCCCAGTACAGAGATCTGGGCCTAAATCCATCGTTTTTTGCTCACCATGCCGTTCCAGTTTGAACTCATCCATATGCAAATCTGTCTTGACCCTGTGCCTCATGGGTACAGTCCAGCCCGAACTGCCAAGCCAGGTCCTCCCTGGACCGGAAACAAGCATCCTAGGACCGATTTCGGGGTTTAACCCCTCCTCAGCCAGGATAGCTTGATTCCACTGACATGAAGAGCACGGGACTCACGTCTGAGCATACCCGTCCCACTCGGGTGACAAATGCAAAAACAACAGTTGATGGACAGAATGCAGAACACTGTCATACGTTCACCCCAGTACAGAGATCTGGGCCTAAATCCATTGTTTGTTTGCTCATCATGCCATTCCAGTTTGAACCCAGCCATATGCAAATCAGTCTTGACCCTGTGCCTCATGGGTACAGTCCAGCCCGAACTGCCAAGCCAGGTCCTTTCTGGACTGGAATCAAGCATCCTAGGACCGGTTTCGGGGTTTCACCCCTCTTCAGACAGGATAGCTTGATTCCAGTGGCATGGAGAGGATGGGACCCACGTCTGGGTATTCCAATCCGACTCGGGGTGACAAATGCAAATACAACACATGACGAACAGAATGCAGAACAATGTCATACATTCACCCCAGTACAGAGATCTGGGTCTAAATCCATTGTGTTTTTGCTCACCATGCCGTTCCAGTTTGAACCCAGCCATATGCAAATCAGTCTTGACCCTGTGCCCCATGGGAACAGTCCATCCCGAACTGCTAAGCCAGATCCTGCCTGGACTGGCACCACGCATCCTAGGACCGGTTTTGGGGTTTCACCCCTCTTCAGCTAGGATAGCTTGATTCCAGTGGCATGGAGAGCACGGGACCCACGTGTGGACATACCCGTCCCACTCGGAGTAACAAATGCAAAAACAACAGTTGATGGACAGAATGCAGAACAATGTCATACATTCACCCCAGTACAGAGATCTGGGCCTAAATCCATCGTTTTTTTGCTCACCATGCCATTCCAGTATGAACCCAGCCATATGCAAATCAGTCTTGACTCTGTGCCTCACGGGAACAGTCCAGCCCGGACTGCTAAGCCAGGTCCTGCCAGGACTGGTACCAAGCATCCTAGGGCCGGTTTCGGGGTTTCACCCCTCTTCAGCCGAGATAACTTGATTCCAGTGGCATGCAGAGCACGGGACTCTTGTCTGAGCATAGCCGTCCCACTCGGGGTGACAAATGCAAAAACAACAGTTGATGAACAGAATGCAGAACAATGTCATACATTCACCCCAGTACAGAGATCTGGGCCTAAATCCATTGTTTTTTTGCTCACCGTGCCGTTCCAGTTTGAACTCATCCATATGCAAATCTGTCTTTTCACCCTGTGCCTCATGGGTACAGTCCAGCCCGAACTGCCAAGCCAGGTCCTCCCTGGACTGGAAACAAGCATCCTAGGACCGATTTCGGGGTTTTACCCCTCTTTAGACAGGATAGCTTGATTCCAGTGGCATGGAGAGCACGGGACCCACGTCTGAGCATTCCAATCCGACTCAGGGTGACAAATGCAAAAACAACAGACAATGAACAGAATGCAGAACAATGTCATGCATTCACCCCAGTACAGAGATCTGAGTCTAAATCCATTGTTTTTTTGCTCACCATGCTGTTCCAGTTTGAACCCAGCCATATGCAAATCAGTCTTGACCCTGTGCCTCATGGGTACAGTCCAGCCCAGACTGCCAAGACAGGTCCTCCCTGGACTGGAAACAAGCATCCTAGGACCGGTTTTGGGGTTTCACCCCTCTTCAGCCAGGATAGCTTGATTCCAGTGGCATAGGGAGCACGGGACCCACGTCTGGGCATGCCCTTCCCACTCGGGGTGACAAATGCAAAAACAACAGTTGATGGACAAAATGCAGAACAATGTCATACATTCACCCCAGTACAGAGATCTGGGCCTAAATCCATCGTTTTTTGCTCACCATGCTATTCCAGTTTGAACCCAGCCATATGCAAATCAGTCTTGACCCTGTGCCTCATGGGTACAGTCCAGCCCAAACTGCCAAGCCCGGTCCTCCCTGGACTGAAACCAAGCATCCTGGGACCGGTTTTGGGGTTTCACCCCTCTTCAGACAGGATAGCTCTATTCCAGTGGCATGGAGAGCACGGGACCCACGTCTGGGCATTCCATTCCCACTCGGGGGTGACAAATGCAAAAACAACAGATGATGAACAGAATGCAGAACAATGTCATACATTCACCCCAGTACAGAGATCTGAGTCTAAATCCATTGTTTTTTTGCTCACCATGCTGTTCCAGTTTGAACCCAGCCATATGCAAATCAGTCTTGACCCTGTGCCTCATGGGTACAGTCCAGCCCGGACTACCAAGACAGGTCCTCCCTGGACTGGAAACAAGCATCCTAGGACCGGTTTTGGGGTTTCACCCCTCTTCAGCCAGGATAGCTTGATTCCAGTGGCATAGGGAGCACGGGACCCACGTCTGGTCATGCCCTTCCCACTCGGGGTGACAAATGCAAAAACAACAGTTGATGGACAAAATGCAGAACAATGTCATACATTCACCCCAGTACAGAGATCTGGGCCTAAATCCATCGCTTTATTGATAACCATGCCGTTCCAGTTTGAACCCAGCCATATGCAAATCAGTCTTGACCCTGTGCCTCATGGGTACAGTCCAGCCCGGACTGCCAAGACAGGTCCTCCCTGGACTGGAAACAAGCATCCTAGGACCGGTTTTGGGGTTTCACCCCTCTTCAGCCAGGATAGCTTGATTCCAGTGGCATAGGGAGCACGGGACCCACGTCTGGGCATGCCCTTCCCACTCGGGGTGACAAATGCAAAAACAACAGTTGATGGACAAAATGCAGAACAATGTCATACATTCACCCCAGTACAGAGATCTGGGCCTAAATCCATCGCTTTATTGATAACCATGCCGTTCCAGTTTGAACCCAGTCATATGCAAATCAGTCTTGACCCTGTGCCTCATGGGTACAATCCAACCCGAACTGTCAAGCCAGGTCCTCCCTCGACTGGAAACAAGCATCCTAGGACCGGTTTCGGGGTTTCATCCCTCTTCAGCCAGGATCGCTTGATTCCAGAGGCATGGAAGCACGGGACTCACGTCTGAGCATACCCGTCCCACTCGGGGTGACTAATGCAAAAACAACAGTTGATGGACAGAATGCAGAACAATGTCATACATTCACCTCAGTACAGAGATCTGGGCCTAAATCCATCGTTTTTTTGCTCACCATGCTATTCCAGTTTGAACCCAGCCATATGCAAATCATTCTTGACCCTGTGCCTCATGGGTACAGTCCAGCCCGGACTGCCAAGCCAGGTCCTCACTGGACTGGAAACAAGCATCCTAGGACCGGTTTTGGGGTTTCACCCCTCTTCAGCCAGGATAGCTTGATTCCAGTGGCATGGAGAGAACGGAACACACGTCTGGGCATACCCTTCCCACTCGGGGTGACAAATGCAAAAACAACAGTTGATGGACAGAATGCCGAACAATGTCATACATTCACCCCAGTACAGATATCTGGGCCTAAATCCATCGTTTTTTTGCTCACCGTGCCATTCCAGTATGAACCCAGCCATATGCAAATCAGTTTTGACCCTGTGCCTCATGGGAACAGTCCAGCCCAAACTGCTAAGCCAGGTCCTGCCTGGACTGGAATCAAGCATCCTAGCACCAGTTTCGGGGTTTCACCCCTCTTCAGCTAGGATAGCTTGATTCCAGTGGCATAGAGACCACGGGACTCACGTCTGAGTATACCCGTCCCACTCGGGGTGACAAATGCAAAAACAACAGCTGATGGACAGAATGCAGAACAATGTCATACATTCACCCCAGTACAGAGATCTGGGCCTAAATCCATCGTGTTTTTGCTCACCATGCCATTCCAGTATGAACCCAGCCATATGCAAATCAGTCTTGACTCTGTGCCTCATGGGAACAGTCCAGCCCGAACTGTTAAGCCAGGTCCTGCCAGGACTGGTACCAAGCATCCTTGTGCCGGTTTCGGGGTTTCACCCCTCTTCAGCCAAGATAACTTGATTCCAGTGGCATGCAGAGCACGGGACTCACGTCTGAGCATACCCGTCCCACTCGGGGTGACAAATGTAAAAACAACAGTTGATGGACAGAATGCAGAACAATGTCATACATTCACCCCAGTACAGAGATCTGGGCCTAAATCCATTGTTTTTTTGCTCACCATGCCGTTCCAGTTTGAACTCAGCTATATGCAAATCTGTCTTGACCCTGTGCCTCATGGGTACAGTCCAGCCCGAACTGCCAAGCCAGGTCCTCCCTGGACTGGAAACAAGCATCCTAGGACCGATTTCGGGGTTTCACCCCTCTTCAGACAGGATAGCTTGATTCCAGTGGCATGGAGAGCACGGGACCCACGTCTGGGCATTCCATTCCCACTCGGGGGTGACAAATGCAAAAACAACAGATGATGAACAGAATGCAGAACAATGTTATACATTCACCACAGGACAGAGATCTGGGCCTAAATCCATTGTTTTTTCGCTCACCATGCCGTTCCAGTTTGAACCCAGCCATATGAAAATCAGTCTTGACCCTGTGCCTCATGGGTACAGTCCAGCCCGGACTGCCAAGCCAGGTCCTCACTGGACTGGAAACAAGCATCCTAGGACCGGTTTTGGGGTTTCACCCCTCTTCACCCAGGATAGCTTGATTCCAGTGGCATGGAGAGAACGGGACACACGTCTGGGCATACCCTTCCCACTCGGGGTGACAAATGCAAAAACAACAGTTGATGGACAGAATGCCGAACAATGTCATACATTCACCCCAGTACAGATATCTGGGCCTAAATCCATCGTTTTTTTGCTCACCGTGCCATTCCAGTATGAACCCAGCCATATGCAAATCAGTTTTGACCCTGTGCCTCATGGGAACAGTCTAGCCCGAACTGCTAAGCCAGGTCCTGCCTGGACTGGAATCAAGCATCCTAGCACCAGTTTCGGGGTTTCACCCCTCTTCAGCTAGGATAGCTTGATTCCAGTGGCATAGAGACCACGGGACTCACGTCTGAGTATACCCGTCCCACTCGGGGTGACAAATGCAAAAACAACAGTTGAGGACAAAATGCAGAACATTGTGATACATTCACCCCAGTACAGAGATCTGGGACTAAATCCATCGTTTTATTGCTCATCATGCAGTTCCAGTTTGACCCAGCCATATGCAAATCAGTCTTGACCCTGTGCCTCATGGGTACAGTCCAGCCCGAACTGCCAAGCCAGGTCCTCCCTGGACTGAAAACAAGCATCCTAGGACCTGTTTCGGGATTTCACCCCCTTCTGCCAGGATAGCTTGATTCCAGTGGCATGGAGAGCAAAGGACCCACGTCTCGGCATACCCTTCCCACTCGGGGTGCCAAATTCAAAAACAACAGTTGATGGACAGAATGCAGAACAATGTCATACATTCACCCCAGTACAGAGATCTGGGCCTAAATCCATCGTTTTATTGCTCACCCTGCCGTTCCAGTTTGACCCAGCCATATGCAAATCAGTCTTGACTCTGTGCATCATGGGTACAGTCCAGCCCTAAATGCCAAGCCAGGTCCTCCCTGGACTGGAAACAAGCATCCTAGGACCGGTTTCGGGGGTTCACCCCTCTTCAGCCAGGATAGCTTGATTCCAGTGGCATGGAGAGCACAGGACCCACGTCTGGGCATACCCCTCCCACTTGGGGTGACACATGCAAAAACAACAGGTGATGGACAGAATGCAGAACAATGTCATACATTCACCACAGTACAGAGATCTGGGCCTAAATCCATCGTTTTTTTTGCTCCCCATGCCGTTCCAGTTTGAACCCAGCCATATGCAAATCAGTCTTGACCCTGTGCATCATGGGTACAGTCCAGCCCGAACTGCCAAGCCAGGTCCTCCCTGGACTGGAAACAAGCATCCTAGGACCAGTTTCGGGGTTTCACCCCCCTTCAGCCAGGATAGCTTGATTCCAGTGGCATGGAGAGCACGGGACCCACGTCTGGGCATACCCGTCCCACTCGGAGTGACAAATGCAAAAACAACAGTTGATGGAAAGAATGTAGAACAATGTCATACATTCACCCCAGTACAGAGATCTGGGCCTAAATCCATCGCTTGTTTGCTCAACATGCCATTCCAGTATGAACCCAGCCATATGCAAATCAGTCTTGACTCTGTGCCTCATGGGAACAGTCCAGCCCGAACTGCTAAGCCAGGTCCTGCCAGGACTGGTACCAAGCATCCTAGGACCGGTTTCGGGGTTTCACCCCTCTTCAGCCAAGATAACTTCATTCCAGTGGCATGGAGAGCATGGTACTCACGTCTGAGCATACCCGTCCCACTCGGGGTGACAAGTGCAAAAAAAACAGTTGATGGACAGAATGCAGAACAATGTCATACATTCACCCCAGTACAGAGATCTGGGCCTAAATCCATCGTTTTTTTTGCTCACCATGCTATTCCAGTTTGAACCCAGCCATCAGTCTTGACCCTGTGCCTCATGGGAACAGTCCAGCCCGAACTGCTAAGCCAGGTCCTGGCTAGACTGGAACCAAGCATCCTAGGACCGGTTTTGGGGTTTCACCCCTCTTCAGCCAGGATAGCTTGATTCCAGTGGCATGGAGAGCACGGGACTCACGTCTGAGCATACCGGTCCCATTCGGGGTGACAAATGCAAAAACAACTGTTGATGGACAGAATGCAGAACAATGTCATACATTCACCCCAGTACGGAGATCTGGGCCTAAATCCATCGTTTTTTGCTCACCATGCCGTTCCAGTTTGAACTCATCCATATGCAAATCTGTCTTGACCCTGTGCCTCATGGGTACAGTCCAGCCCGAACTGCCAAGCCAGGTCCTCCCTGGACCGGAAACAAGCATCCTTGGACCGATTTCGGGGTTTAACCCCTCCTCAGCCAGGATAGCTTGATTCCAGTGACATGAAGAGCATGGGACTCACGTCTGAGCATACCCGTCCCACTCGGGTGACAAATACAAAAACAACAGTTGATGGACAGAATGCAGAACACTGTCATACGTTCACCCCAGTACAGAGATCTGGGCCTAAATCCATTGTTTGTTTGCTCATCATGCCATTCCAGTTTGAACCCAGCCATATGCAAATCAGTCTTGACCCTGGGCCTCATGGGTACAGTCCAGCCCGAACTGCCAAGCCAGGTCCTTCCTGGACTGGAATCAAGCATCCTAGGACCGGTTTCGGGGTTTCACCCCTCTTCAGACAGGATAGCTTGATTCCAGTGGCATGGAGAGGATGGGACCCACGTCTGGGTATTCCAATCCGACTCGGGGTGACAAATGCAAATACAACACATGACGAACAGAATGCAGAACAATGTCATACATTCACCCCAGTACAGAGATCTGGGTCTAAATCCATTGTGTTTTTGCTCACCATGCCGTTCCAGTTTGAACCCAGCCATATGCAAATCAGTCTTGACCCTGTGCCCCATGGGAACAGTCCATCCCGAACTGCTAAGCCAGATCCTGCCTGGACTGGCACCACGCATCCTAGGACCGGTTTGGGGGTTTCACCCCTCTTCAGCTAGGATAGCTTGATTCCAGTGGCATGGAGAGCACGGGACCCACATGTGGGCATACCCGTCCCACTCGGAGTAACAAATGCAAAAACAACAGTTGATGGACAGAATGCAGAACAATGTCATACATTCACCCCAGTACAGAGATCTGGGCCTAAATCCATCGTTTTTTTGCTCACCATGCCATTCCAGTATGAACCCAGCCATATGCAAATCAGTCTTGACTCTGTGCCTCACGGGAACAGTCCAGCCCGGACTGCTAAGCCAGGTCCTGCCAGGACTGGTACCAAGCATCCTAGGGCCGGTTTCGGGGTTTCACCCCTCTTCAGCCGAGATAACTTGATTCCAGTGGCATGCAGAGCACGGGACTCACGTCTGAGCATACCCGTCCCACTCGGGGTGACAAATGCAAAAACAACAGTTGATGGACAGAATGCAGAACAATGTCATACATTCACCCCAGTACAGAGATCTGGGCCTAAATCCATTGTTTTTTTGCTCACCATGCCGTTCCAGTTTGAACTCATCCATATGCAAATCTGTCTTTTCACCCTGTGCCTCATGGGTACAGTCCAGCCCGAACTGCCAAGCCAGGTCCTCCCTGGACTGGAAACAAGCATCCTAGGACCGATTTCGGGGTTTTACCCTTCTTTAGACAGGATAGCTTGATTCCAGTGGCATGGAGAGCACGGGACCCACGTCTGAGCATTCCAATCCGACTCAGGGTGACAAATGCAAAAACAACAGACGATGAACAGAATGCAGAACAATGTCATACATTCACCCCAGTACAGAGATCTGAGGCTAAATCCATTGTTTTTTTGCTCACCATGCTGTTCCAGTTTGAACCCAGCCATATGCAAATCAGTCTTGACCCTGTGCCTCATGGGTACAGTCCAGCCCCGACTGCCAATACAGGTCCTCCCTGGACTGGAAACAAGCATCCTAGGACCGGTTTTGGGGTTTCACCCCTCTTCAGCCAGGATAGCTTCATTCCAGTGGCATAGGGAGCACGGGACCCACGTCTGGGCATGCCCTTCCCACTCGGGGTGACAAATGCAAAAACAACAGTTGATGGACAAAATGCAGAACAATGTCATACATTCACCCCAGTACAGAGATCTGGGCCTAAATCCATCGTTTTTTTGCTCACCATGCTATTCCAGTTTGAACCCAGCCATATGCAAATCAGTCTTGACCCTGTGCCTCATGGGTACAGTCCAGCCCAAACTGCCAAGCCAGGTCCTCCCTGGACTGAAACCAAGCATCCTGGGACCGGTTTTGGGGTTTCACCCCTCTTCAGACAGGATAGCTTGATTCCAGTGGCATGGAGAGCACGGGACCCACGTCTGGGCATTCCATTCCCACTCGGGGGTGACAAATGCAAAAACAACAGATGATGAACAGAATGCAGAACAATGTCATACATTCACCCCAGTACAGAGATCTGAGTCTAAATCCATTGTTTTTTTGCTCACCATGCTGTTCCAGTTTGAACCCAGCCATATGCAAATCAGTCTTGACCCTGTGCCTCATGAGTACAGTCCAGCCCGGACTGCCAAGACAGGTCCTCCCTGGACTGGAAACAAGCATCCTAGGACCGGTTTTGGGGTTTCACCCCTCTTCAGCCAGGATAGCTTGATTCCAGTGGCATAGGGAGCACGGGACCCACGTCTGGGCATGCCCTTCCCACTCGGGGTGACAAATGCAAAAACAACAGTTGATGGACAAAATGCAGAACAATGTCATACATTCACCCCAGTACAGAGATCTGGGCCTAAATCCATCGCTTTATTGATAACCATGCCGTTCCAGTTTGAACCCAGCCATATGCAAATCAGTCTTGACCCTGTTCCTCATGGGTACAATCCAACCCGAACTGCCAAGCCAGGTCCTCCCTCGACTGGAAACAAGCATCCTAGGACCGGTTTCGGGGTTTCATCCCTCTTCAGCCAGGATCGCTTGATTCCAGAGGCATGGAAGCACGGGACTCACGTCTGAGCATACCCGTCCCACTCGGGGTGACTAATGCAAAAACAACAGTTGATGGACAGAATGCAGAACAATGTCATACATTCACCTCAGTACAGAGATCTGGGCCTAAATCCATCGTTTTTTTGCTCACCATGCTATTCCAGTTTGAACCCAGCCATATGCAAATCAGTCTTGACCCTGTGCCTCATGGGTACAGTCCAGCCCGAACTGCCAAGCCAGGTCCTCCCTTGACTGAAACCAAGCATCCTGGGACCAGTTTTGGGGTTTCACCCCTCTTCAGACAGGATAGCTTGATTCCAGTGGCATGGAGAGCACGGGACCCACGTCTGGGCATTCCATTCCCACTCGGGGGTGACAAATGCAAAAACAACAGATGATGAACAGAATGCAGAACAATGTTATACATTCACCCCAGGACAGAGATCTGGGCCTAAATCCATTGTTTTTTCGCTCACCATGCCGTTCCAGTTTGAACCCAGCCATATGCAAATCAGTCTTGACCCTGTGCCTCATGGGTACAGTCCAGCCCGGACTGCCAAGCCAGGTCCTCACTGGACTGGAAACAAGCATCCTAGGACCGGTTTTGGGGTTTCACCCCTCTTCAGCCAGGATAGCTTGATTCCAGTGGCATGGAGAGAACGGGACACACGTCTGGGCATACCCTTCCCACTCGGGGTGACAAATGCAAAAACAACAGTTGATGGACAGAATGCCGAACAATGTCATACATTCACCCCAGTACAGATATCTGGGCCTAAATCCATCGTTTTTTTGCTCACCGTGCCATTCCAGTATGAACCCAGCCATATGCAAATCAGTTTTGACCCTGTGCCTCATGGGAACAGTCCAGCCCGAACTGCTAAGCCAGGTCCTGCCTGGACTGGAATCAAGCATCCTAGCACCAGTTTCGGGGTTTCACCCCTCTTCAGCTAGGATAGCTTGATTCCAGTGGCATAGAGACCACGGGACTCACGTCTGAGTATACCCGTCCCACTCGGGGTGACAAATGAAAAAACAACAGCTGATGGACAGAATGCAGAACAATGTCATACATTCACCCCAGTACAGAGATCTGGGCCTAAATCCATCGTTTTTTTGCTCACCATGCCATTCCAGTATGAACCCAGCCATATGCAAATCAGTCTTGACTCTGTGCCTCATGGGAACAGTCCAGCCCGAACTGTTAAGCCAGGTCCTGCCAGGACTGGTACCAAGCATCCTTGTGCCGGTTTCGGGGTTTCACCCTTCTTCAGCCAAGATAACTTGATTCCAGTGGCATGCAGAGCACGGGACTCACGTCTGAGCATACCCGTCCCACTCGGGGTGACAAATGCAAAAACAACAGTTGATGGACAGAATGCAGAACAATGTCATACATTCACCCCAGTACAGAGATCTGGGCCTAAATCCATTGTTTTTTTGCTCACCATGCCGTTCCAGTTTGAACTCAGCTATATGCAAATCTGTCTTGACCCTGTGCCTCATGGGTACAGTCCAGCCCGAACTGCCAAGCCAGGTCCTCCCTGGACTGGAAACAAGCATCCTAGGACCGATTTCGGGGTTTCACCCCTCTTCAGACAGGATAGCTTGATTCCAGTGGCATGGAGAGCACGGGACCCACGTCCGAGCATTCCAATCCGACTCGGGGTGACAAATGCAAAAACAACAGATGATGAACAGAATGCAGAACAATGTCATACATTCACCCCAGTACAGAGATCTGAGTCTAAATCCATTGTTTTTTTGCTCACCATGCTGTTCCAGTTTGAACCCAGCCATATGCAAATCAGTCTTGACCCTGTGCCTCATGGGTACAGTCCAGCCCGGACTGCCAAGACAGGTCCTCCCTGGACTGGAAACAAGCATCCTAGGACCGGTTTTGGGGTTTCACCCCTCTTCAGCCAGGATAGCTTGATTCCAGTGGCATAGGGAGCACGGGACCCACGTCTGGGCATGCCCTTCCCACTCGGGGTGACAAATGCAAAAACAACAGTTGATGGACAAAATGCAGAACAATGTCATACATTCACCCCAGTACAGAGTTCTGGGCCTAAATCCATCGCTTTATTGATAACCATGCCGTTCCAGTTTGAACCGAGCCATATGCAAATCAGTCTTGACCCTGTGCCTCATGGGTACAATCCAACCCGAACTGCCAAGCCAGGTCCTCCCTGGACTGGAAACAAGCATCCTAGGACCGGTTTCGGGGTTTCATCCCTCTTCAGCCAGGATAGCTTGATTCCAGAGGCATGGAAGCACGGGACTCACGTCTGAGCATACCCGTCCCACTCGGGGTGACTAATGCAAAAACAACAGTTGATGGACAGAATGCAGAACAATGTCATACATTCACCCCAGTACAGAGATCTGGGCCTAAATCCATCGTTTTTTTGCTCACCATGCTATTCCAGTTTGAACCCAGCCATATGCAAATCAGTCTTGACCCTGTGCCTCATGGGTACAGTCCAGCCCGAACTGCCAAGCCAGGTCCTCCCTGGACTGAAACCAAGCATCCTGGGACCGGTTTTGGGGTTTCACCCCTCTTCAGACAGGATAGCTTGATTCCAGTGGCATGGAGAGCACGGGACCCACGTCTGGGCATTCCATTCCCACTCGGGGGTGACAAATGCAAAAACAACAGATGATGAAAAGAATGCAGAACAATGTTATACATTCACCCCAGTACAGAGATCTGGGCCTAAATCCATTGTTTTTTCGCTCACCATGCCGTTCCAGTTTGAACCCAGCCATATGCAAATCAGTCTTGACCCTGTGCCTCATGGGTACAGTCCAGCCCGGACTGCCAAGCCAGGTCCTCCCTGGACTGGAAACAAGCATCCTAGGACCGGTTTTGGGGCTTCACCCCTCTTCAGCCAGGATAGCTTGATTCCAGTGGCATGGAGAGAACGGGACACACGTCTGGGCATACCCTTCCCACTCGGGGTGACAAATGCAAAAACAACAGTTGATGGACAGAATGCAGAACAATGTCATACATTCACCCCAGTACAGATATCTGGGCCTAAATTCATCGTTTTTTTGCTCACCGTGCCATTCCAGTATGAACCCAGCCATATGCAAATCAGTTTTGACCCTGTGCCTCATGGGAACAGTCCAGCCCGAACTGCTAAGCCAGGTCCTGCCTGGACTGGAATCAAGCATCCTAGCACCAGTTTCGGGGTTTCACCCCTCTTCAGCTAGGATAGCTTGATTCCAGTGGCATAGAGACCACGGGACTCACGTCTGAGTATACCCGTCCCACTCGGGGTGACAAATGCAAAAACAACAGCTCATGGACAGAATGCAGAACAATGTCATACATTCACCCCAGTACAGAGATCTGGGCCTAAATCCATCGTTTTTTTGCTCACCATGTCATTCCAGTATGAACCCAGCCATATGCAAATCAGTGTTGACCCTGTGCAACATGGTAACAGTCCAGCCCGAACTGCTAAGCCTGGTCCTGCCAGGACTGGTATCAAGCATCCTAGGACCGGTTTCGGGGTTTCACCCCTCTTCAGCCAGGATAGCTCTATTCCAGTGGCATGGAGACCACAGCACTCACGTCTGGGCACAGTTGATGGACAGAATGCAGAACAATGTCATACATTCACCCCAGTACAGAGATCTGGGCCTAAATCCATTGTTTTCTTGCTCACCATGCCATTCCAGTATGAAATTAGCCATATGCAAATCAGTCTTGACCCTGTGCCTCATGGGAGCAGTCCAGCCCGAACTGCTAAGCCAGGTACTGCCAGGACTGGTATCAAGCATCCTAGGACCGGTTTCGGGGTTTCACCCCTCTTCAGCCAGGATAGCTTGATTCCAGTGGCATGGAGAGCACGGGACTCACATCTGAGCATACCCATCCCACTCGGGGTGACAAATGCAAAACCAACAGTTGATGGACAGAATGCAGAACAATGTCATACATTCACCCCAGTACAGAGATCAGGTCTTAAATCCATCGTTTTTTTGCTCACCATGCCATTCCAGTATGAACCCAGCCATATGCTAATCAGTCTTGACCCTGTGCCTCATGGGAACAGTCCTTTCCCAACTGCTAAGCCAGTTCCTGCCTGGACTGGAACCAAGCATCTTAGGACCGGTTTCGGGGTTTCACCCCTCTTCAGCCAGGATAGCTTGATTCCAGTGTCAAGGACTGCACGGGACTCAAGTCTGAGCATACCCGTCCCACTTGGGGTGACTAATGCAAAAACAACAGTTGATGGACAGAATGCAGAACAATGTCGTACATTCACCCCAGTACAGAGATCTGGGCATAAATCCATTGTTTTTTTGCTCACCATGCTATTCCAGTTTGAACCCAGCCATATGCAAATCAGTCTTGACCCTGTGCCTCATGGGAAGAGTCCAGCCCGAACTGCCAAGCGAGGTCCTCCCTGGACTGGAACCAAGCATCCAAGGACCGGTTTCGGGGTTTCACCCCTCTTCAGACAGGATAGCTTGATTCCAGTGGCATGGAGAGCACGGGACTCACGTCTGGGCATTCCATTCCCACTCGGGGTGACAAATGCAAAAACAGCAGATGATGAACAGAATGCAGACCAATGTCATACATTCACCCCAGTACAGAGATCTGGGCCTAAATCCATCGTTTTTTCGCTCACCATGCCGTTCCAATTTGAACCCAGCCATATGCAAATCAGTCTTGACCCTGTGCCTCATGGGTACAGTCCAGCCCGGACTGCCAAGCCAGGTCCTCCCTGGACTGGAAACAAGCATCCTAGGACCGGTTTCGGGGTTTCACACGTCTTCAGCCAGGATAGCTTGATTCCAGTGGCATGGAGAGCACGGGACCCACGTCTGGGCATTCCCTTCCCACTCAGGGTGACAAATGCAAATACAACAGTTGATGGACAGAATGCAGAACAATGTCATACATTCACCACAATACAGAGGTCTGGACCTAAATCCATCGTTTGTTTGCTCACCATGCCGTTCCAGTTTGAACCCAGCCATATGCAAATCAGTCTTCACCCTGTGCCTCATGGGTTCAGTCCAGCCCGAACTGCCAAGCCAGGTCCTCCTTGGACTGGAAACAAGCATCCTAGGACCGGTTTCGGGATTTCACCCCTCTTCAGCCAGGATAGCTTGATTCCAGTGGCATGGATATCACGGGACCCACGTCTGGGCATACCCTTCCCACTCAGGATGACAAATGCAAAAACAACAGTTGATGGACAAAATGCAGAACAATGTCATACATTCACCCCAGTACAGAGATCTGGGCATAAATCCATCGTTTTTTTGCTCACCATGCCTTTCCAGTATGAACCCAACCATATGCAAATCAGTTTTGACCCTGTGCCTCATGGGAACAGTCCAGCCTGAACTGCTAAGCCAGGTCCTGCCTGGACTGGAATCAAGCATCCTAGCACCGGTTTCGGGGTTTCACCCCTCTTCAGCTAGGATAGCTTGATTCCAGTGGCATAGAGAGCACGGGACTCACGTCTGAGCATACCCGTCCCACTCGGGGTGACAAATGCAAAAACAACAGTTGATGGACAGAATGCAGAACAATGTCATACATTCACCCCAGTAGAGATATCTGGGCCTAACTCCATCGTTTTTTTGCTCACCATGCCATTCCAGTATGAAATCAGCCATATACAAATCAGTCTTGACCCTGTGCCTCATGGGAGCAGTCCAGCCCGAACTGCTAAGCCAGGTACTGCCAGGACTGGTATCAAGCATCCTAGGACCGGTTTCGGGGTTTCACCCCTCTTCAGCCAGGATAGCTTGATTCCAGTGGCATGGAGAGCACGGGACTCACATCTGAGCATACCCGTCCCACTCGGGGTGACAAATGCAAAACCAACAGTTGATGGACAGAGTGCAGAACAATGTCATAAATTCACCCCAGTACTGAGATCTGGTCCTAAATCCATCGTTTTTTTGCTCACCATGCCATTCCAGTATGAACCCAGCCATATGAAAATCAGTCTTGACCCTGTGCCTCATGAGAACAGTCCAGCCCGAACTGCCAAGCCAGGTCCTCCCTGGACTGGAACCAAGCATCCTAGGACCGGTGAGGTTCTGTAATTCTCGAGTCTGACTCTATTTTGTTCTGTGCCACCATTTTGCGTTGCCCTCATGTAGGCCTGTGTAGGTAGCCTGGCGAATAAAGTGGCCTGGCCTTCTTAGTTCATGTATACATTAACTAGGTTTCTTTTTGACTCTGAAATGAACTGTAAGAAACTGACCTCTGCAGCTGAAACTGATCCCGCAAAGCCAATTTCCCTGATCGATCTTTGTCTGAGATTGCCAATCAATGTTCAGGACATCGTTAACTTTTAGTTTCCTTGCACATGCCTTATCTTGTTCAGCATCTGTTACCGTTTCTTTTTTTATGTTTCTTCATTACTTGGGTTATCCATTCAATTATAGGTTTGTCCGGCTTGTGGAGATTGAATTTGGGACATTCCTAATAATTAACTTTTGGGTTGGGATACTGTAAATTGAGTTTTTGTTATGTGACACTGTTTGAAAATGTACTTTATTGGCTAGAATTTTGTGCAGTGGGTGTACATTTATAATGTGAATATTGGGTATAAAAGGAGACGTCTCGCCTTAGTAAAATGAGCAGTCTCCTGAGAATTCACACCGTGATGTATTTCTAGGATCACTGTTACTAGCTGCAGCTAATAAACTTGGTCTCTGATGCCATCCAGAAGTATTCCGTGTCTCTGTATACCAAGACAGGTGAACTCGAAGATCTTAGGCGTGCCCCTGACGCCGCTGGGTTAAACCCCGGTTCTTCAACTGGCGCCCATCGTGGGGCGACTTCAGCGGTACTGGTCCAAGCCCGAAGATTGTGAGGAGCCCCGTGCGGAAATTCTGGAGGACGGCTGCCACTTCATCGACCCCTGCATGTCGACGTGGGCCGAAAGTTTTTTTCTGCGAGGCTTCCCCTTTCCGACAGCTGCGAAGGACTGCTGCCCTGACTGTCGCCCTGTCTTGGACCCTCTTGTGATGATTTGTAAGACGAGACGTTAGACGGTCTTCTGGTGGCGTGACAGACATTTTGGTTAATTATAAGTGGGTCGCTCCCACGACTTTGTTTTGTTTCTTGGTTTTGATTCGGCCATTGCAATAGACGAAGCCGGGGGTTCGTATATTTGTATCATTTTTTATAACCGTTTGAAGCAAGACTAGTGAGCTAAAAGATGCCTGGTTTTAGCAAATTTAGGAAATGGTTTTGTTGTAGTTGTAATAGGGATTCTCGATTGGAGGACTCGTGTCCGATACCTCCGGTTGGAACTCCAACTTATGAGCTCTATTCAAAGCATGGTGTAGGTCCCATTACCTTTAATGAAGTATGGGTCTGTTATACAAGGAAAGATGGTGTTTTACGATGGCCCCAACATGGTAGTTTTGAATCAGATGTTTTAGATAACCTAGAAGTTGCACTATTTAAGAAGAAATCCCGGCCGGCGATGTTTGACTCTTTTCGCCTTTGGCGTAAGGAAGCCAAACAGCGAGAAATTAAGCAAGCTAAGAGAGATAGGAAGGAAAGGAATATATCGGTAATGCAAGCTGCTAGGCAGTTTAAGGAAGATGAAGAAGATCGTGCGATTGAAGTGTCAGATAGACAACATTGCATGGCCATTGACAAATGTTACCCGGCTTTGCCACCTCCCCTTTCAAATGTGACTATAGACCCTGAAAAGGATCCTTTGATGTCACATTTACTGAGATTACCACCCCCTTATGTGCAGGGTGCTACTGCACCTCCGTTACCTCCAGTTGTTGCACCCCTTGTTGTCGTTCAACCCCCTGTTGTTGTTCAGCCACCCGTTGCTTCACAGGTGGTTCTTCCTCCCCCGGCGCAGCCCACTCCAGGGCCGCCAGCCTTGCCACCAGCCTTGCCTCAAACTCCTTTGCCTTACACTCCTTTATCTTCGACTTCTCTTATTTCTGTCCCTACGTCTCTGTCACCTCAAAACACTTTGTCTCCTGTCCTCATGTCAACTTCTTCTCCTTCTGCTCGGCAACGAATGACTGAGACTGTCACTAGTCTTTTGTCTCCTTTCTTTGGGTCACTGAATTTGACCCCTGTTTCTGAACGTAAGCAGAGACGTAGTCAGCTCCCTGGTCCCGAAGAGCGGGCAGTGTTAGATCTCCTTGCTCGTAGATGGGTTTCGAATACCTTCAAGTACAGTCCACAAGTGGTTATGGATATCTTCCTACAGTGGGAGGCACCAAAACAAAGGTATGTTTTTGATGACATGTGTACCTTCCTTCGTCAGGAGTGGGAAGATAATGAGTTGGGTTCAATTCCACTGGAATTGCTTAATGTTCAGTCTGAATTTGCTAAAGGGACGATAGTGGGTTCCGATGTTGAGGAAGCGGTAGAGACACTACTCACTTTTAGGTCTAGACTTCCACCTCAGTCATTGTTCGAACCTGACCCTTCTATTAGGAGAAAAGTAAAGCAGTATCCTATGAGAGAGGTTCCCCCTGTATGGAGAGAGGCAGTTGTGGCTGATGCCGCTCATGGTATTGCGGCTGCACCGGCTCATTTTCAGCGAGTGTGTGTGCATGTCCCTTGGAAGAGAGCTGAGGTCCTGGCTCTTAAGCAGACTTTGCCTGACCCCCGTAAAAATCCTGCTGGTTATAATAAGGAGTTGTCTCAGACAGTTGATGCGTGTGTTATGAATTTAGCTGACATAGATATGTTGATGGGTAATGTAGTTCCTCAACCCTTGTGGGCGAAGATCCGTCACGAGGATCACGCGCCAGAGTTAGGAGATACGTGGGTTAATATTACTGCTGCAGATGGTCGGCAGGTAGGAGGTGCCAAACCTGAACCCTTAGTTGCAGAACTACCTGGTAGGATTATTAATTTAATGAAAACTATGATGCCTCCTCTGCGGGTGAATTGGGACAAGTTAGCAGCATGCAAACTAAAGAAAGACGAGAGTGTGTCTGATTTCTTCACTAGGTTTGAGGAAACATTCATTGATCATAGTGGTCAGGATATGAGTACAGAAGGTGGTCAGAGGTTGTTTGTAGATAAGTAGGTTTTTAATTTACTTCCTGAACTTTCTAATAAGTTAAAGGACTCTGAGAGCTCATGGGCTGTTTCTTCTTCGGCTCAGATATTGGCTACTGCACAATACTATGAGAATAGAGATAAAGATGAGAAGGATAAAGTAGAGAAGAAGACTAGAGAATTAAAAACGAAAGTTCTTCTGCAGCAGGCTTATCCGCCTCGCCCTAATCAGCGTCAGTTTCAGCAACCTTCCCAGTTTCAGCAACCCCCACAGTTTCAGAAACTGTTGCAGAAGCCTGAGTCTTTTGCTTCGCGACTCCCGCTAGGCCCTAATCAGTGTGCTTATTGTAAAGAAGAAGGTCACTTCAAGAATAGTTGCCCGATCTTGCTACAGCGTGCGAATGGTATGTCTGGTCTGAGAGGTCGTGGTGGTTTCCAACAAGTACCTAGGGGTAGGGGACGTGGCACGTTTCCTCAGAATGAACGTTCCTTTTCCCCTCAGAATTCTATGAATTATTTTGACCAACAGAATGTTCCGACCGTCCAGTCCGCTCAGTTCTACACTGATGATTATTATGTTGGAAGTTAGAGTGCTGGTTTTAATGATAGTTAGGACAGCCATGGACAAAGGGAGGGAGTAGTGTCAGTTCCAGTAGACCAGAGTGGACCTTATGTTGAAGTGATTACATCAGGTGTGGCAGAACCTTTTCTTTTGGATACTGGTGCAGCAAAGAGCTCTATCATGCACTCTAAACTCCCCGGCGCACCTTTGTCTGGCTTGACCAATGTTTCAGTAGGATTTTCTGGCGCCCCAGTTCGTAATCCGGTTTCTTGTCCTTTGCCCCTTTCTATTGGTCCCTGTGAATTGGAGACTCCCCTTCTTCTAACGACGGGCTGTGGCGAGAATCTCTTGGGTTTGGACTTGTTGAAAAGATTGCATGCGACATTACATTGTTCTCCTTCGGGAGTACATCTTACGGTGGGTAAGAAAGTGATTTCCCCGATGTATCTGTCTAAGGATCGCCTTCTACTGGAACTGCGTTCTCTCCCTGACACACTTTGGGCTACAGGTCCCAATGATGTTGGTCTCTTGCAGATTCCACCCTACATTGTTACCCTTAAGTTGAATGCTAAATTACCTCGCATTCCCCAGTACAAAATTTCCAGTGATGGCGAAAGAGCTCTTTTAGCGATTATCTATGATTTGGTTGAGAAAGGTGTGATTAAAGAAACGAGAGGTAATGTGTGTAACAGTCCTGTTCTGCCTGTCCTTAAGCGTACTGACTCTTCTCAGCCACCTGTGTATCGGTTTGTGATCGACCTTCGAGAGGTCAATTAGATCGTTGTGCTACAGTTTCCTGTTGGCCCGGACATTACTGCTTTATTGACTATGATCCCTGCCTCAGCTGCTTGGTTTTCTGTTATTGATCTGAAGAACGCTTTCTTCAGTATTCCGATTGCTGAGGAAAGTAGGGATATTTTTGGCTTCTCTTTAGGAGGCCGCAATTTCCGGTTTAAGCGCGCTCTTCAAGGTTATTGTGAGAGTCCCTCCATTTACAGTCAGGCTTTGAAAACTCAGCTTGATACTCTTGCATTGCCTTCTGGTGTTACTCTTATCCAGTATGTTGATGATCTGTTGGTTGCTGCTGATGATGAAGAGATTTGTAAAGAAGTTACTCTTTCTTTGTTGCGACACCTGTCTGACCTTCCTCATAAAGTGTCACCTTCGAAGTTGCAGTATTGCCGCCAAGAAGTGACCTACTTAGGTCATCTCTTGTCGAAGGAGGGCAGGCGATTGACCCCAGAGCGTATTCAAGCGATTGCCCAAATGACTGTGCCATGTACACAGAGAGAGGTGCGTGCCTTCTTAGGTATCACCTCGTATTGTAGACAGTGGATTCCGAATTTTTCTTTGCTAGCGAAACCTTTGTTGGAACTTACTCTTAAGGACACACCACACCCTCTTCCTTGGTCTGACGAATGTCAGAAGAGTTTTTCCGAATTGCGTGATGCATTGTGTTCTGCTCCGGTGTTGGGTACCCCCGACTACAGTAAACCTTTTACACTTTATGTACACGAGAGAGAAGGTTGTGCGTTGTCATTGGTGACGCAACAATTTGGAGACATGCAGCGCCCATGTGCGTATTTTTCAGCTACTTTAGATCCGGTAGCTAGGGCGTTGCCTAGTTGTCTAAGAGCTACAGCGGCAGCGGCTGTTTCTATCCGACAGTCTGCTGGTTTGGTATTGGATAATACATTGATTGTGATGGTCCCACATGCAGTGGATACCCTATTGAATAGAACGAAGACTCAACATCTTACCAGTGCGCGTTTGTCAGGTTATGAGTTGACGCTTTTGGCTAGCCATGTCCACATCAAGCGGTGTAACACATTGAATCCAGCTACATTGTTGCCGATTTTTGTAGAGACAGATGCTCAGGAACAGCATGACTGTTTTCTCCGGACAGAGGAGGAAACGAAGGGTAGAGTTGATCTGAAAGATACTCCTCTTTCGAATCCTGATGGTACCCTATGGGTAGATGGTTTGTGCTTTAAGCTTCCGAATGGAGAGACGACTGCAGCATATGCTGTCACAACTTTGCACACGATTGTTGAAACAGCACGTATTGCACAGAACTTCAGCGCAAGCGGCGGATTTGATAGCATTGACTAGAGCGTGTGTGTTGTCAAAAGGAAAGAGAGTGAATGTTTATACTGATAGCCAATACGCATTTGGCGTGGCTCATAGTTTTGGTCGCTTGTGGAAAGAGAGAGGATTTCTTACTTCCCATGGTACGAAAATTCAGCATGGACAATTAGTGAGTGAACTTCTTGAATCACTTACTTTGCTGACCCAAATTGCGATAGTGAAGTGTAGTGCGCATAAGAAGGTTACGGATGATGTGGGTCAAGGGAATGCGTTTGCAGATGAAGTAGCGAGAGAAACGGCGAAAGATGTGGCGAGTCGGATGTATGTTGCAGGTCCTGCCAGATGGGTTGTGGAAGGAGGAATGTGTGAAGATACAACAGAAAGTGTGAAGATGATTCAGGCAGAAGCTACTGAGAAAGAATTGAGTATGTGGAGAGAGAGTACGGGAATGTTGGATTCAACAGGCTGTTGGGTTGAGTTGTCAGAGCACCAGCGATGGTTGTTGCCGGATGCATATGTGCTTCCGGTGGTTACTATGGCTCATGGGTTGGCTCACATTAGTTCAAAAGGGATATGTAAGTTGTTGGCTCCGGTATGGCAGAATGGTGGAATTCCTAAGTGTGCTGAGGATTTGGTTAAACACTGCATGATTTGCTTGATGCATAATCCTGGAAAGGGAACCCCAACTCCAGCGGGTCATTTTGCTCCTCCAACGTATCCGTTCGAGGTGATGCAGATAGACTATAATCATATGGAAAGATTCAATAACTTGAAGTATGTCCTTGTGGTTGTTTGTGCCTTTTCCAGATGGATAGAGGCCTACCCCCTAAAGGATAATACTGCCTTGTCTACAGCCAAGGTTTTGCTCAAAGAATTCTTTCCCAGATATGGCTTGCCGAGGATGGTATGGAGTGATAATGGAAGTGAATTCGTGGGTCAGATTATGAAGAACGTATGTGCGGGTCTGGGCATTAAACAGAAATTTCACGCTGCGAATCACCCCCAGTCAGCAGTCCTGGTCGAGTGCTATAATGGCACTCTGAAGCTGAAGTTGGCCAAGGTGCAAGCGAGCTCTGGTCTTACATGGCCCGATGCCTTACCATTGGCACTTTTGTCCACGAGAACGACAGTACATTCTCGCGTGGGACTTAGCCCATACAAGATTGTTTTTGGACGCCCGGCGAATGTCTGGGGTGTGCCGAGGCCTAAGAAGTACAGTGATATCGAGTACCCTATGTTGGTTGACTACTTACATGATTTGACTGCTAAATTGCGTGTTCTTCACCAACAGGTCCATGACACTTTGCCTTCAGTTTCTGTAGACGCAGGCCACACGATTCAACCTGGCGACTGGGTTCTAACCAAGAATTTCCAGAGGTCAAAGAACTTGGAACCAAGATGGACCGGTCCATACCAAGTCCTGTTATCAACTCGGACTGCTATTAAGGTGCTCGGCAAGAAAAACTGGGTACATGGTACCCATTGTATGAAGATACCTTTGCTCTTACCGTACGATAAGTGGGTCCGGGAAGGTGTTGCCGATTCCGAGAGGGAAAGGGTTCCGAGATTTGTACCTTTTAGCGATGCACATCTGGAATGGACTCAGTCAGAACGTGCGGATGATAAAGTCTTGCAAGAAGCTGTGCCACCGTGTTTGAGACTTGATACTACGCACCCAGAGACACTCTTTCAGGATCAAACTGTGCCTGGTAAAGAACGCTACAACTTAAGGTCTAAAAAGGACAAATAAAATTAGATTTTTTGTGTGAATTACACTCTTTCAGACAAGAGACTATTTTTCTTTTTCTTTTTCGAACCACCATCCGGGTTCAGCTGCAGGATCGCGGTATAAGAACTTAAGGTGTGGCCCGCGTATTGACGAAAGGTCTGCGGTTCTAGGGACGTCTAGGACGCCTGGACGCACACTTGAGTGAAGAAGGAAAATTGCCGCGAGCAGCACGTTAGAGGATGGAGTCTGTTTTAACTGAAAGAGATGTTGAGAGAATAGATCTTAAGACAAGATTTTGTACATTGATACATAGCAAATGTTTTATAATATCGTGCTTTTTAATGTTTTTAAGTATCACATTAGCTTGTGTGGGTTGGACTGTCTATGCTACACAACAGACATCTGCACCCACCTCCCAACCTATGCTTTCTTTCACTACTGTTTCTTTGCACCAGTTTTATACGTTGCCTGAACATGAACAGACAAGGAGATCAGAATTTGTCAACAACTCATTTATACAGTTGTTGCATTAGCATCAGTTAGTAGTAAATACCACTAATTGTTGGGTTTGTGGTCTTATGCCTCATACGACAGATAAAGGTATGCCATATTTGGTTTTGCCTTTTTCTTTTAATGGGTCTGTGTGGGCTTTTCAGACCATGTTTATCTATGCAAATGAGGTACGCCCCTTACGTTTCCTTAAAGATAACTCGAGCAATAGTGTCTTAATAAGGGGAATAGTAGCTATGATCCGAGATATTGATGCATATAACGCTATCCCTAAGGATGAGGTGCAGGCTTACGTTGGTTGGAACGTGACTGGATATAGTACCAGTTTGACAGAGAATGAGAGACGAAAAAGGTCTCCCCCTATTTGGATTGTGCCCCACCAAGGCCACTTTTGTTTTCAAGGTAATGGTCGGAATCCGAAAGCTCAGCTAGGTAAGAGTGTGTGTGCTCAAACCTATCTCTATTCATCTCGGACTTCTCCAATGTTTGTGCCAGATAAAGGCACATATTTTGTTTGTCATGACAGAGCCTACACATGGTTGCCACCTGATTTTTCAGGAACGTGTTATGTGGCGTTTCTACTTCCCCCTACATACACTACTGCTTCAGACTATCATAGAACGAGATATGGTAGAGGTGTCTTCAATAAGGAAGATACCGCAGCACACGAAGTAGGAGATTTCTTCAAGGGCTTCTTGCCCTTTTGGGTCCTATGATCAATAGTAGGCATATTCGACAGCTTGTCCGCGTTGTTGAAGCTACTATTAATGAGACAGCAGGTGCTCTTAGTAATGTCACAGCTGAGCTTCAAGCGGACCGTCTTATGACTTTGCAGAACCGTATGGTATTAGACATCATACTTGCAGATCGAGGAGGAGTATGTAAATTGATTGGATCCAGTTGCTGTGTTTACATACCAGATAATGCTCCTACAGTGTACCAAGCCATCTCTAGGTTGTATAAAATCTCTGAGTCTATCCATGTAGACGAAGGAGACTGGTCATTGACGGGATGGTTTTGGGGACTGCTGTCCAAATGGGGATGGAAGATTTTGACATTCCTTGGTATGGTTTTAACCATCCTTTTCTCTTGTTGTCTTTGCATCCAGTATGGTCCCGCCATTTGTAGTCTTTGTGCTACTATGTGTGTTCGGAGACCTGTCCCGAGAGAAGTAGAGAATAATAAGATGATGCTACAGCAACACCTTGATGACCTAATGAATATCGACAGAGACCTAGATTCAGATTAACATGAGTCTTAGGTTATTGCCTACGTAATGGCAAAAGGAGGGTCTGAGGTTTTGTAATTCTCGAGTCTGACTCCATTTTGTTCTGTGCCACCATTTTGTGTTGCCCTCACGTAGGCCTGTGAAGGTAGCCTGGCGAATAAAGTGGCCTGGCCATCTTAGTTCATGTATACATTAACTAGGTTTCTTTTTGACTCTGAAATGAACTGTAAGAAACTGACCTCTGCACCTGAAACTGACCACGCAAAGCCAATTTCCCTGATCGATCTTTGTCTGAGATTGCCAATCAATGTTCAGGACATCATTAACTTTTAGTTTCCTTGCACATGCCTTATCTTGTTCAGCATCTGTTACTGTTTCTTTTTTTATGTTTCTTCATTACATGGGTTATGCTTTCAATTATAGGTTTGTCCGGCTTATGGAGATTGAATTTGGGACATTCCTAATAATTAACTTTTGGGTTGGGATACTGTAAATTGAGTTTTTGGTATGTGACACTTTGTTTGAAAATTAACTTTATTGGCTAGAATTTTGTGCAGTGGGCGTACATTTATAATGTGAATATTGGGTATAAAAGGAGACGTCTCGCCTTAGTAAAATGAGCAGTCTCCTGAGAATTTACACCGTGATGTATTTCTAGGTTCACTGTTACTAGCTGCAGCTAATAAACTTGGTCTCTGATGCCATCCAGAAGTATTCCGTGTCTCTGTATACCAAGACAGGTGAACTCGAAGATCTTAGACGTGCCCCTGACGCCTCTGGGTTAAACCCCGGTTCTTCACCGGTTTCGGGGTTTCACCCCTCTTCAGACAGGATAGCTTGATTCCAGTGGCATGGAGAGCACGGGACCCACGTCTGGGCATTCCATTCCCACTCGGGGTGACAAATGCAAAAACAACAGATGATGAACAGAATGCAGAACAATGTCATACATTCACCCCAGTACAGAGATCTGGGCCTAAATCTATTGTTTTTTTGCTCACCATGCCATTCCAGTTTGAACCCAGCCATATGCAAATCAGTCTTGACCCTGTGCCTCATGGGTACAGTCCAGCCCGGACTGCCAAGCCAGGTCCTCCCTGGACTGGAAACAAGCATCCTAGGACCGGTTTCAGGGTATCACCCCTCTTCAGTCAGGATAGCTTGATTCCAGTGGCATGGAGAGCACGGGACCCACGTCTGAGCATACCTTTCCCACTCGGGGTGAAAAATGCAAAAACAACAGTTGATGGACAGAATGCAGAACAATGTCATACATTCACCCCAGTACAGATATTTGGGCCTAAATTCATCGTTTTTTTGCTCACCGTGCCATTCCAGTATGAACCCAGCCATATGCAAATCAGTCTTGACTCTGTGCCTCATGGGAACAGTCCAGCCCGAACTGCTAAGCCAGGTCCTGCCTGGACTGGAACCAAGGATCCTAGGACCGGTTTCGGGGTTTCACCCCTCTTCAGCCAGGATAGCTTAATTCCAGTGGCATGGAGAGCACGGGACTCACGTCTGAGCATACCCGTCCCACTCGGGGTGACAAATACAACAGTTGATGGACAGAATGCAGAACAATGTCATACATTCACCCCAGTGTAGAGATCTGGTCCTAAATCCATCGTTTTTTTGCTCACCATGCCATTCCAGTATGAACCCAGCCATATGCAAATCAGTCTTGACCCTGTGCCTCATGGGAACAGTCCAGCCCGAACTGCTAAGCCAGGTCCTGCCTGGACTGGAACCAAGCATCCTAGGACCGGTTTCGGGGTTTCACCCCTCTTCAGCCAGGATACCTTGATTCCAGTGGCATGGAGAGCACAGGACCAACGTCTGGGCATACCCGTCCCACTCGGGGTGACAAATGCAAAAACAACAGTTGATGGACAGAATGCAGAACAATGTCATACATTCACCCCAGTACAGAGCTCTGGGCCTAAATCCATCGTTTTTTTGCTCACCATGCCATTCCAGTATGAACCCAGCCATATGCAAATCAGTCTTGACTCTGTGCCTCACGAGAACAGTCCAGCCCGAACTGCTAAGCCAGGTCCTGCCTGGACTGGAACCAAGCATCCTAGGACCGGTTTCGGGGTTTCACCCCTCTTCAGCCTGGATACCTTGATTCCAGTGTCATGGAGAGCACGGGACTCACGTGTGAGCATACCCATCCCACTCAGGGTGACAAATGCAAAAACAACAGTTGATGGACAGAATACAGAACAATGTCATGCACTCAGCCCAGTACAGAGATCTGGGCCTAAATCCATCGTTTTTTTGCTCACCATGCCATTCCAGTATGATATCAGCCATAAGCAAATCAGTCTTTACCCTGTGCAACATGGGAACAGTCCAGCCCGAACTGCTAAGCCAGGTCCTGCCTGGACTGGAACCAAGCATCCTAGGACCGGTTGCGGGGTATCACTCCTCTTCGGCCAGGATAGCTTGATTCCAGTGGCATGAAGAGCATGGGACTCACGTCTGAGCATACCCGTCCCACTCGGGGTGACAAATGCAAAAACAACAGTTGATGGACAGAATGCAGAGCAATGTCATACATTCACCCCAGTACAGAGATCTGGGCCTAAATCCATCATTTTTTTGGTCACCATGCCATATCAGTATGAACCCAGCCATATGCAAATCAGTCTTGACCCTGTGCCCCATGGGAACAGTCCAGCCCGAACTGCTTAGCCAGGTCCTGCCTGGACTGGAACCAAGCATCCTAGGACTGGTTTTGGGGTTTCACCCCTCTTCAGCCAGGATAGCTTGATTCCAGTGGCATGGAGAGCACGGGACTCACGTCTGGGCATACCCGTCCCACTCGGGGTGACAAATGCAAAAACAACAGTTGATGGACAGAATGCATAACAATGTCATACATTCTCCCCAGTACAGAGATCTGGGCCTAAATCCATCGTTTTTTGCTCACCATGCCGTTCCAGTTTGAACTCATCCATATGCAAATCAGTCTTGACCCTGTGCCTCATGGGTACAGTACAGCCCGAACTGCCAAGCCAGGTCCAACCTGGACTGGAAACAAGCATCCTAGGACCGGTTTCGGGGTTTCACCTCTCTTCAGCCAGGATAGATTGATTCCAGTGGCATGGAGAGCTCGGGACCCACATCTGGGCATACCCGTCCCACTCGGGGTGACAAATGCAAAAACAACAGTTGATGGACAGAATGCAGAACAATGTCATACATTCACCCCAGTACAGAGATCTGGGTCTAAATCCATCGTTTTTTTGCTCACCATGCCCGAACTGCTTAGCCAGGTCCTGCCTGGACTGGAACCAAGCATGCTAGGACCGGTTTTGGGGTTTCACCCCTCTTCAGCCAGGATAGCTTGATTCCAGTGGCATGGAGAGCACGGGACTCACGTCTGAGCATACCCGTCCCACTCAGGGTGACAAATGCAAAAACAACAGTTGATGGGACAGAATGCAGAGCAATGTCATACATTCACCCCAGTACAGAGATCTGGGCCTAAATCCATCATTGTTTTGCTCACCATGCCATTCCAGTATGAACCCAGCCATATGCAAATCAGTGTTGACCCTGTGCCTCATGGGAACAGTCCAGCCCGAACTGCTAAGCCAGGTCCTGCCTGGACTGGAACCAAGCATCCTAGGACTGGTTTTGGGGATTCACCCCTCTTCAGCCAGGATAGCTTGACTCCAGTGGCATGGAGAGCACGGGACTCACGTCTGAGCATACCCGTCCCACTCGGGGTGACAAATGCAAAAAAAACAGTTGATGGACAGAATGCAGAACAATGTCATACATTCACCCCAGTACAGAGATCTGGGCCTAAATCCATCATTTTTTTGCTCACCATGCTGTTCCAGTTTAAACTCAGCCATATGCAAATCAGTCTTGACCCTGTGCCTCATGGGAACAGTCCAGCCCGAACTGCTAAGCCAGGTGCTGCCTGGACTGGAACCAAGCATCCTAGGACCGGTTTCGGGGTTTCACCCCTCTTCAGCCCGGATACCTTGATTCCAGTGGCATGGAGAGCACAGGACCAACGTCTGGGCATACCCGTCCCACTCGGGGTGACAAATGCAAAAACAACAGTTGATGGACAGAATGCAGAACAATGTCATACATTCACCCCAGTACAGAGCTCTGGGCCTAAATCCATCGTTTTTTTGCTCACCATGCCATTCCAGTATGAACCCAGCCATATGCAAATCAGTCTTGACTCTGTGCCTCACGGGAACAGTCCAGCCCGAACTGCTAAGCCAGGTCCTGCCTGGACTGGAACCAAGCATCCTAGGACCGGTTTCGGGGTTTCACCCCTCTTCAGCCTGGATACCTTGATTCCAGTGGCATGGAGAGCACGGGACTCACGTGTGAGCATACCCATCCCACTCAGGGTGACAAATGCAAAAACAACAGTTGATGGACAGAATACAGAACAATGTCATGCACTCAGCCCAGTACAGAGATCTGGGCCTAAATCCATCGTTTTTTTGCTCACCATGCCATTCCAGTATGATATCAGCCGTAAGCAAATCAGTCTTTACCCTGTGCAACATGGGAACAGTCCAGCCCGAACTGCTAAGCCAGGTCCTGCCTGGACTGGAACCAAGCATCCTAGGACCGGTTGCGGGGTATCACTCCTCTTTGGCCAGGATAGCTTGATTCCAGTGGCATGAAGAGCATGGGACTCACGTCTGAGCATACCCGTCCCACTCGGGGTGACAAATGCAAAAACAACAGTTGATGGACAGAATGCAGAGCAATGTCATACATTCACCCCAGTACAGAGATCTGGGCCTAAATCCATCATTTTTTTGCTCACCATGCCATATCAGTATGAACCCAGCCATATGCAAATCAGTCTTGACCCTGTGCCCCATGGGAACAGTCCAGCCCGAACTGCTTAGCCAGGTCCTGCCTGGACTGGAACCAAGCATCCTAGGACTGGTTTTGGGGTTTCACCCCTCTTCAGCCAGGATAGCTTGATTCCAGTGGCATGGAGAGCACGGGACTCACGTCTGGGCATACCCGTCCCACTCGGGGTGACAAATGCAAAAACAACAGTTGATGGACAGAATGCATAACAATGTCATACATTCTCCCCAGTACAGAGATCTGGGCCTAAATCCATCGTTTTTTGCTCACCATGCCGTTCCAGTTTGAACTCATCCATATGCAAATCAGTCTTGACCCTGTGCCTCATGGGTACAGTACAGCCCGAACTGCCAAGCCAGGTCCTCCCTGGACTGGAAACAAGCATCCTAGGACCGGTTTCGGGGTTTCACCTCTCTTCAGCCAGGATAGATTGATTCCAGTGGCATGGAGAGCTCGGGACCCACATCTGGGCATACCCGTCCCACTCGGGGTGACAAATGCAAAAACAACAGTTGATGGACAGAATGCAGAACAATGTCATACATTCACCCCAGTACAGAGATCTGTGTCTAAATCCATCGTTTTTTTGCTCACCATGCCCGAACTGCTTAGCCAGTCCCTGCCTGGACTGGAACCAAGCATGCTAGGACCGGTTTTGGGGTTTCACCCCTCTTCAGCCAGGATAGCTTGATTCCAGTGGCATGGAGAGCACGGGACTCACGTCTGAGCATACCCGTCCCACTCAGGGTGACAAATGCAAAAACAACAGTTGATGGACAGAATGCAGAGCAATGTCATACATTCACGCCAGTACAGAGATCTGGGCCTAAATCCATCATTGTTTTGCTCACCATGCCATTCCAGTATGAACCCAGCCATATGCAAATCAGTGTTGACCCTGTGCCTCATGGGAACAGTCCAGCCCGAACTGCTAAGCCAGGTCCTGCCTGGACTGGAACCAAGCATCCTAGGACTGGTTTCGGGGATTCACCCCTCTTCAGCCAGGATAGCTTGACTCCAGTGGCATGGAGAGCACGGGACTCACGTCTGAGCATACCCGTCCCACTCGGGGTGACAAATGCAAAAAAAACAGTTGATGGACAGAATGCAGAACAATGTCATACATTCACCCCAGTCCAGAGATCTTGGCCTAAATCCATCATTTTTTTGCTCACCATGCTGTTCCAGTTTAAACTCAGCCATATGCAAATCAGTCTTGACCCTGTGCCTCATGGGAACAGTCCAGCCCGAACTGCTAAGCCAGGTCCTGCCTGGACTGGAACCAAGCATCCTAGGACCGGTTTCGGGGTTTCACCCCTCTTCAGCCAGGATAGCTTGATTCCAGTGGCATGGAGAGCACGGGACCCACGTCTGGGCATTCCATTCCCACTCGGGGTGACAAATGCAAAAACAACAGATGATGAACAGAATGCAGAACAAAGTCATACATTCACACCAGTACAGAGATCTGGGCCTAAATCCATCGTTTTTTTGCTCACCATGCCGTTCCAGTTTGAACCCAGCCATATGCAAATCAGTCTTGACCCTGTGTCTCATGGGTACAGTCCAGCCCGGACTGCCAAGCCAGGTCCTCCCTGGACTGGAAACAAGCATCCTAGGACCGGTTTCGGGGTTTCACCCATCTTCAGCCAGGATAGCTTGATTCCAGTAGCATGGAGAGCACGGGACCCACGTCTGGGCATACCCTTCCCACTCAGGGTGACAAATGCAAATACAACAATTGATGGACAGAATGCAGAACAATGTCATACATTCACCACAGTACAGAGGTCTGGACCTAAATCCGTCGTTTGTTTGCTCACCATGCCGTTCCAGTTTGAACCCAGCCATATGCAAATCAGTCTTGACCCCGTGCCGCATGGGTTCAGTCCAGCCCGAACTGCCAAGCCAGGCCCTCCCTGGACTGGAAACAAGCATCCTTAGACCGGTTTCGGGATTTCACCCCTCTTCAGCCAGGATAGCTTGATTCCAGTGGCATGGAGAGCACGGGACCCACGTCTGGGCATTCCATTCCCACTCGGGGTGACAAATGCAAAAACAACAGATGATAAACAGAATGCAGAACAAAGTCATACATTCACACCAATACAGAGATCTGGGCCTAAATCCATCGTTTTTTTGCTCACCATGCCGTTCCAGTTTGAACCCAGCCATATGCAAATCAGTCTTGACCCTGTGTCTCATGGGTACAGTCCAGCCCGGACTGCCAAGCCAGGTCCTCCCTGGACTGGAAACAAGCATCCTAGGACCGGTTTCGGGGTTTCACCCATCTTCAGCCAGGATAGCTTGATTCCAGTAGCATGGAGAGCACGGGACCCACGTCTGGGCATACCCTTCCCACTCAGGGTGACAAATGCAAATACAACAATTGATGGACAAAATGCAGAACAATGTCATACATTCACCCCAGTACAGAGATCTGGGCCTAAATCCATCGTTTTATTGCTCACCATGCCGTTCCGGTATGAACCCAGCCATATGCAAATCAGTCTTGACCCTTTGCCTCATGGGTACAGTCCAGCCCGAACTTCCAATCCAGGTCCTCCCTGGACTGGAAACAAGCATCCGAGGACCGGTTTCGGGGTTTCACCCCTCTTCAGCCAGGATAGCTTGATTCCAGTGGCATGGAGAGCACGGGACCCACGTCTGGGCATACCCTTCCCACTCGGGTGACCAATGCAAAAACAGCAGTTGATGGACAAAATGCAGAACAATGTGATACCTTCACCCCATTACAGAGATCTGGGACTAAATCCATCGTTTTATTGCTCACGATGCCGTTCCAGTTTGAACCCAGCCATATGCAAATCAGTCTTGACCCTGAACCTCATGGGTACAGTCCAGCCCGAACTGCCAAGCCAGGTCCTCCCTGGACTGGAAACAAGCATCCTAGGACCGGTTTTGGGGTTTCACCCCTCTTCAGCCAGGATAGCTTGATTCAAGTGGCATGGAGAGCACGGGACCCACGTCTGGGCATACCCTTCCCACTCGGGGTAACAAATGCAAAAACAACAGTTGATGGACAGAATGCAGAACAATGTCATACATTCACCCCAGTACAGAGATCTGGGCCTAAATCCATTGTTTTTTTGCTCACCATGCTTTTCCAGTTTGAACCCAGCCATATGCAAATCAGTCTTGACCCTGTGCCTCATGGGTACAGTCCAGCCCGAACTGCCAAGCCAGGTCCTCCCTGGACTGGAAACAAGCATCCTAGGACTGGTTTCGGGGTTTCACCCCTCTTCAGCCAGTGGTATGGAGAGCACGGGACCCACGTCTGGGCATACCCTTCCCACTCGGGGTGACAAATGCAAAAACAACAGTTGATGGACAGAATCCAGAACAATGTCATATATTCACCCCAGTACAGAGATCTGGGCCTAAATCCATCGTATGTTTGCTCCCCACGCCGTTCCAGTTTGAATCCAGCCATATGCAAATCAGTCTTGACCCTGTGTCTCATGGATACAGTCCAGCCAGAACTGCCCAGCCAGGTCCTCCCTGGACTGGAAACAAGCATCCTAGGACCGGTTTCGGGATGTCACCCCTCTTCAGCCAGGATAGCTTGATTCCAGTGGCATGGAGAGCACGGGACCCACGTCTGGGCATACCCTTCCCACTCGGGGTGACAAATGCAAAAACAACAGTTGATGGACAGAATGCAGAACAATGTCATACATTCACCCCAGTGCAGAGATCTGGGCCTAAATCCATTGTTTTATTGCTCTCCATGCCGTTTCCGTTCGAACCCAGCCATATGCAAATCAGTCTGGACCCTGTGCCTCATGGGTACAGTCCAGACCGAACTGCCAAGCCAGGTCCTCCCTGGACTGGAAACAAGCATCCTAGGACCGGTTTGGGGGTTTCATCCCTCTACAGCCAGGATACCTTGATTCCAGTGGCATGGAGAGCACAGGACCAACGTCTGGGCATACCCGTCCCACTCGGGGTGACAAATGCAAAAACAACAGTTGATGGACAGAATGCAGAACAATGTCATACATTCACCCCAGTACAGAGCTCTGGGCCTAAATCCATCGTTTTTTTGCTCACCATGCCATTCCAGTATGAACCCAGCCATATGCAAATCAGTCTTGACTCTGTGCCTCACGGGAACAGTCCAGCCCGAACTGCCAAGCCAGGTCCTGCCTGGACTGGAACCAAGCATCCTAGGACCGGTTTCGAGGTTTCACCCCTCTTCAGCCAGGATAGCTTGATTCCAGTGGCATGAAGAGCATGGGACTCACGTCTGAGCTTACCCGTCCCACTCGGGGTGACAAATGCAAAAACAACAGTTGATGGACAGAATGCAGAGCAATGTCATACATTCACCCCAGTACAGAGATCTGGGCCTAAATCCATCATTTTTTTGCTCACCATGCCATATCAGTATGAACCCAGCCATATGCAAATCAGTCTTGACCCTGTGCCCGATGGGAACAGTCCAGCCCGAACTGCTTAGCCAGGTCCTGCCTGGACTGGAACCAAGCATCCTAGGACCGGTTTTGGGGTTTTACCCCTCTTCAGCCTGGATAGCTTGATTCCAGTGGCATGGAGAGCACGGGACTCACGTCTGAGCATACCCATCCCACTCGGGGTGACAAATGCAAAAACAACAGTTGATGGACAGAATGCATAACAATGTCATACATTCACCCCAGTACAGAGATCTGGGCCTAAATCCATCGATTTTTGCTCACCATGCCGTTCCAGTTTGAACTCATCCATATGCAAATCAGTCTCGACCCTGTGCCTCCTGGGTACAGTACAGCCCGAACTGCCAAGCCAGGTCCTCCCTGGACTGTAAACAAGCATCCTAGGACCGGTTTCGGGGTTTCACCCCTCTTCAGCCAAGATAGATTGATTCCAGTGGCATGGAGAGCTCGGGACCCACATCTGGGCATACCCGTCCCACTCGGGGTGACAAATGCAAAAACAACAGTTGATGGACAGAATGCAGAACAATGTCATACATTCACCCCAGTACAGAGATCTGGGTCTAAATCCATCGTTTTTTTGCTCACCATGCCCGAACTGCTTAGCCAGGTCCTGCCTGGACTGGAACCAAGCATGCTAGGAGACCGGGTTTTGGGGTTTCACCCCTCTTCAGCCAGGATAGCTTGATTCCAGTGGCATGGAGAGCACGGGACCCACGTCTAGGCATACCCTTCCCACTCGGGGTGACAAATGCAAATACAACAATTGATGGACAGAATGCAGAACAATGTCATACATTCACCACAGTACAGAGATCTGGGCCTAAATCCATTGTTTTATTGCTCATTATGCCGTTTCCGTTCGAACCCAGCCATATGCAAATCAGTCTGGACCCTGTGCCTCATGGGTACAGTCCAGCCCGAACTGCCAAGCCAGGTCCTCCCTGGACTGGAAGCAAGCATCCTAGGACTGGTTTCGGGGATTCACCCCTCTTCAGCCAGGATAGCTTGACTCCAGTGGCATGGAGAGCACGGGACTCACGTCTGAGCATACCCGTCCCACTCGGGGTGACAAATGCAAAAAAAACAGTTGATGGACAGAATGCAAAACAATGTCATACATTCACCCCAGTACAGAGATCTGGGCCTAAATCCATCATTTTTTTGCTCACCATGCTGTTCCAGTTTAAACCCAGCCATATGCAAATCAGTCTTGACCCTGTGTCTCATGGATACAGTCCAGCCAGAACTGCCAAGCCAGGTCCTCCCTGGACTGGAAACAAGCATCCTAGGACCGGTTTCGGGATGTCACCCCTCTTCAGCCAGGATAGCTTGATTCCAGTGGCATGGAGAGCACGGGACCCAAATCTGGGAATACCCGTCCCACTCGGGTTGACAAATGCAAAAACAACAGTTGATGGACAGAATGCAGAACAATGTCATACATTCACCCCAGTACAGAGATCTGGGTCTAAATCAATCGTTTTTTTGCTCACAATGCCATTCCAGTATCACCCTAGCCATATGCAAATCAGTCTTGACTCTGTACCTCATGGGAACAGTCCAGCCAGAACTGCCAAGCCAGGTCCTCCCTGGACTGGAAACAAGCATCCTAGGACCGGTTTCGGGATGTCACCCCTCTTCAGCCAGGATAGCTTGATTCCAGTGGCATGGAGAGCACGGGACTCACGTTTGAGCATACCCGTCCCACTTGGGGTGACTAATGCAAAAACAACAGTTGATGGACAGAATGCAGAACAATGTCATACATTCACCCCAGTACAGAGATCTGGTCCTAAATCTATTGGTTTTTTTTGCTCACCATGCCGTTCCAGTATGAACCCAGCCATATGCAAATCAGTCTTGACCCTGTGTCTCATGGGAACAGTCCAGCCCGAACTGCTAAGCCAGGTCCTGCCTGGACTGGAACCAAGCATCCTAGGACCGGTTTCGGGGTTTCACCCCTCTTCAGCCAGGATAGCTTGATTCCAGTGGCATGGAGAGCACGGGACCCACGTCTGGGCATTCCATTCCCACTCGGGATGACGAATGCAAAAACAACAGATGATGAACAGAATGCAGAACAATGTCATACATTCACCCCAGTACAGAGATCTGGGCCTAAATCCATCGTTTTTTTGCTCACCATGCCGTTCCAGTTTGAACCCAGCCATATGCAAATCAGTCTTGACCCTGTGTCTCATGGGTACAGTCCAGCCCGGACTGCCAAGCCAGGTCCTCCCTGGACTGGAAACAAGCATCCTAGGACCGGTTTCGGGGTTTCACCCGTCTTCAGCCAGGATAGCTTGATTCCAGTGGCATGGAGAGCACGGGACCCACGTCTGGGCATACCCTTCCCACTCAGGGTGACAAATGCAAATACAACAATTGATGGACAGAATGCAGAACAATGTCATACTTTCACCACAGTACAGAGGTCTGGACCTAAATCCATCGTTTTTTTGCTCACCATGCCGTTCCAGTTTGAACCCAGCCATATGCAAATCAGTCTTGACCCTGTGCCTCATGGGTTCAGTCCAGCCCGAACTGCTAAGCCAGGTCCTCCCTGGACTGGAAACAAGCATCCTAGGACTGGTTTCGGGGTTTCACCCCTCTTCAGCCAGTGGTATGGAGAGCACGGGACCCACGTCTGGGCATACCCTTCCCACTCGGGGTGACAAATGCAAAAACAACAGTTGATGGACAGAATCCAGAACAATGACATATATTCACCCCAGTACAGAGATCTGGGCCTAAATCCATCGTTTTTTTGCTCAGCATGCCGTTCCAGTTTGAACCCAGCCATATGCAAATCAGTCTTGACCCTGTGCCCCATGGGAACAGTCCAGCCCGAACTGCTTAGCCAGGTCCTGCCTGGTCTGGAACCAAGCATCCTAGGACCGGTTTCGGGGTTTCACCTCTCTTCAGCCAGGATAGATTGATTCCAGTGGCATGGAGAGCTCGGGACCCACATCTGGGCATACCCGTCCCACTCGGGGTGACAAATGCAAAAACAACAGTTGATGGACAGAATGCAGAACAATGTCATACATTCACCCCAGTACAGAGATCTGGATCTATATCCATCGTTTTTTTGCTCACCATGCCCGAACTGCTTAGCCAGGTCCTGCCTGGACTGGAACCAAGCATGCTAGGACCGGTTTTGGGGTTTCACCCCTCTTCAGCCAGGATAGCTTGATTCCAGTGGCATGGAGAGCACGGGACTGACGTCTGAGCATACCAGTCCCACTCAGGGTGACAAATGCAAAAACAACAGTTGATGGACAGAATGCAGAGCAATGTCATACATTCACCCCAGTACAGAGATCTGGGCCTAAATCCATCATTTTTTTGCTCACCATGCCATTCCAGTCTGAACCCAGCCATATGCAAATCAGTCTTGACCCTGTGCCTCATGGGAACAGTCCAGCCCGAACTGCTAAGCCAGGTCCTGCCTGGACTGGAACCAAGCATCCTAGGACTGGTTTCGGGGATTCACCCCTCTTCAGCCAGGATAGCTTGACTCCAGTGGCATGGAGAGCACGGGACTCACGTCTGAGCATACCCGTCCCACTCGGGGTGACAAATGCAAAAAAAACAGTTGATGGACAGAATGCAGAACAATGTCATACATTCACCCCTGTACAGAGATCTGGGCCTAAATCCATCATTTTTTTGCTCACCATGCTGTTCCAGTTTAAACCCAGCCATATGCAAATCAGTCTTGACCCTGTGCCTCATGGGAACAGTCCAGCCCGAACTGCTAAGCCAGGTCCTGCCTGGACTGGAACCAAGCATCCTAGGACCAGTTTCGGGGTTTCACCCCTCTTCAGCCAGGATAGCTTGATTCCAGTGGCATGGAGAGCACGGGACCCACGTCTGGGCATTCCATTCCCACTCGGGGTGACAAATGCAAAAACAACAGATGATGAACAGAATGCAGAACAATGTCATACATTCACCCCAGTACAGAGATCTGGGCCTAAATCCATTGTTTTTTTGCTCACCATGCCGTTCCAGTTTGAACACAGCCATATGCAAATCAGGCTTGACCCTGTGTCTCATGGGTACAGTCCAGCCCGGACTGCCAAGCCAGGTCCTCCCTGGACTGGAAACAAGCATCCTAGGACCGGTTTCGGGGTTTCACCCGTCTTCAGCCAGGATAGCTTGATTCCAGTGGCATGGAGAGCACGGGACCCACGACTGGGCATACCCTTCCCACTCAGTGTGACAAATGCAAATACAACAATTGATGGACAGAATGCAGAACAATGTCATACATTCACCACAGTATAGAGGTCTGGACCTAAATCCGTCGTTTGTTTGCTCACCATGCCGTTCCAGTTTGAACCCAGCCATATGCAAATCAGTCTTGACCCCGTGCCGCATGGGTTCAGTCCAGCCCGAACTGCCAAGCCAGGCCCTCCCTGGACTGGAAACAAGCATCCTTGGACAGGTTTCGGGATTTCACCCCTCTTCAGCCAGGATAGCTTGATTCCAGTGGCATGGAGAGAACGGGACCCATGTCTGGGCATACCCTTCCCTCTCAGGATGACAAATGCAAAACAACAGTTGATGGACAAAATGCAGAACAATGTCATACATTCACCCCAGTACAGAGATCTGGGCCTAAATCCATCGTTTTATTGCTCACCATGCCGTTCCGGTATAAACCCAGCCATATCCAAATCAGTCTTGACCCTGTGCCTCATGGGTTAAGTCCAGCCCGAACTTCCAATCCAGGTCCTCCCTGGACTGGAAACAAGCATCCGAGGACCGGTTTCGGAGTTTAACCCCTCTTCAGCCAGGATAGCTTGATTCCAGTGGCATTGAGAGCACGGGACCCACGTCTGGGCATACCCTTCACACTCGGGTTACCAATGCAAAAACAACAGTTGATGGACAAAATGTAGAGCAATGTGAGACCTTCACCCCATTACAGAGATCTGGGCCTAAATCCATTGTTTCATTGCTCACGATGCCGTTCCAGTTTGAACCCAGCCATATGCAAATCAGTCTTGACCCTGTACCTCATGGGTACAGTCCAGCCCGAACTGCCAAGCCTGGTTCTCCCTGGACTGGAAACAAGCATCCTAGGACTGGTTTCGGGGTTTCACCCCTCTTCAGCCAGGATAGCTTGATTCCAGTGGCATGGTGAGCACGGGACCCACGTCTAGGCATACCCTTCCTACTCAGGGTGACAAATGCAAAAACAACAGTTGATGGACAGAATGCAGAACAATGTCATACATTCACCCCAGTACAGAGATCTGGGCCTAAATCCATCGTTTTTTTGCTCTCCGTGCCGTTCCAGTTTGAACTCAGCCATATGCAAATCAGTCTTGACTCTGTGCGTTATGGGTACAGTCCAGACCGAACTGCCAAGCCAGGTCCTCCCTGGACTGGAAACAAGCATCCTAGGACCGGTTTCGGGGTTTCACCCCTCTTCAGCCAGGATAGCTTGATTCCAGTGGCATGGAGAGCATGGGATCCACGTCTGGGCATACCCTTCCCACTCGGGGTGACAAATGCAAAAACAACAGTTGATGGACAGAATCCAGAACAATGTCATATATTCACCCCAGTACAGAGATCTGGGCCTAAATCCATCGTTTTTTTGCTCCCCACGCCGTTCCAGTTTGAACCCAGCCATATGCAAATCAGTCTTGACCCCGTGCCGCATGGGTTCAGTCCAGCCCGAACTGCCAAGCCAGGCCCTCCCTGGACTGGAAACAAGCATCCTTGGACAGGTTTCGGGATTTCACCCCTCTTCAGCCAGGATAGCTTGATTCCAGTGGCATGGAGATAACGGGACCCATGTCTGGGCATACCCTTCCCTCTCAGGATGACAAATGCAAAACAACAGTTGATGGACAAAATGCAGAACAATGTCATACATTCACCCCAGTACAGAGATCTGGGCCTAAATACATCGTTTTATTGCTCACCATGCCGTTCCGGTATAAACCCAGCCATATCCAAATCAGTCTTGACCCTGTGCCTCATGGGTTAAGTCCAGCCCGAACTTCCAATCCAGGTCCTCCCTGGACTGGAAACAAGCATCCGAGGACCGGTTTCGGAGTTTCACCCCTCTTCAGCCAGGATAGCTTGATTCCAGTGTCATTGAGAGCACGGGACCCACGTCTGGGCATACCCTTCACACTCGGGTTACCAATGCAAAAACAACAGTTGATGGACAAAATGTAGAGCAATGTGAGACCTTCACCCCATTACAGAGATCTGGGCCTAAATCCATTGTTTCATTGCTCACGATGCCGTTCCAGTTTGAACCCAGCCATATGCAAATCAGTCTTGACCCTGTACCTCATGGGTACAGTCCAGCCCGAACTGCCAAGCCTGGTTCTCCCTGGACTGGAAACAAGCATCCTAGGACTGGTTTCGGGGTTTCACCCCTCTTCAGCCAGGATAGCTTGATTCCAGTGGCATGGTGAGCACGGGACCCACGTCTAGGCATACCCTTCCTACTCGGGGTGACAAATGCAAAAACAACAGTTGATGGACAGAATGCAGAACAATGTCATACATTCACCCCAGTACAGAGATCTGGGCCTAAATCCATCGTTTTTTTGCTCTCCGTGCCGTTCCAGTTTGAACTCAGCCATATGCAAATCAGTCTTGACTCTGTGCGTTATGGGTACAGTCCAGACCGAACTGCCAAGCCAGGTCCTCCCTGGACTGGAAACAAGCATCCTAGGACCGGTTTCGGGGTTTCACCCCTCTTCAGCCAGGATAGCTTGATTCCAGTGGCATGGAGAGCATGGGATCCACGTCTGGGCATACCCTTCCCACTCGGGGTGACAAATGCAAAAACAACAGTTGATGGACAGAATCCAGAACAATATCATATATTCACCCCAGTACAGAGATCTGGGCCTAAATCCATCGTTTTTTTGCTCCCCACGCCGTTCCAGTTTGAATCCAGCCATATTCAAATCAGTCTTGACCCTGTGTCTCATGGATGCAGTCCAGCCAGAACTGCCAAGCCAGGTCCTCCCTGGACTGGAAACAAGCATCCTAGGACCGGTTCCGGGATGTCACCCCTCTTCAGCCAGGATAGCTTGATTCCAGTGGCATGGAGAGCACGGGACCCACGTCTGGGCATACCCTTCCCACTCGGGGTGACAAATGCAAAAACAACAGTTGATGGACAGAATGCAGAACAATGTCATACATTCACCCCAGTGCAGAGATCTGGGCCTAAATCCATTGTTTTATTGCTCATTATGCCGTTTCCGTTCGAACCCAGCCATATGCAAATCAGTCTGGACCCTGTGCCTCATGGGTACAGTCCAGCCCGAACTGCCAAGCCAGGTCCTCCCTGGACTGGAAACAAGCATCCTAGGACCGGTTTTGGGGTTTCACCCCTCTTCAGATAGGATAGCTTGATTCCAGTGGCATGGAGAGCACGGGACCCACGTCTGGGCATTCCATTCCCACCCAGGGTGACAAATGCAAAAACAACCGATGATGAACAGAATGCAGAACAATGTCATACATTCACCCTAGTACAGAGATCTGGGCCTAAATCCATCGTTTTTTTGCTCACCATGCCGTTCAAGTTTGAACCCAGCCATATGCAAATCAGTCTTGACCCTGTGTCTCATGGGTACAGTCCAGCCCGGACTGCCAAGCCAGGTCCTCCCTGGACTGGAAACAAGCATCCTAGGACCGGTTTTGGGGTTTCACCCATCTTCAGCCAGGATAGCTTGATTCCAGTGGCATGGAGAGCACGGGACCCACGTCTGGGCACACCCTTCCCACTCAGGATGAGAAATGCAAAAACAACAGTTGATGGACAAAATGCAGAACAATGTCATACATTCACCACAGTACAGAGATCTGGGCCTAAATCCAACGTTTTATTGCTCACCATGCCGTTCAAGTATGAACCCAGCCATATGCAAATCAGTATTGACCCTGTGCCTCATGGGTACAGTCCTGCCCGAACTTCCAATCCAGGTCCTCCCTGGACTGGAAACAAGCATCCAAGGACCGGTTTCGGGGTTTCACCCCTCTTCAGCCAGGATAGCTTGATTCCAGTGGCATGGAGAGCACGGGATCCACGTCTGGGCATACCCTTCCCACTCGGGGTAACAAATGCAAAAACAACAGTTGATGGACAGAATGCAGAACAATGTCATACATTCACCCCAGTACAGAGATCTGGGCCTAAATCCATTGTTTTTTTGCTCACCATGCTTTTCCAGTTTGAACCCAGCCATATGCAAATCAGTCTTGACCCTGTGCCTCATGGGTACAGTCCAGCCCGAACTGCCAAGCCAGGTCCTCCCTGGACTGAAAACAAGCATCCTAGGACTGGTTTTGGGGTTTCACCCCTCTTCAGCCAGTGGTATGGAGAGCACGGGACCCACGTCTGGGCATACCCTTCCCACTCGGGGTGACAAATGCAAAAACAACAGTTGATGGACAGAATCCAGAACAATGTCATATATTCACCCCAGTAGAGAGATCTGGGCCTAAATCCATCGTGTTTTTGCTTCCCACGTCGTTCCAGTTTGAATCCAGCCATATGCAAATCAGTCTTGACCCTGTGTCTCATGGATACAGTCCAGCCAGAACTGCCAAGCCAGGTCCTCCCTGGACTGGAAACAAGCATCCTAGGACCGGTTTCGGGATGTCACCCCTCTTCAGCCAGGATAGCTTGATTCCAGTGGCATGGAGAGCACGGGACCCACGTCTGGGCATACCCTTCCCACTCGGGGTGACAAATGCAAAAACAACAGTTGATGGACAGAATGCAGAACAATGTCATACATTCACCCCAGTGCAGAGATCTGGGCCTAAATCCATCGTTTTATTGCTCTCCATGCCGCTTCCGTTCGAACCCAGCCATATGCAAATCAGTCTTGACCCTGTTCCTCATGGGTACAGTCCAGCCCGAACTGCCAAGCCAGGTCCTCCCTGGACTGGAAACAAGCATCCTAGGACCGGTTTGGGGGTTTCACCCCTCTACAGCCAGGATACCTTGATTCCAGTGGCATGGAGAGCACAGGACCAACGTCTGGGCATACCCGTCCCACTCGGGGTGACAAATGCAAAAACAACAGTTGATGGACAGAATGCAGAACAATGTCATACATTCACCCCAGTACAGAGCTCTGGGCCTAAATCCATCGTTTTTTTGCTCACCATGCAATTCCAGTATGAACCCAGCCATATGCAAATCAGTCTTGACTCTGTGCCTCACGGGAACAGTCCAGCCCGAACTGCTAAGCCAGGTCCTGCCTGGACTGGAACCAAGCATCCTAGGACCGGTTTCGGGGTTTCACCCCTCTTCAGCCTGGATACCTTGATTCCAGTGGCATGGAGAGCACGGGACTCACATGTGAGCATACCCGTCCCACTCAGGGTGACAAATGCAAAAACAACAGTTGATGGACAGAATACAGAACAATGTCATGCACTCAGCCCAGTACAGAGATCTGGGCCTAAATCCATCGTTTTTTTGCTCACCAAGCCATTCCAGTATGATATCAGCCATAAGCAAATCAGTCTTTACCCTGTGCCACATGGGAACAGTCCAGCCCGAACTGCTAAGCCAGGTCCTGCCTGGAATGAAACCAAGCATCCTAGGACCGGTTGCGGGGTATCACCCCTCTTCGGCCAGGATAGCTTGATTCCAGTGGCATGAAGAGCATGGGACTCACGTCTGAGCATACCCGTCCCACTCGGGGTGACAAATGCAAAAACAACAGTTGATGGACAGAATGCAGAGCAATGTCATACATTCACTCCAGTACAGAGATCTGGGCCTAAATCCATCATTTTTTTGCTCACCATGCCATATCAGTATGAACCCAGCCATATGCAAATCAGTCTTGACCCTGTGCCCCATGGGAACAGTCCAGCCCGAACTGCTTAGCCAGGTCCTGCCTGGACTGGAACCAAGCATCCTAGGACCGGTTTTTGGGTTTCACCCCTCTTCAGCCTGGATAGCTTGATTCCAGTGGCATGGAGAGCACGGGTCCCACGTCTGGGCATACCCTTCCCACTCAGGATGACAAATGCAAAAACAACAGTTGATGGACAAAATGCAGAACAATGTCATACATTCACCCCAGTACAGCGATCTGGGCCTAAATCCATATTTTTATTGCTCACCATGTCGTTCCAGTTTGAACCCAGCCATATGCAAATCAGTCTTGACCCTGTGCCTCATGGGTACAGTCCAGCCCGAACTGCCAAGCAAGGTCCTCCCTGGACTGGAAACAAGCATCCTAGGACCGGTTTCGGGGTTTCACCCCTCTTCAGCCAGGATAGCTTGATTCCAGTGGCATGGAGAGGACGGGACCCACATCTGAGCATACCTGTCCCACTCGGGGTGACAAATGCAAAAACAACAGTTGATGGACAGAATGCATAACAATGTCATACATTCACCCCAGTACAGAGATCTGGGCCTAAATCCATCGTTTTTTGCTCACCATGCTGTTCCAGTTTGAACTCATCCATATGCAAATCAGTCTTGACCCTGTGCCCCATGGGTAAAGTACAGACCGAACTGCCAAGCCAGGTCCTCCCTGGACTGGAAACAAGCATCCTAGGACCGGTTTCGGGGTTTCACCCCTCTTCAGCCAGGATAGATTGATTCCAGTGGCATGGAGAGCTCGGGACCCACATCTGGGCATACCCGTCCCACTCGGGGTGACAAATGCAAAAACAACAGTTGATTGACAGAATGCAGAACAATGTCATACATTCACCCCAGTACAGAGATCTGGGTCTAAATCCATCGTTTTTTTGCTCACCATGCCCGAACTGCTTAGCCAGGTCCTGCCTAGACTGGAACCAAGCATGCTAGGAGACCGGTTTTGGGGTTTCACCCCTCTTCAGCCAGGATAGCTTGATTCCAGTGGCATGGAGAGCACGGGACTCACGTCTGAGCATACCCGTCCCACTCAGGGTGACAAATGCAAAAACAACAGTTGATGGACAGAATGCAGAGCAATGTCATACATTCACCCCAGTACAGAGATCTGGGCCTAAATCCATCATTTTTTTGCTCACCATGCCATTCCAGTATGAACCCAGCCATATGCAAATCAGTGTTGACCCTGTGCCTCATGGGAACAGTCCAGCCCGAACTGCTAAGCCAGGTCCTGCCTGGACTGGAACCAAGCATCCTAGGACTGGTTTCGGGGATTCACCCCTCTTCAGCCAGGATAGCTTGACTCCAGTGGCATGGAGAGCACGGGACTCACGTCTGAGCATACCCGTCCCACTCGGGGTGACAAATGCAAAAAAAACAGTTGATGGACAGAATGCAGAACAATGTCATACATTCACCCCAGTACAGAGATCTGGGCCTAAATCCATCATTTTTTTGCTCACCATGCTGTTCCAGTTTAAACCCAGCCATATGCAAATCAGTCTTGACCCTGTGTCTCATGGATACAGTCCAGCCAGAACTGCCAAGCCAGGTCCTCCCTGGACTGGAAACAAGCATCCTAGGACCGGTTTCGGGATGTCACCCCTCTTCAGCCAGGATAGCTTGATTCCAGTGGCATGGAGAGCACGGGACCTACATCTGGGAATACCCGTCCCACTCGAGTTGACAAATGCAAAAACAACAGTTGATGGACAGAATGCAGAACAATGTCATACATTCACCCCAGTACAGAGATCTGGGTCTAAATCCATCGTTTTTTTGCTCACCATGCCATTCCAGTATCACCCTAGCCATATGCAAATCAGTCTTGACTCTGTGCCTCATGGGAACAGTCCAGCCCGAACTGCTAAGCCAGGTCCTGCCTGGACTGGAACCAAGGATCCTAGGACCGGTTTTGGGGTTTCACCCCTCTTCAGCCAGGATAGCTTGATTCCAGTGGCATGGAGAGCACGGGACTCACGTCTGAGCATACCCGTAACACTCGGGGTGACAAATGCAAAAACAACAGTTGATGGACAGAATGCAGAACAATGTCATACATTCACCCCAGTACAGAGATCTGGTCCTAAATCTATTGTTTTTTTTTGCTCACCATGCCGTTCCAGTATGAATCCAGCCATATGCAAATCAGTCTTGACCCTGTGCCTCATGGGAACAGTCCAGCCCGAACTGCTAAGCCAGGTCCTGCCTGGACTGGAACCAAGCAACCTAGGACCGGTTTCGGGGTTTCACCCCTCTTCAGCCAGGATAGCTTGATTCCAGTGGCATGGAGAGCACGGGACCCACGTCTGGGCATTCCATTCCCACTTGGGGTGACGAATGCAAAAACAACAGATGATGAACAGAATGCAGAACAATGTCATACACTCACCCCAGTACAGAGATCTGGGCCTAAATCCATCGTTTTTTTGCTCACCATGCCGTTCCAGTTTGAACCCAGCCATATGCAAATCAGTCTTGACCCTGTGTCTCATGGGTACAGTCCAGCCCGGACTGCCAAGCCAGGTCCTCCCTGGACTGGAAACAAGCACCCTAGGACCGGTTTCGGGGTTTCACCCATCTTCAGCCAGGATAGCTTGATTCCAGTGGCATGGAGAGCACGGGACCCACGTCTGGGCATACCCTTCCCACTCAGGGTGACAAATGCAAATACAACAATTGATGGACAGAATGCAGAACAATGTCATACATTCACCACAGTACAGAGGTCTGGACCTAAATCCCTTGTTTGTTTGCTCACCATGCCGTTCCAGGTTGAACCCAGCCATATGCAAATCAGTCTTGACCCTGTGCCTCATGGGTTCAGTCCAGCCCAAACTGCTAAGCCAGGTAATCCCTGGACTGGAAACAAGCATCCTAGGACTGGTTTCGGGGTTTCACCCCTCTTCAGCCAGTGGTATGGAGAGCACGGGACCCACGTCTGGGCATACCCTTCCCACTCGGGGTGACAAATGCAAAAACAACAGTTAATGGACAGAATCCAGAACAATGTCATATAATCACCCCAGTACAGAGATCTGGGCCTAAATCCATCGTTTTTTTTGCTCCCCACGCCGTTCCAGTTTGAATCCAGCCATATGCAAATCAGTATTGACCCTGTGTCTCATGGATACAGTCCAGCCAGAACTGCCAAGCCAGGTCCTCCCTGGACTGGAAACAAGCATCCTAGGACCGGTTTCGAGATGTCACCCCTCTTCAGCCAGGATAGCTTGATTCCAGTGGCATGGAGAGCACGGGACCCACGTCGGGGCATACCCTTCCCACTCGGGGTGACAAATGCAAAAACAACAGTTGATGGACAGAATGCAGAACAATGTCATACATTCACCCCAGTGCAGAGATCTGGGCCTAAATCCATTGTTTTATTGCTCATTATGCCGTTTCCGTTCATACCCAGCCATATGCAAATCAGTCTGGACCCTGTGCCTCATGGTTACAGTCCAGCCCGAACTGCGAAGCCAGGTCCTCCCTGGACTGGAAACAAGCATCCTAGGACCGGTTTTGATGTTTCACCCCTCTACAGCCAGGATAGCTTGATTCCAGTGGCATGGAGAGCACAGGACCAACGTCTGGGCATACCCGTCCCACTCGGGGTGACAAATGCAAAAACAACAGTTGATGGACAGAATGCAGAACAATGTCGTTCATTCACCCCAGTACAGAGATCTGGGCCTAAATCCATCGTTTTTTTGCTCACCATGCTATTCCAGTTTGAACCCAGCCATTTGCAAATCAGTCTTGACCCTGTGCCTCATGGGAACAGTCCAGCCCGAACTGCCAAGCGAGGTCCTCCCTGTACTGGAACCAAGCATCCTAGGACCGGTTTCGGGGTTTCACCCCTCTTCAGACAGGATAGCTTGATTCCAGTGGCATGGAGAGCACGGGACCCACGTCTGGGCATTCCATTCCCACTCGGGGTGACAAATGCAAAAACAACAGATGATGAACAGAATGCAGAACAATGTCATACATTCACCCCAGTACAGAGATCTGGGCCTAGATCCATCGTTTTTTTGCTCACCATGCCGTTCCAGTTTGAACCCAGCCATATGCAAATCAGTCTTGACCCTGTGTCTCATGGGTACAGTCCAGCCCGGACTGCCAAGCCAGGTTCTCCCTGGACTGGAAACAAGCATCCTAGGACCGGTTTCAGAGTTTCACCCGTCTTCAGCCAGGATAGCTTGATTCCAGTGGCATGGAGAGCACGGGACCCACGTCTGGGCATACCCTTCCCACTCAGGGTGACAAATGCAAATACAACAATTGATGGACAGAATTCAGAACTATGTCATACATTCACCACAGTACAGAGGTCTGGGCCTAAATCCATTGTTTGTTTGCTAACCATGCCGTTCCAGTTTGAACCCAGCCATATGCAAATCAGTCTTGACCCTGTGCCTCATGGGTTCAGTCCAGCCCGGACTGCCAAGCCAGGTCCTCCCTGGACTGGAAACAAGCATCCTAGGACCGGTTTCGGGGTTTCACCCGTCTTCAGCCAGGATAGCTTGATTCCAGTGGCATGGAGAGCACGGGACCCACGTCTGGGCACACCCTTCCCACTCAGGATGAGAAATGCAAAAACAACAGTTGATGGACAAAATGCAGAACAATGTCATACATTCACCCCAGTACAGAGATCTGGGCCTAAATCCATCGTTTTAATGCTCACCATGCCGTTCCGGTATGAACCCAGCCATATCCAAATCAGTCTTGACCCTGTGCCTCATGGGTACAGTCCAGCCCGAACTTCCAATCCAGGTCCTCCCTGGACTGGAAACAAGCATCCGAGGACCGGTTTCGGGGTTTCACCCCTCTTCAGCCAGGATAGCTTGATTCCAGTGGCATGGAGAGCACGGGACCCACGTCTGGGCATACCCTTCCCACTCGGGTGACCAATGCAAAAACAACAGGTGATGGACAAAATGCAGAACAATGTGATACCTTCACACCATTACAGAGATCTGGGCCTAAACACATCGTTTTTATTGCTCCCCACGCTGTTCCAGTTTGAATCCAGCCATATGCAAATCAGTATTGATCCTGTGTCTCATGGATACAGTCCAGCCAGAACTGCCAAGCCAGGTCCTCCCTGGACTGGAAACAAGCATCCTAGGACCGGTTTCGGGATGTCACCCCTCTTCAGCCAGGATAGCTTTATTCCAGTGGAATGGAGAGCACGGGACCCACGTCAGGGCATACCCTTCCCACTCGGGGTGACAAATGCAAAAACAACAGTTGATGGACAGAATGCAGAACAATGTCATACATTCACCCCAGTGCAGAGATCTGGGCCTAAATCCATTGTTTTTTTGCTCACCATGCTATTCCAGTTTGAACCCAGCCATATGCAAATCAGTCTTGACCCTGTGCCTCATGGGAACAGCCCAGCCCGAACTGCCAAGCGAGGTCCTCCCTGTACTGGAACCAAGCATCCTAGGACCGGTTTTGGGGTTTCACCCCTCTTCAGACAGGATAGCTTGATTCCAGTGGCATGGAGAGCACGGGACCCACGTCTGGGCATTCCATTCCCACCCGGGGTGACAAATGCAAAAACAACAAATGATGAACAGAATGCAGAACAATGTCATACATTCACCCCAGTACAGAGATCTGGGCCTAAATCCATCGTTTTTTTGCTCACCATGCCGTTCAAGTTTGAACCCAGCCATATGCAAATCAGTCTTGACCCTGTGTCTCATGGGTACAGTCCAGCCCGGACTGCCAAGCCAGGTCCTCCCTGGACTGGAAACAAGCATCCTAGGACCGGTTTCGGGGTTTCACCCGTCTTCAGCCAGGATAGCTTGATTCCAGTGGCATGGAGAGCACGGGACCCATGTCTGGGCACACCCTTCCCACTCAGGATGAGAAATGCAAAAACAACAGTTGATGGACAAAATGCAGAACAATGTCATACATTCACCACAGTACAGAGATCTGGGCCTAAATCCATCGTTTTATTGCTCACCATGCCGTTCCGGTATGAACCCAGCCATATGCAAATCAGTCTTGACCCTGTGCCTCATGGGTACAGTCCAGCCCGAACTTCCAATCCAGGTCCTCCCTGGACTGGAAACAAGCATCCGAGGACCGGTTTCGGGGTTTCACCCCTCTTCAGCCAGGATAGCTTGATTCCAGTGGCATGGAGAGCACGGGACCCACGTCTGGGCATACCCTTCCCACTCGGGTGACCAATGCAAAAACAACAGTTGATGGACAAAATGCAGAACAATGTGATACCTTCACACCATTACAGAGATCTGGGCCTAAATACATCGTTTTTATTGCTCCCCACGCCGTTCCAGTTTGAATCCAGCCATATGCAAATCAGTATTGACCCTGTGTCTTATGGATACAGTCCAGCCAGAACTGCCAAGCCAGGTCCTCCCTGGACTGGAAACAAGCATCCTAGGACCGGTTTCGGGATGTCACCCCTCTTCAGCCAGGATAGCTTTATTCCAGTGGCATGGAGAGCACGGGACCCACGTCGGGGCATACCCTTCCCACTCGGGGTGACAAATGCAAAAACAACAGATGATGAACAGAATGCAGAACAATGTCATACATTCACCCCAGTGCAGAGATCTGGGCCTAAATCCATTGTTTTTTTGCTCACCATGCTATTCCAGTTTGAACCCAGCCATATGCAAATCAGTGTTGACCCTGTGCCTCATGGGAACAGTCCAGCCCGAACTGCCAAGCGAGGTCCTCCCTGTACTGGAACCAAGCATCCTAGGACCGGTTTTGGGGTTTCACCCCTCTTCAGACAGGATAGCTTGATTCCAGTGGCATGGAGAGCACGGGACCCACGTCTGGGCATTCCATTCCCACCCGGGGTGACAAATGCAAAAACAACAGATGATGAACAGAATGCAGAACAATGTCATACATTCACCCCAGTACAGAGATCTGGGCCTAAATCCATCGTTTTTTTGCTCACCATGCCGTTCAAGTTTGAACCCAGCCATATGCAAATCAGTCTTGACCCTGTGTCTCATGGGTACAGTCCAGCCCGGACTGCCAAGCCAGGTCCTCCCTGGACTGGAAACAAGCATCCTAGGACCGGTTTCGGGGTTACACCCGTCTTCAGCCAGGATAGCTTGATTCCAGTGGCATGGAGAGCACGGGACCCATGTCTGGGCACACCCTTCCCACTCAGGATGAGAAATGCAAAAACAACAGTTGATGGACAAAATGCAGAACAATGTCATACATTCACCACAGTACAGAGATCTGGGCCTAAATCCATCGTTTTATTGCTCACCATGCCGTTCCGGTATGAACCCAGCCATATGCAAATCAGTCTTGACCCTGTGCCTCATGGGTACAGTCCAGCCCGAACTTCCAATCCAGGTCCTCCCTGGACTGGAAACAAGCATCCGAGGACCGGTTTCGGGGTTTCACCCCTCTTCAGCCAGGATAGCTTGATTCCAGTGGCATGGAGAGCACGGGACCCACGTCTGGGCATACCCTTCCCACTTGGGTGACCAATGCAAAAACAACAGTTGATGGACAAAATGCAGAACAATGTGTTACCTTCACCCCATTACAGAGATCTGGGACTAAATCCATCGTTTTATTGCTCACGATGCCGTTCCAGTTTGAACCCAGCCATATGCAAATCAGTCTTGACCCTGTACCTCATGGGTACAATCCAGCCCGAACTGCCAAGCCAGGTCCTCCCTGGACTGGAAACAAGCATCCTAGGACCGGTTTCGGGGTTTCACCCCTCTTCAGCCAGTGGTATGGAGAGCACGGGACCCACGTCTGGGCATACCCTTCTCACTCGGGGTGACAAATGCAAAAACAACAGTTGATGGACAGAATCCAGAACAATGTCATATATTCACCCCAGTACAGAGATCTGGGCCTAAATCCATCGTGGTTTTGCTCCCCACGCCGTTCCAGTTTGGATCCAGCCATATGCAAATCAGTCTTGACCCTGTGTCTCATGGATACAGTCCAGCCAGAACTGCCAAGCCAGGTCCTCCCTGGACTGGAAACAAGCATCCTAGGACCGGTTTCGGGATGTTACCCCTCTTCAGCCAGGATAGCTTGATTCCAGTGGCATGGAGAGCACGGGACCCACGTCTGGGCATACCCTTCCCACTCGGGGTGACAAATGCAAAAACAACAGTTGATCACAGAATGCAGAACAATGTCATACATTCACCCCAGTGCAGAGATCTGGGCCTAAATCCATCGTTTTATTGCTCTCAATGCCGTTTCCGTTCGAACCCAGCCATATGCAAATCAGTCTGGACCCTGTGCCTCACGGGAACAGTCCAGCCCGAACTGCTAAGCCAGGTCCTGCCTGGACTGGAACCAAGCATCCTAGGACCGGTTGCGGGGTATCACCCCACTTCGGCCAGGATAGCTTGATTCCAGTGGCATGAAGAGCATGGGACTCACGTCTGAGCATACAAGTCCCACTCGGGGTGACAAATGCAAAAACAACAGTTGATGGACAGAATGCAGAGCAATGTCATACATTCACCCCAGTACAGAGATCTGGGCCTAAATCCGTCATTTTTTTGCTCACCATGCCATATCAGTATGAACCCAGCCATATGCAAATCAGTCTTGACCCTGTGCCCCATGGGAACAGTCCAGCCCGAACTGCTTAGCCAGGTCCTGCCTGGACTGGAACCAAGCATCCTAGGACCGGTTTTGGGGTTTCACCCCTCTTCAGCCAGGATATCTTGATTCCAGTGGCATGGAGAGCACGGGACTCACGTCTGAGCATACCCGTCCCACTCGGGGTGACAAATGCAAAAACAACAGTTGATGGACAGAATGCATAACAATGTCATACATTCACCCCAGTACAGAGATCTGGGCCTAAATCCATCGTTTTTTGCTCACCATGCCGTTCCAGTTTGAACTCATCCATATGCAAATCAGTCTTGACCCTGTGCCTCATGGGTACAGTACAGCCCGAACTGCCAAGCCAGGTCCTCCCTGGACTGGAAACAAGCATCCTAGGACCGGTTTCGGGGTTTCACCCCTCTTCAGCCAGGATAGATTGATTCCAGTGGCATGGAGAGCTCGGGACCCACATCTGGGCATACCCGTCCCACTCGGGGTGACAAATGCAAAAACAACAGTTGATGGACAGAATGCAGAACAATGTCATACATTCACCCCAGTACAGAGATCTGGGCCTAAATCCATTGTTTTATTGCTCATTATGCCGTTTCCGTTCATACCCAGCCATATGCAAATCAGTCTGGACCCTGTGACTCATGGGTACAGACCAGCCCGAACTGCCAAGCCAGGTCCTCCCTGGACTGGAAACAAGCATCCTAGGACCGGTTTTGGGTTTCACCCGTCTTCAGCCAGGATAGCTTGATTCCAGTGGCATGGAGAGCACGGGACCCACGTCTGGGCACACCCTTCCCACTCAGGATGAGAAATGCAAAAACAACAGTTGATGGACAAAATGCAGAACAATGTCATACATTCACCCCAGTACAGAGATCTGGGCCTAAATCCATCGTTTTATTGCTCACCATGCCGTTCCGGTATGAACCCAGCCATATCCAAATCAGTCTTGACCCTGTGCCTCATGGGTACAGTCCAGCCCGAACTTCCAATCCAGGTCGTCCCTGGACTGGAAACAAGCATCCGAGGACCGGTTTCGGGGTTTCACCCCTCTTCAGCCAGGATAGCTTGATTCCAGTGGCATGGAGAGCACGGGACCCACGTCTGGGCATACCCTTCCCACTCGGGTGACCAATGCAAAAACAACAGTTGATGGACAAAATGCAGAACAATGTGATACCTTCACCCCATTACAGAGATCTGGGCCTAAATACATCGTTTTATTGCTCCCCACGCCGTTCCAGTTTGAATCCAGCCATATGCAAATCAGTATTGACCCTGTGTCTCATGGATACAGTCCAGCCAGAACTGCCAAGCCAGGTCCTCCCTGGACTGGAAACAAGCATCCTAGGACCGGTTTCGGGATGTCACCCCTCTTCAGCCAGGATAGCTTGATTCCAGTGGCATGGAGAGCACGGGACCCACGTCGGGGCATACCCTTCCCACTCGGGGTGACAAATGCAAAAACAACAGTTGATGGACAGAATGCAGAACAATGTCATACATTCACCCCAGTGCAGAGATCTGGGCCTAAATCCATTGTTTTATTGCTCATTATGCCGTTTCCGTTCGAACCCAGCCATATGCAAATCAGTCAGGACCCTGTGCCTCATGGGTACAGACCAGCCCGAACTGCCAAGCCAGGTCCTCCCTGGACTGGAAACAAGCATCCTAGGACCGGTTTTGGGATTTCACCCCTCTACAGCCAGGATAGCTTGATTCCAGTGGCATGGAGAGCACAGGACCAACATCTGGGCATACCCGTCCCACTCGGGGTGACAAATGCAAAAACAACAGTTGATGGACAGAATGCAGAACAATGTCGTACATTCACCCCAGTACAGAGATCTGGGCCTAAATCCATCGTTTTTTTGCTCACCATGCTATTCCAGTTTGAACCGAGCCATATGCAAATCAGTCTTGACCCTGTGCCTCATGGGAACAGTCCAGCCCGAACTGCCAAGCGAGGTCCTCCCTGTACTGGAACCAAGCATCCTAGGACCGGTTTCGGGGTTTCACCCCTCTTCAGACAGGATAGCTTGATTCCAGTGGCATGGAGAGCACGGGACCCACGTCTGGGCATTCCATTCCCACTCAGGGTGACAAATGCAAAAACGACAGATGATGAACAGAAGCAGAACAATGTCATACATTCACCCCAGTACAGAGATCTGGACCTAAATCCATTGTTTTTTTGCTCACCATGCCGTTCCAGTTTGAACCCAGCCATATGCAAATCTGTCTTGACCCTGTGTCTCATGGGTACAGTCCAGCCCGGACTGCCAAGCCAGGTCCTGCCTGGACTGGAACCAAGCATCCTAGGACCGGTTGCGGGGTATCACCCCTCTTCGGCCAGGATAGCTTGATTCCAGTGGCATGAAGAGCATGGGACTCACGTCTGAGCATACCCGTCCCACTCGGGGTGACAAATGCAAAAACAACAGTTGATGGACAGAATGCAGAGCAATGTCATACATTCACCCCAGTACAGAGATCTGGGCCTAAATCCGTCATTTTATTGCTCACCATGCCGTTCCGGTATGAACCCAGCCATATCCAAATCAGTCTTGACCCTGTGCCTCATGGGTACAGTCCAGCCCGAACTTCCAATCCAGGTCGTCCCTGGACTGGAAACAAGCATCCGAGGACCGGTTTCGGGGTTTCACCCCTCTTCAGCCAGGATAGCTTGATTCCAGTGGCATGGAGAGCACGGGACCCACGTCTGGGCATACCCTTCCCACTCGGGTGACCAATGCAAAAACGACAGATGATGAACAGAAGCAGAACAATGTCATACATTCACCCCAGTACAGAGATCTGGACCTAAATCCATTGTTTTTTTGCTCACCATGCCGTTCCAGTTTGAACCCAGCCATATGCAAATCTGTCTTGACCCTGTGTCTCATGGGTACAGTCCAGCCCGGACTGCCAAACCAGGTCCTCCCTGGACTGGAAACAAGCATCCTAGGACTGGTTACGGGGTTTCACCCGTCTTCAGCAAGGATAGCTTGATTCCAGTGGCATGGAGAGCACGGGACCCACGTCTGGGCATACCCTTCCCACTCAGGGTGACAAATGCAAATACAACAATTGATGGACAGAATGCAGAACTATGTCATACATTCACCACAGTACAGAGGTCTAGACCTAAATCCATTGTTTGTTTGCTCACCATGCCGTTCCAGTTTGAACCCAGCCATATGCAAATCAGTCTTGACCCTCTGCCTCATGGGTTCAGTCCAGCCCGAACTTCCAATCCAGGTCCTCCCTGGACTGGAAACAAGCATGCGAGGACCGGTTTCGGGGTTTCACCCTTCTTCAGCCAGGATAGCTTGATTCCAGTGGCATGGAGAGCACGGGACCCACGTCTGGGCATACCCTTCCCACTCGGGTGACCAATGCAAAAACAACAGTTGATGGACAAAATGCAGAACAATGTGATACCTTCACCCCATTACAGAGATCTGGGCCTAAATCCATTGTTTCATTGCTCACGATGCCGTTCCAGTTTGAACCCAGCCATATGCAAATCAGTCTTGACCTTGTACCTCATGGGTACAGTCCAGCCCGAACTGCTAAGCCAGGTCCTCCCTGGACTGGAAACAAGCATCCTAGGACCAGTTTTGGGGTTTCACCCCTCTTAGGCCAGGATAGCTTGATTCCAGTGGCATTGAGAGCACGGGACCCACGTCTGGGCATACCCTTCCCACTCGGGGTGACAAATGCAAAAACAATAGTTGATGGACAGAATGCAGAACAATGTCATACATTCACCCCAGTACAGAGATCTGGGCCTAAATCAATTGTTTTTTTGCTCACCATGCTTTTCCAGTTTGAACCCAGCCATATGCAAATCAGTCTTGACCCTGTGCCTCATGGGTACATTCCAGCACGAACTGCCATGCCAGGTCCTCCCTGGACTGGAAACAAGCATCCTAGGACTGGTTTCTGGGTTTCACCCCTCTTCAGCCAGTGGTATGGAGAGCACGGGACCCACGTCTGGGCATACCCTTCCCACTCGGGGTGACAAATGCAAAAACAACAGTTGATGGCCAGAATCCAGAACAATGTCATATATTTACCCCAGTACAGAGATCTGCGCCTAAATCCATCGTTTTTTTGCTCCCCACGCCGTTCCAGTTTGAATCCAGCCATATGCAAATCAGTCTTGACCCTTTGTCTCATGGATACAGTCCAGCCAGAACTGCCAAGCCAGGTCCTCCCTGGACTGGAAACAAGCATCCTAGGACCGGTTTCGGGATGTCACCCCTCTTCAGCCAGGATGGCTTGATTCCAGTGGCATGGAGAGCACGGGACCCACGTCTGGGCATACCCTTCCCACTCGGGATGACAAATGCAAAAACAACAGTTGATGGACAGAATGCAGAACAATGTCATACATTCACCCCAGTGCAGAGATCTGGGCCTAAATCCATCGTTTTATTGCTCACCATGCCGTTTCTGTTCGAACCCAGCCATATGCAAATCAGTCTGGACCCTGTGCCTCATGGGTACAGTCCAGCCCGAACTGCCAAGCCAGGTCCTCCCTGGACTGGAAACAAGCATCCTAGGACCGGTTTTGGGGTTTCACCCCTCTACAGCCAGGATAGCTTGATTCCAGTGGCATGGAGAGCACAGGACCAACGTCTGGGCATACCCGTCCCACTCGGGGTGACAAATGCAAAAACAACAGTTGATGGACAGAATGCAGAACAATGTCATACATTCACCCCAGTACAGAGATCTGGGCCTAAATCCATCGTTTTTTTGCTCTCCATGCCGTTCCAGTTTGAACCCAGCAATATGCAAATCAGTCTTGACTCTGTGCCTCATGGGTACAGTCCAGACCGAACTGCCAAGCCAGGTCCTCCCTGGACTGGAAACAAGCATCCTAGGACTGGTTTCGGGGTTTTACCCCTCTTCAGCCAGGATAGCTTGATTCCAGTGGCATGGAGAGCATGGGATCCACGTCTGGGCATACCCTTCCCACTCGGGGTTACAAATGCAAAAACAATAGTTGATGGACAGAATGCAGAACAATGTCATACATTCACCCCAGTACAGAGATCTGGGCCTAAATAAATTGTTTTTTTGCTCACCATGCTTTTCCAGTTTGAACCCAGCCATATGCAAATCAGTCTTGACCCTGTGCCTCATGGGTACAGTCCAGCCCGAACTGCCATGCCAGGTCCTCCCTGGACTGGAAACAAGCATCCTAGGACTGGTTTCCGGGTTTCACCCCTCTTGAGCCAGTGGTATGGAGAGCACGGGACCCACGTCTGGGCATACCCTTCCCACTCGGGGTGACAAATGCAAAAATAACAGTTGATGGACAGAATGCAGAACAATGTCATACATTCACCCCAGTACAGAGCTCTGGGCCTAAATCCATTGTTTTTTTGCTCACCATGCTATTCCAGTTTGAACCGAGCCATATGCAAATCAGTCTTGACCCTGTGCCTCATGGGAACAGTCCAGCCCGAACTGCCAAGCGAGGTCCTCCCTGTACTGGAACCAAGCATCCTAGGACCGGTTTCGGGGTTTCACCCCTCTTCAGACAGGATAGCTTGATTCCAGTGGCATGGAGAGCACGGGACCCACGTCTGGGCATTCCATTCCCACTCAGGGTGACAAATGCAAAAACGACAGATGATGAACAGAAGCAGAACAATGTCATACATTCACCCCAGTACAGAGATCTGGACCTAAATCCATTGTTTTTTTGCTCACCATGCCGTTCCAGTTTGAACCCAGCCATATGCAAATCTGTCTTGACCCTGTGTCTCATGGGTACAGTCCAGCCCGGACTGCCAAGCCAGGTCCTCCCTGGACTGGAAACAAGCATCCTAGGACCGGTTACGGGGTTTCACCCGTCTTCAGCAAGGATAGCTTGATTCCAGTGGCATGGAGAGCACGGGACCCACGTCTGGGCATACCCTTTCCACTCAGGGTGACAAATGCAAATACAACAATTGATGGACAGAATGCAGAACAATGTCATACATTCACCACAGTACAGTGGTCTGGACCTAAATCCATTGTTTGTTTGCTCACCATGCCATTCCAGTTTGAACCCAGCCATATGCAAATCAGTCTTGACCCTGTGCCTCATGGGTTCAGTCCAGCCCAAACTTCCAATCCAGGTCCTCCCTGGACTGGAAACAAGCATGCGAGGACCGGTTTAGGGGTTTCACCCTTCTTCAGCCAGGATAGCTTGATTCCAGTGGCATGGAGAGCACGGGACCCACGTCTGGGCATACCCTTCCCACTCGGGTGACCAATGCAAAAACAACAGTTGATGGACAAAATGCAGAACAATGTGATACCTTCACCCCATTACAGAGATCTGGGCCTAAATCCATTGTTTCATTGCTCATGATGCCGTTCCAGTTTGAACCCAGCCATATGCAAATCAGTCTTGACCTTGTACCTCATGGGTACAGTCCAGCCCGAACTGCTAAGCCAGGTCCTCCCTGGACTGGAAACAAGCATCCTAGGACCAGTTTTGGGGTTTCACCCCTCTTAGGCCAGGATAGCTTGATTCCAGTGGCATTGAGAGCACGGGACCCACGTCTGGGCATACCCTTCCCACTCGGGGTGACAAATGCAAAAACAATAGTTGATGGACAGAATGCAGAACAATGTCATACATTCACCCCAGTACAGAGATCTGGGCCTAAATCCATTGTTTTTTTGCTCACCATGCTTTTCCAGTTTGAACCCAGCCATATGCAAATCAGTCTTGACCCTGTGCCTCATGGGTACATTCCAGCCCGAACTGCCATGCCAGGTCCTCCCTGGACTGGAAACGAGCATCCTAGGACTGGTTTCTGGGTTTCACCCCTCTTCAGCCAGTGGTATGGAGAGCACGGGACCCACGTCTGGGCATACCCTTCCCACTCGGGGTGACAAATGCAAAAACAACAGTTGATGGACAGAATCCAGAACAATGTCATATATTCACCCCAGTACAGAGATCTGCGCCTAAATCCATCGTTTTTTTGCTCCCCACGCCGTTCCAGTTTGAATCCAGCCATCTGCAAATCAGTCTTGACCCTTTGTCTCATGGATACAGTCCAGCCAGAACTACCAAGCCAGGTCCTCCCTGGACTGGAAACAAGCATCCTAGGACCGGTTTCGGGATGTCACCCCTCTTCAGCCAGGATGGCTTGATTCCAGTGGCATGGAGAGCACGGGACCCACGTCTGGGCATACCCTTCCCACTCGGGGTGACAAATGCAAAAACAACAGTTGATGGACAGAATGCAGAACAATGTCATACATTCACCCCAGTGCAGAGATCTGGGCCTAAATCCATCGTTTTATTGCTCACCATGCCGTTTCCGTTCGAACCCAGCCATCTGCAAATCAGTCTGGACCCTGTGCCTCATGGGTACAGTCCAGCCCGAACTGCCAAGCCAGGTCCTCCCTGGACTGGAAACAAGCATCCTAGGACTGGTTTCGGGGTTTTACCCCTCTTCAGCCAGGATAGCTTGATTCCAGTGGCATGGAGAGCATGGGATCCACGTCTGGGCATACCCTTCCCACTCGGGGTTACAAATGCAAAAACAATAGTTGATGGACAGAATGCAGAACAATGTCATACATTCACCCCAGTACAGAGATCTGGGCCTAAATAAATAGTTTTTTTGCTCACCATGCTTTTCCAGTTTGAACCCAGCCATATGCAAATCAGTCTTGACCCTGTGCCTCATGGGTACAGTCCAGCCCGAACTGCCATGCCAGGTCCTCCCTGGACTGGAAACAAGCATCCTAGGACTGGTTTCCGGGTTTCACCCCTCTTGAGCCAGTGGTATGGAGAGCACGGGACCCACGTCTGGGCATACCCTTCCCACTCGGGGTGACAAATGCAAAAATAACAGTTGATGGACAGAATGCAGAACAATGTCATACATTCACCCCAGTACAGAGCTCTGGGCCTAAATCCATCGTTTTTGTGCTCACCATGCCATTCCAGTATGAACCCAGCCATATGCAAATCAGTCTTGACTCTGTGCCTCACGGGAACAGTCCAGCCCGAACTGCTAAGTCAGGTCCTGCCTGGACTGGAACCAAGTATCCTAGGACCGGTTTCGGGGTTTCACCCCTCTTCAGCCTGGATAGCTTGATTCCAGTGGCATGGAGAGCACGGGACTCTTGTGTGAGCATACCCGTCCCACTCAGGGTGACAAATGCAAAAACAACAGTTGATGGACAGAATACAGAACAATGTCATGCACTCACCCCAGTACAGAGATCTGGGCCTAAATCCATCATTTTTTTGCTCACCATGCCATTCCAGTATGATATCAGCCAAAAGCAAATCAGTCTTTACCCTGTGCCACATGGGAACAGTCCAGCCCGAACTGCTAAGCCAGGTCCTGCCTGGACTGGAACCAAGCATCCTAGGACCGGTTGCGAGGTATCACCCCTCTTCAGCCAGGATAGCTTGATTCCAGTGGCATGAAGAGCATGGGACTCACGTCTGAGCATACCCGTCCCACTCGGGGTGACAAATGCAAAAACAACAGTTGATGGATAGAATGCAGAGCAATGTCATACATTCACCCCAGTACAGAGATCTGGGCCTAAATCCATCATTTTTTTGCTCACCATGTCATATCAGTATGAACCCAGCCATATGCAAATCAGTCTTGACCCTGTGCCCCATGGGAACAGTCCAGCCCGAACTGCTTAGCCAGGTCCTGCCTGGACTGGAACCAAGCATCCTAGGACCGGTTTTGGGGTTTCACCCCTCTTCAGCCAGGATAGCTTGATTCCAGTGGCATGGAGAGCACGGGACTCACGTCTGAGCATACCCGTCCCACTCGGGGTGACAAATGCAAAAACAACAGTTGATGGACAGAATGCATAACAATGTCATACATTTACCCCAGTACAGAGATCTGGGCCTAAATCCATCGTTTTTTGCTCACCATGCCGTTCCAGTTTGAACTCATCCATATGCAAATCAGTCTTGACCCTGTGCCTCATGGGTACAGTCCAGCCCGAACTGCCAAGCCAGGTCCTCCCTGGACTGGAACCAAGCATCCTAGGACCGGTTTTGGGGTTTCACCCCTCTTCAGCCAGGATTGCTTGATTCCAGTGGCATGGAGAGCACGGGACTCACGTCTGAGCATACCCGTCCGACTCGGGGTGACAAATGCAAAAACAACAGTTGATGGACAGAATGCAGAACAATGTCATACATTCACCCCAGTACAGAGATCTGGGCCTAAATCCATCATTTTTTTGCTCACCATGTCATATCAGTATGAACCCAGCCATATGCAAATCAGTCTTGACCCTGTGCCCCATGGGAACAGTCCAGCCCGAACTGCTTAGCCAGGTCCTGCCTGGACTGGAACCAAGCATCCTAGGATTGGTTTTGGGGTTTCACCCCTCTTCAGCCAGGATAGCTTGATTCCAGTGGCATGGAGAGCACGGGACTCACGTCTGAGCATACCCGTCCCACTCGGGGTGACAAATGCAAAAACAACAGTTGATGGACAGAATGCATAACAATGTCATACATTTACCCCAGTACAGAGATCTGGGCCTAAATCCATCGTTTTTTGCTCACCATGCCGTTCCAGTTTGAACTCATCCATATGCAAATCAGTCTTGACCCTGTGCCTCATGGGTACAGTCCAGCCCGAACTGCCAAGCCAGGTCCTCCCTGGACTGGAACCAGGCATCCTAGGACCGGTTTTGGGGTTTCACCCCTCTTCAGCCAGGATAGCTTGATTCCAGTGGCATGGAGAGCACGGGACTCATGTCTGAGCATACCCGTCCCACTCGGGGTGACAAATGCAAAAACAACAGTTGATGGACAGAATGCAGAACAATGTCATACATTCACCCCAGTACAGAGATCGGGGTCTAAATCCATCGCTTTTTTGCTCACCATGCCATTCCAGTATGAACCCAGCCATATGCAAATCAGTCTTGACTCTGTGCCTCATGGGAACAGTCCAGCCCGAACTTCCAATCCAGGTCCTCCCTGGACTGGAAACAAGCATCCTAGGACTGGTTTCTGGGTTTCACCCCTCTTCAGCCAGTGGTATGGAGAGCACGGGACACACGTCTGGGCATACCCTTCCCACTCGGGGTGACAAATGCAAAAACAACAGTTGATGGACAGAATCCAGAACAATGTCATATATTCACCCCAGTACAGAGATCTGCGCCTAAATCCATCGTTTTTTTGCTCCCCACGCCGTTCCAGTTTGAATCCAGCCATATGCAAATCATTCTTGACCCTTTGTCTCATGGATACAGTCCAGCCAGAACTGCCAAGCCAGGTCCTCCCTGGACTGGAAACAAGCATCCTAGGACCGGTTTCGGGATGTCACCCCTCTTCAGCCAGGATGGCTTGATTCCAGTGGCATGGAGAGCACGGGACCCACGTCTGGGCACACCCTTCCCACTCGGGGTGACAAATGCAAAAACAACAGTTGATGGACAGAATGCAGAACAATGTCATACATTCACCCCAGTGCAGAGATCTGGGCCTAAATCCATCCTTTTATTGCTCACCATGCCGTTTCCGTTCGAACCCAGCCATATGCAAATCAGTCTGGACCCTGTGCCTCATGGGTACAGTCCAGCCCGAACTGCCAAGCCAGGTCCTCCCTGGACTGGAAACAAGCATCCTAGGGCCGGTTTTGCGGTTTCACCCCTCTACAGCCAGGATAGCTTGATTCCAGTGGCATGGAGAGCACAGGACCAACGTCTGGGCATACCCGTCCCACTCGGGGTGACAAATGCAAAAACAACAGTTGATGGACAGAATGCAGAACAATGTCATACATTCACCCCAGTACAGAGATCTGGGCCTAAATCCATCGTTTTTTTGCTCTCCATGCCGTTCCAGTTTGAACCCAGCAATATGCAAATCAGTCTTGACTCTGTGCCTCATGGGTACAGTCCAGACCGAACTGCCAAGCCAGGTCCTCCCTGGACTGGAAACAAGCATCCTAGGACTGGTTTCGGGGTTTTACCCCTCTTCAGCCAGGATAGCTTGATTTCAGTGGCATGGAGAGCATGGGATCCACGTCTGGGCATACCCTTCCCACTCGGGGTGACAAATGCAAAAACAATAGTTGATGGACAGAATGCAGAACAATGTCATACATTCACCCCAGTACAGAGATCTGGGCCTAAATAAATTGTTTTTTTGCTCACCATGCTTTTCCAGTTTGAACCCAGCCATATGCAAATCAGTCTTGACCCTGTGCCTCATGGGTACAGTCCAGCCCGAACTGCCATGCCAGGTCCTCCCTGGACTGGAAACAAGTATCCTAGGACTGGTTTCCGGGTTTCACCCCTCTTGAGCCAGTGGTATGGAGAGCACGTGACCCACGTCTGGGCCTACCCTTCCCACTCGGGGTGACAAATGCAAAAACAACAGTTGATGGACAGAATGGAGAACAATGTCATACATTCACCCCAGTACAGAGCTCTTGGCCTAAATCCATCGTTTTTGTGCTCACCATGCCATTCCAGTATGAACCCAGCCATATGCAAATCAGTCTTGACTCTGTCCCTCACGGGAACAGTCCAGCCCGAACTGCTAAGCCAGGTCCTGCCTGGACTGGAACCAAGCATCCTAGGACCGGTTGCGAGGTATCACCCCTCTTCAGCCAGGATAGCTTGATTCCAGTGGCATGAAGAGCATGGGACTCACGTCTGAGCATACCCGTCCCACTCGGGGTGACAAATGCAAAAACAACAGTTGATGGACAGAATGCAGAGCAATGTCATACATTCACCCCAGTACAGAGATCTGGGCCTAAATCCATCATTTTTTTGCTCACCATGTCATATCAGTATGAACCCAGCCATATGCAAATCAGTCTTGACCCTGTGCCCCATAGGAACAGTCCAGCCCGAACTGCTTAGCCAGGTCCTGCCTGGACTGGAACCAAGCATCCTAGGACCGGTTTTGGGGTTTCACCCCTCTTCAGCCAGGATAGCTTGACTCCAGTGGCATGGAGAGCACGGGACTCACGTCTGAGCATACCCGTCCCACTCGGGGTGACAAATGCAAAAACAACAGTTGATGGACAGAATGCATAACAATGTCATTCATTTACCCCAGTACAGAGATCTGGGCCTAAATCCATCGTTTTTTGCTCACCATGCCGTTCCAGTTTGAACTCATCCATATGCAAATCAGTCTTGACCCTGTGCCTCATGGGTACAGTCCAGCCCGAACTGCCAAGCCAGGTCCTCCCTGGACTGGAACCAAGCATCCTAGGACCGGTTTTGGGGTTTCACCCCTCTTCAGCCAGGATAGCTTGATTCCAGTGGCATGGAGAGCACGGGACTCACGTCTGAGCATACCCGTCCCACTCGGGGTGACAAATGCAAAAACAACAGTTGATGGACAGAATGCAGATCAATGTCATACATTCACCCCAGTACAGAGATCTGGGTCTAAATCCATCGCTTTTTTGCTCACCATGCCATTCCAGTATGAACCCAGCCATATGCAAATCAGTCTTGACTCTGTGCCTCATGGGAACAGTCCAGCCCGAACTGCTAAACCAGGTCCTGCCTGGACTGGAACCAAGTATCCTAGGACCGGTTTCGGGGTTTCACCCCTCTTCAGCCAGGATAGCTTGATTCCAATGGCATGGAGAGCACGGGACCCACGTCTGAGCATACCCGTCCCACTCAGGGTGACAAATGCAAAAACAACAGTTGATGGACAGACTGCAGAACAATGTCATACATTCACCCCAGTGCAGAGATCTGGGCCTAAATCCATCGTTTTTTTGCTCACCATGCCATTCCAGTATGAAATCAGCCATATGCAAATCAGTCTTGACCCTGTGCCTCATGGGAACAGTCCAGCCTGAACTGCTAAGCCAGGTCCTGCCTGGACTGGAACCAAGCATCCTAGGACCGGTTTCAGGGTTTCACCCCTCTTCAGCCAGGATAGCTTGATTCCAGTGGCATGGAGAGCACGGGACTCAAGTCTGACCATACCCGTCCCACTCGGGGTGACAAATGCAAAAACAACAGTTGATGGACAGAATGCAGAGCAATGTGATACATTCACCCCAGTACAGAGATCTGGGCCTAAATCCATAATTTTTTTGCTCACCATGCCATTCCAGTATGAACCCAGCCATATGCATATCAGTGTTGTCCCTGTGCCTCATGGGAACAGTCCAGCCCGAACTGCTAAGCCAGGTCCTGCCTGGACTGGAAACAAGCATCCTAGGACCGGTTTCGGGATGTTACCCCTCTTCAGCCAGGATAGCTTGATTCCAGTGGCATGGAGAGCACGGGACCCACGTCTGGGCATACCCTTCCCACTCGGGGTGACAAATGCAAAAACAACAGTTGATCACAGAATGCAGAACAATGTCATACATTCACCCCAGTGCAGAGATCTGGGCCTAAATCCATCGTTTTATTGCTCTCAATGCCGTTTCCGTTCGAACCCAGCCATATGCAAATCAGTCTGGACCCTGTGCCTCACGGGAACAGTCCAGCCCGAACTGCTAAGCCAGGTCCTGCCTGGACTGGAACCAAGCATCCTAGGACCGGTTGCGGGGTATCACCCCACTTCGGCCAGGATAGCTTGATTCCAGTGGCATGAAGAGCATGGGACTCACGTCTGAGCATACAAGTCCCACTCGGGGTGACAAATGCAAAAACAACAGTTGATGGACAGAATGCAGAGCAATGTCATACATTCACCCCAGTACAGAGATCTGGGCCTAAATCCGTCATTTTTTTGCTCACCATGCCATATCAGTATGAACCCAGCCATATGCAAATCAGTCTTGACCCTGTGCCCCATGGGAACAGTCCAGCCCGAACTGCTTAGCCAGGTCCTGCCTGGACTGGAACCAAGCATCCTAGGACCGGTTTTGGGGTTTCACCCCTCTTCAGCCAGGATATCTTGATTCCAGTGGCATGGAGAGCACGGGACTCACGTCTGAGCATACCCGTCCCACTCGGGGTGACAAATGCAAAAACAACAGTTGATGGACAGAATGCATAACAATGTCATACATTCACCCCAGTACAGAGATCTGGGCCTAAATCCATCGTTTTTTGCTCACCATGCCGTTCCAGTTTGAACTCATCCATATGCAAATCAGTCTTGACCCTGTGCCTCATGGGTACAGTACAGCCCGAACTGCCAAGCCAGGTCCTCCCTGGACTGGAAACAAGCATCCTAGGACCGGTTTCGGGGTTTCACCCCTCTTCAGCCAGGATAGATTGATTCCAGTGGCATGGAGAGCTCGGGACCCACATCTGGGCATACCCGTCCCACTCGGGGTGACAAATGCAAAAACAACAGTTGATGGACAGAATGCAGAACAATGTCATACATTCACCCCAGTACAGAGATCTGGGCCTAAATCCATTGTTTTATTGCTCATTATGCCGTTTCCGTTCATACCCAGCCATATGCAAATCAGTCTGGACCCTGTGACTCATGGGTACAGACCAGCCCGAACTGCCAAGCCAGGTCCTCCCTGGACTGGAAACAAGCATCCTAGGACCGGTTTTGGGTTTCACCCGTCTTCAGCCAGGATAGCTTGATTCCAGTGGCATGGAGAGCACGGGACCCACGTCTGGGCACACCCTTCCCACTCAGGATGAGAAATGCAAAAACAACAGTTGATGGACAAAATGCAGAACAATGTCATACATTCACCCCAGTACAGAGATCTGGGCCTAAATCCATCGTTTTATTGCTCACCATGCCGTTCCGGTATGAACCCAGCCATATCCAAATCAGTCTTGACCCTGTGCCTCATGGGTACAGTCCAGCCCGAACTTCCAATCCAGGTCGTCCCTGGACTGGAAACAAGCATCCGAGGACCGGTTTCGGGGTTTCACCCCTCTTCAGCCAGGATAGCTTGATTCCAGTGGCATGGAGAGCACGGGACCCACGTCTGGGCATACCCTTCCCACTCGGGTGACCAATGCAAAAACAACAGTTGATGGACAAAATGCAGAACAATGTGATACCTTCACCCCATTACAGAGATCTGGGCCTAAATACATCGTTTTATTGCTCCCCACGCCGTTCCAGTTTGAATCCAGCCATATGCAAATCAGTATTGACCCTGTGTCTCATGGATACAGTCCAGCCAGAACTGCCAAGCCAGGTCCTCCCTGGACTGGAAACAAGCATCCTAGGACCGGTTTCGGGATGTCACCCCTCTTCAGCCAGGATAGCTTGATTCCAGTGGCATGGAGAGCACGGGACCCACGTCGGGGCATACCCTTCCCACTCGGGGTGACAAATGCAAAAACAACAGTTGATGGACAGAATGCAGAACAATGTCATACATTCACCCCAGTGCAGAGATCTGGGCCTAAATCCATTGTTTTATTGCTCATTATGCCGTTTCCGTTCGAACCCAGCCATATGCAAATCAGTCAGGACCCTGTGCCTCATGGGTACAGACCAGCCCGAACTGCCAAGCCAGGTCCTCCCTGGACTGGAAACAAGCATCCTAGGACCGGTTTTGGGATTTCACCCCTCTACAGCCAGGATAGCTTGATTCCAGTGGCATGGAGAGCACAGGACCAACATCTGGGCATACCCGTCCCACTCGGGGTGACAAATGCAAAAACAACAGTTGATGGACAGAATGCAGAACAATGTCGTACATTCACCCCAGTACAGAGATCTGGGCCTAAATCCATCGTTTTTTTGCTCACCATGCTATTCCAGTTTGAACCGAGCCATATGCAAATCAGTCTTGACCCTGTGCCTCATGGGAACAGTCCAGCCCGAACTGCCAAGCGAGGTCCTCCCTGTACTGGAACCAAGCATCCTAGGACCGGTTTCGGGGTTTCACCCCTCTTCAGACAGGATAGCTTGATTCCAGTGGCATGGAGAGCACGGGACCCACGTCTGGGCATTCCATTCCCACTCAGGGTGACAAATGCAAAAACGACAGATGATGAACAGAAGCAGAACAATGTCATACATTCACCCCAGTACAGAGATCTGGACCTAAATCCATTGTTTTTTTGCTCACCATGCCGTTCCAGTTTGAACCCAGCCATATGCAAATCTGTCTTGACCCTGTGTCTCATGGGTACAGTCCAGCCCGGACTGCCAAGCCAGGTCCTGCCTGGACTGGAACCAAGCATCCTAGGACCGGTTGCGGGGTATCACCCCTCTTCGGCCAGGATAGCTTGATTCCAGTGGCATGAAGAGCATGGGACTCACGTCTGAGCATACCCGTCCCACTCGGGGTGACAAATGCAAAAACAACAGTTGATGGACAGAATGCAGAGCAATGTCATACATTCACCCCAGTACAGAGATCTGGGCCTAAATCCGTCATTTTATTGCTCACCATGCCGTTCCGGTATGAACCCAGCCATATCCAAATCAGTCTTGACCCTGTGCCTCATGGGTACAGTCCAGCCCGAACTTCCAATCCAGGTCGTCCCTGGACTGGAAACAAGCATCCGAGGACCGGTTTCGGGGTTTCACCCCTCTTCAGCCAGGATAGCTTGATTCCAGTGGCATGGAGAGCACGGGACCCACGTCTGGGCATACCCTTCCCACTCGGGTGACCAATGCAAAAACGACAGATGATGAACAGAAGCAGAACAATGTCATACATTCACCCCAGTACAGAGATCTGGACCTAAATCCATTGTTTTTTTGCTCACCATGCCGTTCCAGTTTGAACCCAGCCATATGCAAATCTGTCTTGACCCTGTGTCTCATGGGTACAGTCCAGCCCGGACTGCCAAACCAGGTCCTCCCTGGACTGGAAACAAGCATCCTAGGACTGGTTACGGGGTTTCACCCGTCTTCAGCAAGGATAGCTTGATTCCAGTGGCATGGAGAGCACGGGACCCACGTCTGGGCATACCCTTCCCACTCAGGGTGACAAATGCAAATACAACAATTGATGGACAGAATGCAGAACTATGTCATACATTCACCACAGTACAGAGGTCTAGACCTAAATCCATTGTTTGTTTGCTCACCATGCCGTTCCAGTTTGAACCCAGCCATATGCAAATCAGTCTTGACCCTCTGCCTCATGGGTTCAGTCCAGCCCGAACTTCCAATCCAGGTCCTCCCTGGACTGGAAACAAGCATGCGAGGACCGGTTTCGGGGTTTCACCCTTCTTCAGCCAGGATAGCTTGATTCCAGTGGCATGGAGAGCACGGGACCCACGTCTGGGCATACCCTTCCCACTCGGGTGACCAATGCAAAAACAACAGTTGATGGACAAAATGCAGAACAATGTGATACCTTCACCCCATTACAGAGATCTGGGCCTAAATCCATTGTTTCATTGCTCACGATGCCGTTCCAGTTTGAACCCAGCCATATGCAAATCAGTCTTGACCTTGTACCTCATGGGTACAGTCCAGCCCGAACTGCTAAGCCAGGTCCTCCCTGGACTGGAAACAAGCATCCTAGGACCAGTTTTGGGGTTTCACCCCTCTTAGGCCAGGATAGCTTGATTCCAGTGGCATTGAGAGCACGGGACCCACGTCTGGGCATACCCTTCCCACTCGGGGTGACAAATGCAAAAACAATAGTTGATGGACAGAATGCAGAACAATGTCATACATTCACCCCAGTACAGAGATCTGGGCCTAAATCCATTGTTTTTTTGCTCACCATGCTTTTCCAGTTTGAACCCAGCCATATGCAAATCAGTCTTGACCCTGTGCCTCATGGGTACATTCCAGAACGAACTGCCATGCCAGGTCCTCCCTGGACTGGAAACAAGCATCCTAGGACTGGTTTCTGGGTTTCACCCCTCTTCAGCCAGTGGTATGGAGAGCACGGGACCCACGTCTGGGCATACCCTTCCCACTCGGGGTGACAAATGCAAAAACAACAGTTGATGGCCAGAATCCAGAACAATGTCATATATTTACCCCAGTACAGAGATCTGCGCCTAAATCCATCGTTTTTTTGCTCCCCACGCCGTTCCAGTTTGAATCCAGCCATATGCAAATCAGTCTTGACCCTTTGTCTCATGGATACAGTCCAGCCAGAACTGCCAAGCCAGGTCCTCCCTGGACTGGAAACAAGCATCCTAGGACCGGTTTCGGGATGTCACCCCTCTTCAGCCAGGATGGCTTGATTCCAGTGGCATGGAGAGCACGGGACCCACGTCTGGGCATACCCTTCCCACTCGGGATGACAAATGCAAAAACAACAGTTGATGGACAGAATGCAGAACAATGTCATACATTCACCCCAGTGCAGAGATCTGGGCCTAAATCCATCGTTTTATTGCTCACCAAGCCGTTTCTGTTCGAACCCAGCCATATGCAAATCAGTCTGGACCCTGTGCCTCATGGGTACAGTCCAGCCCGAACTGCCAAGCCAGGTCCTCCCTGGACTGGAAACAAGCATCCTAGGACCGGTTTTGGGGTTTCACCCCTCTACAGCCAGGATAGCTTGATTCCAGTGGCATGGAGAGCACAGGACCAACGTCTGGGCATACCCGTCCCACTCGGGGTGACAAATGCAAAAACAACAGTTGATGGACAGAATGCAGAACAATGTCATACATTCACCCCAGTACAGAGATCTGGGCCTAAATCCATCGTTTTTTTGCTCTCCATGCCGTTCCAGTTTGAACCCAGCAATATGCAAATCAGTCTTGACTCTGTGCCTCATGGGTACAGTCCAGACCGAACTGCCAAGCCAGGTCCTCCCTGGACTGGAAACAAGCATCCTAGGACTGGTTTCGGGGTTTTACCCCTCTTCAGCCAGGATAGCTTGATTCCAGTGGCATGGAGAGCATGGGATCCACGTCTGGGCATACCCTTCCCACTCGGGGTTACAAATGCAAAAACAATAGTTGATGGACAGAATGCAGAACAATGTCATACATTCACCCCAGTACAGAGATCTGGGCCTAAATAAATTGTTTTTTTGCTCACCATGCTTTTCCAGTTTGAACCCAGCCATATGCAAATCAGTCTTGACCCTGTGCCTCATGGGTACAGTCCAGCCCGAACTGCCATGCCAGGTCCTCCCTGGACTGGAAACAAGCATCCTAGGACTGGTTTCCGGGTTTCACCCCTCTTGAGCCAGTGGTATGGAGAGCACGGGACCCACGTCTGGGCATACCCTTCCCACTCGGGGTGACAAATGCAAAAATAACAGTTGATGGACAGAATGCAGAACAATGTCATACATTCACCCCAGTACAGAGCTCTGGGCCTAAATCCATTGTTTTTTTGCTCACCATGCTATTCCAGTTTGAACCGAGCCATATGCAAATCAGTCTTGACCCTGTGCCTCATGGGAACAGTCCAGCCCGAACTGCCAAGCGAGGTCCTCCCTGTACTGGAACCAAGCATCCTAGGACCGGTTTCGGGGTTTCACCCCTCTTCAGACAGGATAGCTTGATTCCAGTGGCATGGAGAGCACGGGACCCACGTCTGGGCATTCCATTCCCACTCAGGGTGACAAATGCAAAAACGACAGATGATGAACAGAAGCAGAACAATGTCATACATTCACCCCAGTACAGAGATCTGGACCTAAATCCATTGTTTTTTTGCTCACCATGCCGTTCCAGTTTGAACCCAGCCATATGCAAATCTGTCTTGACCCTGTGTCTCATGGGTACAGTCCAGCCCGGACTGCCAAGCCAGGTCCTCCCTGGACTGGAAACAAGCATCCTAGGACCGGTTACGGGGTTTCACCCGTCTTCAGCAAGGATAGCTTGATTCCAGTGGCATGGAGAGCACGGGACCCACGTCTGGGCATACCCTTTCCACTCAGGGTGACAAATGCAAATACAACAATTGATGGACAGAATGCAGAACAATGTCATACATTCACCACAGTACAGTGGTCTGGACCTAAATCCATTGTTTGTTTGCTCACCATGCCATTCCAGTTTGAACCCAGCCATATGCAAATCAGTCTTGACCCTGTGCCTCATGGGTTCAGTCCAGCCCAAACTTCCAATCCAGGTCCTCCCTGGACTGGAAACAAGCATGCGAGGACCGGTTTAGGGGTTTCACCCTTCTTCAGCCAGGATAGCTTGATTCCAGTGGCATGGAGAGCACGGGACCCACGTCTGGGCATACCCTTCCCACTCGGGTGACCAATGCAAAAACAACAGTTGATGGACAAAATGCAGAACAATGTGATACCTTCACCCCATTACAGAGATCTGGGCCTAAATCCATTGTTTCATTGCTCATGATGCCGTTCCAGTTTGAACCCAGCCATATGCAAATCAGTCTTGACCTTGTACCTCATGGGTACAGTCCAGCCCGAACTGCTAAGCCAGGTCCTCCCTGGACTGGAAACAAGCATCCTAGGACCAGTTTTGGGGTTTCACCCCTCTTAGGCCAGGATAGCTTGATTCCAGTGGCATTGAGAGCACGGGACCCACGTCTGGGCATACCCTTCCCACTCGGGGTGACAAATGCAAAAACAATAGTTGATGGACAGAATGCAGAACAATGTCATACATTCACCCCAGTACAGAGATCTGGGCCTAAATCCATTGTTTTTTTGCTCACCATGCTTTTCCAGTTTGAACCCAGCCATATGCAAATCAGTCTTGACCCTGTGCCTCATGGGTACATTCCAGCCCGAACTGCCATGCCAGGTCCTCCCTGGACTGGAAACGAGCATCCTAGGACTGGTTTCTGGGTTTCACCCCTCTTCAGCCAGTGGTATGGAGAGCACGGGACCCACGTCTGGGCATACCCTTCCCACTCGGGGTGACAAATGCAAAAACAACAGTTGATGGACAGAATCCAGAACAATGTCATATATTCACCCCAGTACAGAGATCTGCGCCTAAATCCATCGTTTTTTTGCTCCCCACGCCGTTCCAGTTTGAATCCAGCCATCTGCAAATCAGTCTTGACCCTTTGTCTCATGGATACAGTCCAGCCAGAACTACCAAGCCAGGTCCTCCCTGGACTGGAAACAAGCATCCTAGGACCGGTTTCGGGATGTCACCCCTCTTCAGCCAGGATGGCTTGATTCCAGTGGCATGGAGAGCACGGGACCCACGTCTGGGCATACCCTTCCCACTCGGGGTGACAAATGCAAAAACAACAGTTGATGGACAGAATGCAGAACAATGTCATACATTCACCCCAGTGCAGAGATCTGGGCCTAAATCCATCGTTTTATTGCTCACCATGCCGTTTCCGTTCGAACCCAGCCATCTGCAAATCAGTCTGGACCCTGTGCCTCATGGGTACAGTCCAGCCCGAACTGCCAAGCCAGGTCCTCCCTGGACTGGAAACAAGCATCCTAGGACTGGTTTCGGGGTTTTACCCCTCTTCAGCCAGGATAGCTTGATTCCAGTGGCATGGAGAGCATGGGATCCACGTCTGGGCATACCCTTCCCACTCGGGGTTACAAATGCAAAAACAATAGTTGATGGACAGAATGCAGAACAATGTCATACATTCACCCCAGTACAGAGATCTGGGCCTAAATAAATAGTTTTTTTGCTCACCATGCTTTTCCAGTTTGAACCCAGCCATATGCAAATCAGTCTTGACCCTGTGCCTCATGGGTACAGTCCAGCCCGAACTGCCATGCCAGGTCCTCCCTGGACTGGAAACAAGCATCCTAGGACTGGTTTCCGGGTTTCACCCCTCTTGAGCCAGTGGTATGGAGAGCACGGGACCCACGTCTGGGCATACCCTTCCCACTCGGGGTGACAAATGCAAAAATAACAGTTGATGGACAGAATGCAGAACAATGTCATACATTCACCCCAGTACAGAGCTCTGGGCCTAAATCCATCGTTTTTGTGCTCACCATGCCATTCCAGTATGAACCCAGCCATATGCAAATCAGTCTTGACTCTGTGCCTCACGGGAACAGTCCAGCCCGAACTGCTAAGTCAGGTCCTGCCTGGACTGGAACCAAGTATCCTAGGACCGGTTTCGGGGTTTCACCCCTCTTCAGCCTGGATAGCTTGATTCCAGTGGCATGGAGAGCACGGGACTCTTGTGTGAGCATACCCGTCCCACTCAGGGTGACAAATGCAAAAACAACAGTTGATGGACAGAATACAGAACAATGTCATGCACTCACCCCAGTACAGAGATCTGGGCCTAAATCCATCATTTTTTTGCTCACCATGCCATTCCAGTATGATATCAGCCAAAAGCAAATCAGTCTTTACCCTGTGCCACATGGGAACAGTCCAGCCCGAACTGCTAAGCCAGGTCCTGCCTGGACTGGAACCAAGCATCCTAGGACCGGTTGCGAGGTATCACCCCTCTTCAGCCAGGATAGCTTGATTCCAGTGGCATGAAGAGCATGGGACTCACGTCTGAGCATACCCGTCCCACTCGGGGTGACAAATGCAAAAACAACAGTTGATGGATAGAATGCAGAGCAATGTCATACATTCACCCCAGTACAGAGATCTGGGCCTAAATCCATCATTTTTTTGCTCACCATGTCATATCAGTATGAACCCAGCCATATGCAAATCAGTCTTGACCCTGTGCCCCATGGGAACAGTCCAGCCCGAACTGCTTAGCCAGGTCCTGCCTGGACTGGAACCAAGCATCCTAGGACCGGTTTTGGGGTTTCACCCCTCTTCAGCCAGGATAGCTTGATTCCAGTGGCATGGAGAGCACGGGACTCACGTCTGAGCATACCCGTCCCACTCGGGGTGACAAATGCAAAAACAACAGTTGATGGACAGAATGCATAACAATGTCATACATTTACCCCAGTACAGAGATCTGGGCCTAAATCCATCGTTTTTTGCTCACCATGCCGTTCCAGTTTGAACTCATCCATATGCAAATCAGTCTTGACCCTGTGCCTCATGGGTACAGTCCAGCCCGAACTGCCAAGCCAGGTCCTCCCTGGACTGGAACCAAGCATCCTAGGACCGGTTTTGGGGTTTCACCCCTCTTCAGCCAGGATTGCTTGATTCCAGTGGCATGGAGAGCACGGGACTCACGTCTGAGCATACCCGTCCGACTCGGGGTGACAAATGCAAAAACAACAGTTGATGGACAGAATGCAGAACAATGTCATACATTCACCCCAGTACAGAGATCTGGGCCTAAATCCATCATTTTTTTGCTCACCATGTCATATCAGTATGAACCCAGCCATATGCAAATCAGTCTTGACCCTGTGCCCCATGGGAACAGTCCAGCCCGAACTGCTTAGCCAGGTCCTGCCTGGACTGGAACCAAGCATCCTAGGATTGGTTTTGGGGTTTCACCCCTCTTCAGCCAGGATAGCTTGATTCCAGTGGCATGGAGAGCACGGGACTCACGTCTGAGCATACCCGTCCCACTCGGGGTGACAAATGCAAAAACAACAGTTGATGGACAGAATGCATAACAATGTCATACATTTACCCCAGTACAGAGATCTGGGCCTAAATCCATCGTTTTTTGCTCACCATGCCGTTCCAGTTTGAACTCATCCATATGCAAATCAGTCTTGACCCTGTGCCTCATGGGTACAGTCCAGCCCGAACTGCCAAGCCAGGTCCTCCCTGGACTGGAACCAGGCATCCTAGGACCGGTTTTGGGGTTTCACCCCTCTTCAGCCAGGATAGCTTGATTCCAGTGGCATGGAGAGCACGGGACTCACGTCTGAGCATACCCGTCCCACTCGGGGTGACAAATGCAAAAACAACAGTTGATGGACAGAATGCAGAACAATGTCATACATTCACCCCAGTACAGAGATCGGGGTCTAAATCCATCGCTTTTTTGCTCACCATGCCATTCCAGTATGAACCCAGCCATATGCAAATCAGTCTTGACTCTGTGCCTCATGGGAACAGTCCAGCCCGAACTTCCAATCCAGGTCCTCCCTGGACTGGAAACAAGCATCCTAGGACTGGTTTCTGGGTTTCACCCCTCTTCAGCCAGTGGTATGGAGAGCACGGGACACACGTCTGGGCATACCCTTCCCACTCGGGGTGACAAATGCAAAAACAACAGTTGATGGACAGAATCCAGAACAATGTCATATATTCACCCCAGTACAGAGATCTGCGCCTAAATCCATCGTTTTTTTGCTCCCCACGCCGTTCCAGTTTGAATCCAGCCATATGCAAATCATTCTTGACCCTTTGTCTCATGGATACAGTCCAGCCAGAACTGCCAAGCCAGGTCCTCCCTGGACTGGAAACAAGCATCCTAGGACCGGTTTCGGGATGTCACCCCTCTTCAGCCAGGATGGCTTGATTCCAGTGGCATGGAGAGCACGGGACCCACGTCTGGGCACACCCTTCCCACTCGGGGTGACAAATGCAAAAACAACAGTTGATGGACAGAATGCAGAACAATGTCATACATTCACCCCAGTGCAGAGATCTGGGCCTAAATCCATCCTTTTATTGCTCACCATGCCGTTTCCGTTCGAACCCAGCCATATGCAAATCAGTCTGGACCCTGTGCCTCATGGGTACAGTCCAGCCCGAACTGCCAAGCCAGGTCCTCCCTGGACTGGAAACAAGCATCCTAGGACCGGTTTTGCGGTTTCACCCCTCTACAGCCAGGATAGCTTGATTCCAGTGGCATGGAGAGCACAGGACCAACGTCTGGGCATACCCGTCCCACTCGGGGTGACAAATGCAAAAACAACAGTTGATGGACAGAATGCAGAACAATGTCATACATTCACCCCAGTACAGAGATCTGGGCCTAAATCCATCGTTTTTTTGCTCTCCATGCCGTTCCAGTTTGAACCCAGCAATATGCAAATCAGTCTTGACTCTGTGCCTCATGGGTACAGTCCAGACCGAACTGCCAAGCCAGGTCCTCCCTGGACTGGAAACAAGCATCCTAGGACTGGTTTCGGGGTTTTACCCCTCTTCAGCCAGGATAGCTTGATTTCAGTGGCATGGAGAGCATGGGATCCACGTCTGGGCATACCCTTCCCACTCGGGGTGACAAATGCAAAAACAATAGTTGATGGACAGAATGCAGAACAATGTCATACATTCACCCCAGTACAGAGATCTGGGCCTAAATAAATTGTTTTTTTGCTCACCATGCTTTTCCAGTTTGAACCCAGCCATATGCAAATCAGTCTTGACCCTGTGCCTCATGGGTACAGTCCAGCCCGAACTGCCATGCCAGGTCCTCCCTGGACTGGAAACAAGTATCCTAGGACTGGTTTCCGGGTTTCACCCCTCTTGAGCCAGTGGTATGGAGAGCACGTGACCCACGTCTGGGCCTACCCTTCCCACTCGGGGTGACAAATGCAAAAACAACAGTTGATGGACAGAATGGAGAACAATGTCATACATTCACCCCAGTACAGAGCTCTTGGCCTAAATCCATCGTTTTTGTGCTCACCATGCCATTCCAGTATGAACCCAGCCATATGCAAATCAGTCTTGACTCTGTCCCTCACGGGAACAGTCCAGCCCGAACTGCTAAGCCAGGTCCTGCCTGGACTGGAACCAAGCATCCTAGGACCGGTTGCGAGGTATCACCCCTCTTCAGCCAGGATAGCTTGATTCCAGTGGCATGAAGAGCATGGGACTCACGTCTGAGCATACCCGTCCCACTCGGGGTGACAAATGCAAAAACAACAGTTGATGGACAGAATGCAGAGCAATGTCATACATTCACCCCAGTACAGAGATCTGGGCCTAAATCCATCATTTTTTTGCTCACCATGTCATATCAGTATGAACCCAGCCATATGCAAATCAGTCTTGACCCTGTGCCCCATAGGAACAGTCCAGCCCGAACTGCTTAGCCAGGTCCTGCCTGGACTGGAACCAAGCATCCTAGGACCGGTTTTGGGGTTTCACCCCTCTTCAGCCAGGATAGCTTGACTCCAGTGGCATGGAGAGCACGGGACTCACGTCTGAGCATACCCGTCCCACTCGGGGTGACAAATGCAAAAACAACAGTTGATGGACAGAATGCATAACAATGTCATTCATTTACCCCAGTACAGAGATCTGGGCCTAAATCCATCGTTTTTTGCTCACCATGCCGTTCCAGTTTGAACTCATCCATATGCAAATCAGTCTTGACCCTGTGCCTCATGGGTACAGTCCAGCCCGAACTGCCAAGCCAGGTCCTCCCTGGACTGGAACCAAGCATCCTAGGACCGGTTTTGGGGTTTCACCCCTCTTCAGCCAGGATAGCTTGATTCCAGTGGCATGGAGAGCACGGGACTCACGTCTGAGCATACCCGTCCCACTCGGGGTGACAAATGCAAAAACAACAGTTGATGGACAGAATGCAGATCAATGTCATACATTCACCCCAGTACAGAGATCTGGGTCTAAATCCATCGCTTTTTTGCTCACCATGCCATTCCAGTATGAACCCAGCCATATGCAAATCAGTCTTGACTCTGTGCCTCATGGGAACAGTCCAGCCCGAACTGCTAAACCAGGTCCTGCCTGGACTGGAACCAAGTATCCTAGGACCGGTTTCGGGGTTTCACCCCTCTTCAGCCAGGATAGCTTGATTCCAATGGCATGGAGAGCACGGGACCCACGTCTGAGCATACCCGTCCCACTCAGGGTGACAAATGCAAAAACAACAGTTGATGGACAGACTGCAGAACAATGTCATACATTCACCCCAGTGCAGAGATCTGGGCCTAAATCCATCGTTTTTTTGCTCACCATGCCATTCCAGTATGAAATCAGCCATATGCAAATCAGTCTTGACCCTGTGCCTCATGGGAACAGTCCAGCCTGAACTGCTAAGCCAGGTCCTGCCTGGACTGGAACCAAGCATCCTAGGACCGGTTTCAGGGTTTCACCCCTCTTCAGCCAGGATAGCTTGATTCCAGTGGCATGGAGAGCACGGGACTCAAGTCTGACCATACCCGTCCCACTCGGGGTGACAAATGCAAAAACAACAGTTGATGGACAGAATGCAGAGCAATGTGATACATTCACCCCAGTACAGAGATCTGGGCCTAAATCCATAATTTTTTTGCTCACCATGCCATTCCAGTATGAACCCAGCCATATGCATATCAGTGTTGTCCCTGTGCCTCATGGGAACAGTCCAGCCCGAACTGCTAAGCCAGGTCCTGCCTGGACTGGAACCAAGCATCCTAGTACTGGTTTCGGGGATTCACCCCTCTTCAGCCAGGATAGCTTGATTCCAGTGGCATGGAGAGCACGGGACTCACGTCTGAGCATACCCGTCCCACTCGGGGTGACAAATGCAAAAAAAACAGTTGATGGACAGAATGCAGAACAATGTCATACATTTACCCCAGTACAGAGATCTGTGCCTAAATCCATCATTCTTTGCTCACCATGCCATTCCAGTTTGAACTCATCCATATGCAAATCAGTCTTGACCCTGTGCCTCATGGGTACAGTCCAGCCCGAACTTCCAAGCCAGGTCCTCCCTGGACTGGAACCAAGCATCCTAGGACCGGTTTTGGGGTTTCACCCCTCTTCAGCCAGGATAGCTTGATTCCAGTGGCATGGAGAGCACGGGACTCACGTCTGAGCATACCCGTCCCACTCGGGGGGACAAATGCAAAAACAACAGTTGATGGACAGAATGCAGAACAATGTCATACATTCACCCCAGTACAGAGATCTGGGTCTAAATCCATCGCTTTTTTGCTCACCATGCCATTCCAGTATGAACCCAGCCATATACAAATCAGTCTTGACTCTGTGCCACATGGGAACAGACCAGCCCGAACTGCTAAACCAGGTCCTGCCTGGACTGGAACCAAGCATCCTAGGACTGGTTTTGGGGTTTCACCCCTCTTCAGCCAGGATAGCTTGATTCCAATGGCATGGAGAGCACGGGACCCACGTCTGAGCATACCCGTCCCACTCAGGGTGACAAATGCAAAAACAACAGTTGATGGACAGAATGCAGAACAATGTCATACATTCACCCCAGTGCAGAGATCTGGGCCTAAATCCATCGTTTTTTTGCTCACCATGCCATTCCAGTATGAAATCAGCCATATGCAAATCAGTCTTGACCCTGTGCCTCATGGGAACAGTCCAGCCTGAACTGCTAAGCCAGGTCCTGCCTGGACTGGAACCAAGCATCCTAGGACCGGTTTCGGGGTTTCACCCCTCTTCAGCCAGGATAGCTTGATTCCAGTGGCATGGAGAGCACGGGACTCAAGTCTGAGCATACCCGTCCCACTCGGGGTGACAAATGCAAAAACAACAGTTGATGGACAGAATGCAGAGCAATGTCATACACTCACCCCAGTACAGAGATCTGGGCCTAAATCCATCATTTTTTTGCTCACCATGCCATTCCAGTATGAACCCAGCCATATGCATATCAGTGTTGTCCCTGTGCCTCATGGGAACAGTCCAGCCCGAACTGCTAAGCCAGGTCCTGCCTGGACTGGAACCAAGCATCCTAGGACTGGTTTCGGGGATTCACCCCTCTTCAGCCAGGATAGCTTGATTCCAGTGGCATGGAGAGCACGGGACTCACGTCTGAGCATACCCGTCCCACTCGGGGTGACAAATGCAAAAAAAACAGTTGATGGACAGAATGCAGAACAATGTCATACATTCACCCCAGTACAGAGATCTGGGCCTAAATCCATCATTTTTTTGCTCACCATGCTGTTCTAGTTTGAACCCAGCCATATGCAAATCAGTCTTGACCCTGTGTCTCATGGGTACAGTCCAGCCCAGACTGCCAAGCCAGGTCCTCCCTGGACTGGAAACAAGCATCCTAGGACCGGTTTCGGAGTTTCACCCGTCTTCAGCCAGGATAGCTTGATTCCAGTGGCATGGAGAGCACGGGACCCACGTCTGGGCACACCCTTCCCACTCAGGATGAGAAATGCAAAAACAACAGTTGATGGACAAAATGCAGAACAATGTCATACATTCACCCCAGTACAGAGATCTGGGCCTAAATCCATCGTTTTATTGCTCACCATGCCGTTCCGGTATGAACACAGCCATATCCAAATCAGTCTTGACCCTGTGCCTCATGGGTACAGTCCAGCCCGAACTTCCAATCCAGGTCCTCCCTGGACTGGAAACAAGCATCCGAGGACCGGTTTCGGGGTTTCACCCCTCTTCAGCCAGGATAGCTTGATTCCAATGGCATGGAGAGCACGGGACCCACGTCTGGGCATACCCTTCCCACTCGGGTGACCAATGCAAAAACAACAGTTGATGGACAAAATGCAGAACAATGTGATACCTTCACCCCATTACAGAGATCCGGGCCTAAATACATCGTTTTATTGCTCCCCACGCCGTTCCAGTTTGAATCCAGCCATATGCAAATCAGTATTGACCCTGTGTCTCATGGATACAGTCCAGCCAGAACTGCCAAGCAAGGTCCTCCCTGGACTGGAAACAAGCATCCTAGGACCGGTTTCGGGATGTCACCCCTCTTCAGCCAGCATAGCTTGATTCCAGTGGCATGGAGAGCACGGGACCCACGTCGGGGCATACCCTTCCTACTCGGGGTGACAAATGCAAAAACAACAGTTGATGGACAGAATGCAGAACAATGTCATACATTCACCCCAGTGCAGAGATCTGGGCCTAAATCCATTGTTTTATTGCTCATTATGCCGTTTCCGTTCGAACCCAGCCATATGCAAATCAGTCTGGACCCTGTGCCTCATGGGTACAGTCCAGCCCGAACTGCCAAGCTAGGTCCTCCCTGGACTGGAAACAGGCATCCTAGGACCAGTTTTGGGGTTTCACCCCTCTACAGCCAGGATAGCTTGATTCCAGTGGCATGGAGAGCACTGGACCAACGTCTGGGCATACCCGTCCCACTCGGGGTGACAAATGCAAAAACAACAGTTGATGGACAGAATGCAGAACAATGTCGTACATTCACCGCAGTACAGAGATCTGGGCCTAAATCCATCGTTTTTTTGCTCACCATGCTATTCCAGTTGGAACCCAGCCATATGCAAATCAGTCTTGACCCTGTGCCTCATGGGAACAGTCCAGCCCGAACTGCCATGCGAGGTCCTCCCTGTACTGGAACCAAGCATCCTAGGACCGGTTTCGGGGTTTCACCCCTCTTCAGACAGGATAGCTTGATTCCAGTGGCATGGAGAGCACGGGACCCACGTCTGGGCATTCCATTCCCACTCGGGGTGACAAATGCAGAAACAACAGATGATGAACAGAATGCAGAACAATGTCATACATTCACCCCAGTACAGAGATCTGGACCTAAATCCATTGTTTTTTTGCTCACCATGCCGTTCCAGTTTGAACCCAGCCATATGCAAATCAGTCTTGACCCTGTGTCTCATGGGTACAGTCCAGCCCGGACTGCCAAGCCAGGTCCTCCCTGGACTGGAAACAAGCATCCTAGGACCGGTTTCGGGGTTTCACCCCTCTTCAGACAGGATAGCTTGATTCCAGTGGCATGGAGAGCACGGGACCCACGTCTGGGCATTCCATTCCCACTCGGGGTGACAAATGCAAAAACAACAGATGATGAACAGAATGCAGAACAATGTCATACATTCACCCCAGTACAGAGATCTGGAAATAAATCCATTGTTTTTTTGCTCACCATGCCGTTCCAGTTTGAACCCAGCCATATGCAAATCGGTCTTGAACCTGTGTCTCATGGGTACAGTCCAGCCCGGACTGCCAAGCCAGGTCCTCCCTGGACTGGAAACAAGCATCCTAGGACCGGTTTCGGGGTTTCACCCGTCTTCAGCCAGGATAGCTTGATTCCAGTGGCATGGAGAGCACGGGACCCACGTCTGGGCATACCCTTCCCACTCAGGGTGACAAATGCAAATACAACAATTGATGGACAGAATGCAGAACTATGTCATACATTTACCACAGTACAGAGGTCTGGACCTAAATCCATTGTTTGCTCACCATGCCGTTCCAGTTTGAACCCAGCCATATGCAAATCAGTCTTGACCCTGTGCCTCATGGGTTCAGGCCAGCACGAACTTCCAATCCAGGTCCTCCCTGTACTGGAAACAAGCATGCGAGGACCGGTTTTGGGGTTTCACCCCTCTTCAGCCAGGATAGCTTGATTCCAGTGGCATGGAGAGCACGGGACCCACGTCTGGGCATACCCTTCCCACTCGGGTGACCAATGCAAAAACAACAGTTGATGGACAAAATGCAGAACAATGTGATACCTTCACCCCATTACAGAGATCTGGGCCTAAATCCATTGTTTCATTGCTCACGATGCCGTTCCAGTTTGAACCCAGCCGTATGCAAATCAGTCTTGACCTTGTACCTCATGGGTACAGTCCAGCCCGAACTGCCAAGCCAGGTCCTCCCTGGACTGGAAACAAGCATCCTAGGACCGGTTTTGGGGTTTCACCCCTCTTAGGCCAGGGCAGCTTGATTCCAGTGGCATTGAGAGCACGGGACCCTCGTCTGGGCATACCCTTCCCACTCGGGGTGACAAATGCAAAAACAATAGTTGATGGACAGAATGCAGAACAATGTTATACATTCACCCCAGTACAGAGATCTGGGCCTAGATCCATTGTTTTTTTGCTCACCATGCTTTTCCAGTTTGAACCCAGCCATATGCAAATCAGTCTTGACCCTGTGCCTCATGGGTACAGTCCAGCCCGAACTGCCATGCCAGGTCCTCCCTGGACTGGAAACAAGCATCCTAGGACTGGTTTCTGGGTTTCACCCGCCTTCAGCCAGTGGTATGGAGAGCACGGGACCCACGTCTGGGCATACCCTTCCCACTCTTGGTGGCAAATGCAAAAACAACAGTTGATGGACAGAATCCAGAACAATGTCATATATTCACCCCAGTACAGAGATCTGGGCCTAAATCCATCGTTTTTTTGCTCCCCACGCCGTTCCAGTTTGAATCCAGCCATATGCAAATCAGTCTTGACCCTGTGTCTCATGGATACAGTCCAGCCAGAACTGCCAAGCCAGGTCCTCCCTGGACTGGAAACAAGCATCCTAGGACCGGTTTTGGGGTTTCACCCCTCTACAGCCAGGATAGCTTGAATCCAGTGGCATGGAGAGCACAGGACATACCCGTCCCACTCAGGGTGACAAATGCAAAAACAACAGTTGATGGACAGAATGCAGAGCAATGTCATACATTCACCCCAGTACAGAGCTCTGGGCCTAAATCCATCGTTTTTGTGCTCACGATGCCGTTCCAGTTTGAACCCAGCCATATGCAAATCAGTCTTGACCCTTTACCTCATGGGTACAGTCCAGCCCGAACTGCCAAGCCAGGTCCTCCCTGGACTAGAAACAAGCATCCTAGGACCGGTTTTGGGGTTTCACCCCTCTTAGGCCAGGATAGCTTGATTCCAGTGGCATGGAGAGCACGGGACCCACGTCTGGGCATACCTTTCCCACTCGGGGTAACAAATGCAAAAACAACAGTTGATGGACAGAATGCAGAACAATGTCATACATTCATCCTAGTACAGAGATCTGGGCCTAAATCCATCGTTTTTTTGCTCTCCATGCCGTTCCAGTTTGAACTCATCCATATGCAAATCGGTCTTGACCCTGTGCCTCATGGGTACAGTCCAGCCCGAACTGCCAAGCCAGGTCCTCCCTGGACTGGAACCAAGCATCCTAGGACCGGTTATGGGGTTTCACCCCTCTTCAGCCAGGATAGCTTGATTCCAGTGGCATGGAGAGCACGGGACTCACGTCTGAGCATACCCGTCCCACTCGGGGTGACAAATGCAAAAACAACAGATGATGGACAGAATGCAGAACAATGTCATACATTCACCCCAGTACAGAGATCTGGGTCTAAATCCATCGCTTTTTTGCTCACCATGCTATTCCAGTATGAACCCAGCCATATACAAATCAGTCTTGACTCTGTGCCTCATGGGAACAGTCCAGCCCGAACTGCTAAACCAGGTCCTGCCTGGACTGGAACCAAGCATCCTAGGACTGGTTTTGGGGTTTCACCCCTCTTCAGCCAGGATAGCTTGATTCCAATGGCATGGAGAGCACGGGACCCACGTCTGAGCATACCCGTCCCACTCAGGGTGACAAATGCAAAAACAACAGTTGATGGACAGAATGCAGAACAATATCATACATTCACCCCAGTGCAGAGATCTGGGCCTAAATCCATCGTTTTTTTTGCTCACCATGCCATTCCAGTATGAAATCAGCCATATGCAAATCAGTCTTGACCCTGTGCCTCATGGGAACAGTCCAGCCTGAACTGCTAAGCCAGGTCCTGCCTGGACTGGAACCAAGCATCCTAGGACCGGTTTCGGGGTTTCACCCCTCTTCAGCCAGGATAGCTTGATTCCAGTGGCATGGAGAGCACGGGACTCAAGTCTGAGCATACCCGTCCCACTCGGGGTGACAAATGCAAAAACAACAGTTGATGGACAGAATGCAGAGCAATGTCATACATTCACCCCAGTACAGAGATCTGGGCCTAAATCCATCATTTTTTTGCTCACCATGCCATTCCAGTATGAACCCAGCCATATGCATATCAGTGTTGTCCCTGTGCCTCATGGGAACAGTCCAGCCCGAACTGCTAAGCCAGGTCCTGCCTGGACTGGAACCAAGCATCCTAGGACTGGTTTCGGGGATTCACCCCTCTTCAGCCAGGATAGCTTGATTCCAGTGGCATGGAGAGCACGGGACTCACGTCTGAGCATACCCGTCCCACTCGGGGTGACAAATGCAAAAAAAACAGTTGATGGACAGAATGCATAACAATGTCATACATTCACCCCAGTACAGAGATCTGGGCCTAAATCCATCATTTTTTTGCTCACCATGCTGTTCTAGTTTGAACCCAGCCATATGCAAATCAGTCTTGACCCTGTGTCTCATGGGTACAGTCCAGCCCGGACTGCCAAGCCAGGTCCTCCCTGGACTGGAAACAAGCATCCTAGGACCGGTTTCGGAGTTTCACCCGTCTTCAGCCAGGATAGCTTGATTCCAGTGGCATGGAGAGCACGGGACCCACGTCTGGGCATACCCTTCCCACTCAGGGTGACAAATGCAAATACAACAATTGATGGACAGAATGCACAACTATGTCATACATTCACCACAGTACAGAGATCTGGACCGAAATCCATTGTTTGTTTGCTCACCATGCCGTTCCAGTTTGAACCCAGCCATATGCAAATCAGTCTTGACCCTGTGCCTCATGGGTTCAGTCCAGCCCAAACTGCCAAGCCAGGTCCTCCCTGGACTGGAAACAAGCATCCTAGGACCGGTTTCGGGGTTTCACCCGTCTTCAGCCAGGATAGCTTGATTCCAGTGGCATGGAGAGCACGGGACCCACGTCTGGGCACACCCTTCCCACTCAGGATGAGAAATGCAAAAACAACAGTTGATGGACAAAATGCAGAACAATATCATACATTCACCCCAGTACAGAGATCTGGGCCTAAATCCATCGTTTTATTGCTCACCATGCTGTTCCTGTATGAACCCAGCCATATCCAAATCAGTCTTGACCCCGTGCCTCATGGGTACAGTCCAGCCCGAACTTCCAATCCAGGTCCTGCCTGGACTGGAAACAAGCATCCGAGGACCGGTTTCGGGGTTTCACCCCTCTTCAGCCAGGATAGCTTGATTCCAGTGGCATGGAGAGCACGGGACCCACGTCTGGGCATACCCTTCCCACTCGGGTGACCAATGCAAAAACAACAGTTGATGGACAAAATGCAGAACAATGTGATACCTTCACTACATTACAGAGATCTGGGCCTAAATACATCGTTTTTTTGCTCCCCACGCCGTTCCAGTTTGAATCCAGCCATATGCAAATCAGTATTGACCCTGTGTCTCATGGATACAGTCCAGCCAGAACTGCCAAGCCAGGTCCTCCCTGGACTGGAAACAAGCATCCTAGGACCGGTTTTGGGATGTCACCCCTCTTCAGCCAGGATAGCTTGATTCCAGTGGCATGGAGAGCACGGGACCCACGTCGGGGCATACCCTTCCTACTCGGGGTGACAAATGCAAAAACAACAGTTGATGGACAGAATGCAGAACAATGTCATACATTCACCCCAGTGCAGAGATCTGGGCCTAAATCCATTGTTTTATTGCTCATTATGCCGTTTCCGTTCGAACCCAGCCATATGCAAATCAGTCTGGACCCTGTGCCTCATGGGTACAGTCCAGCCCGAACTGCCAAGCTAGGTCCTCTCTGGACTGGAAACAGGCATCCTAGGACCAGTTTTGGGGTTTCACCCCTCTACAGCCAGGATAGCTTGATTCCAGTGGCATGGAGAGCACTGGACCAACGTCTGGGCATACCCGTCCCACTCGGGGTGACAAATGCAAAAACAACAGTTGATGGACAGAATGCAGAACAATGTCGTACATTCACCGCAGTACAGAGATCTGGGCCTAAATCCATCGTTTTTTTGCTCACCATGCTATTCCAGTTGGAACCCAGCCATATGCAAATCAGTCTTGACCCTGTGCCTCATGGGAACAGTCCAGCCCGAACTGCCATGCGAGGTCCTCCCTGTACTGGAACCAAGCATCCTAGGACCGGTTTCGGGGTTTCACCCCTCTTCAGACAGGATAGCTTGATTCCAGTGGCATGGAGAGCACGGGACCCACGTCTGGGCATTCCATTCCCACTCGGGGTGACAAATGCAGAAACAACAGATGATGAACAGAATGCAGAACAATGTCATACATTCACCCCAGTACAGAGATCTGGACCTAAATCCATTGTTTTTTTGCTCACCATGCCGTTCCAGTTTGAACCCAGTCATATGCAAATCAGTCTTGACCCTGTGTCTCATGGGTACAGTCCAGCCCGGACTGCCAAGCCAGGTCCTCCCTGGACTGGAAACAAGCATCCTAGGACCGGTTTCGGGGTTTCACCCCTCTTCAGACAGGATAGCTTGATTCCAGTGGCATGGAGAGCACGGGACCCACGTCTGGGCATTCCATTCCCACTCGGGGTGACAAATGCAAAAACAACAGATGATGAACAGAATGCAGAACAATGTCATACATTCACCCCAGTACAGAGATCTGGAAATAAATCCATTGTTTTTTTGCTCACCATGCCGTTCCAGTTTGAACCCAGCCATATGCAAATCGGTCTTGAACCTGTGTCTCATGGGTACAGTCCAGCCCGGACTGCCAAGCCAGGTCCTCCCTGGACTGGAAACAAGCATCCTAGGACCGGTTTTGGGGTTTCACCCGTCTTCAGCCAGGATAGCTTGATTCCAGTGGCATGGAGAGCACGGGACCCACGTCTGGGCATACCCTTCCCACTCAGGGTGACAAATGCAAATACAACAATTGATGGACAGAATGCAGAACTATGTCATACATTCACCACAGTGCAGAGGTCTGGACCTAAATCCATTGTTTGCTCACCATGCAGTTCCAGTTTGAACCCAGCCATATGCAAATCAGTCTTGACCCTGTGCCTCATGGGTTCAGGCCAGCACGAACTTCCAATCCAGGTCCTCCCTGTACTGGAAACAAGCATGCGAGGACCGGTTTTGGGGTTTCACCCCTCTTCAGCCAGGATAGCTTGATTCCAGTGGCATGGAGAGCACGGGACCCACGTCTGGGCATACCCTTCCCACTCGGGTGACCAATGCAAAAACAACAGTTGATGGACAAAATGCAGAACAATGTGATACCTTCACCCCATTACAGAGATCTGGGCCTAAATCCATTGTTTCATTGCTCACGATGCCGTTCCAGTTTGAACCCAGCCGTATGCAAATCAGTCTTGACCTTGTACCTCATGGGTACAGTCCAGCCCGAACTGCCAAGCCAGGTCCTCCCTGGACTGGAAACAAGCATCCTAGGACCGGTTTTGGGGTTTCACCCCTCTTAGGCCAGGGTAGCTTGATTCCAGTGGCATTGAGAGCACGGGACCCTCGTCTGGGCATACCCTTCCCACTCGGGGTGACAAATGCAAAAACAATAGTTGATGGACAGAATGCAGAACAATGTTATACATTCACCCCAGTACAGAGATCTGGGCCTAGATCCATTGTTTTTTTGCTCACCATGCTTTTCCAGTTTGAACCCAGCCATATGCAAATCAGTCTTGACCCTGTGCCTCATGGGTACAGTCCAGCCCGAACTGCCATGCCAGGTCCTCCCTGGACTGGAAACAAGCATCCTAGGACTGGTTTCTGGGTTTCACCCCTCTTCAGCCAGTGGTATGGAGAGCACGGGACCCACGTCTGGGCATAACCTTCCCACTCGGGGTGACAAATGCAAAAACAACAGTTGATGGACAGAATCCAGAACAATGTCATATATTCACCCCAGTACAGAGATCTGGGCCTAAATCCATCGTTTTTTTGCTCCCCACGCCGTTCCAGTTTGAATAGAGCCATATGCAAATCAGTCTTGACCCTGTATCTCATGGATACAGTCCAGCCAGAACTGCCAAGCCAGGTCCTCCCTGGACTGGAAACAAGCATCCTAGGACCGGTTTCAGGATGTCACCCCTCTTCAGCCAGGATAGCTTGATTCCAGTGGCATGGAGAGCACGGGACCCACGTCGGGGCATACCCTTCCTACTCGGGGTGACAAATGCAAAAACAACAGTTGATGGACAGAATGCAGAACAATGTCATACATTCACTCCAGTGCAGGGATCTGGGCCTAAATCCATTGTTTTATTGCTCATTATGCCGTTTCCGTTCGAACCCAGCCATATGCAAATCAGTCTGGACCCTGTGACTCATGGGTACAGTCCAGCCCGAACTGCCAAGCCAGGTCCTCCCTGGACTGGAAACAAGCATCCTAGGACCGGTTTTGGGGTTTCACCCCTCTACAGCCAGGATAGCTTAATTCCAGTGGCATGGAGAGCACTGGACCAACGTCTGGGCATACCCGTCCCACTCGGGGTGACAAATGCAAAATCAACAGTTGATGGACAGAATGCAGAAAAATGTCATACATTCCCCCCAGTACAGAGATCTGGGCCTAAATCCATCGTTTTTTTGCTCACAATGCCATTCCAGTATGAAATCAGCCATATGCAAATCAGTCTTGACCCTGTGCCTCATGGGAACAGTCCAGCCCGAACTGCTAAGCCAGGTCCTGACAGGACTGGTATCAAGCATCCTAGGACCGGTTTCGGGGTTTCACCCCTCTTCAGCCAGGAGAGCTTGATTCCAGTGGCATGGAGAGCACTGGACTCACGTCTGAGCATACCCGTCCCACTCGGGGTGACAAATGCAAAACCAACAGTTGATGGACAGAATGCAGAACAATGTCATACATTCACCCCAATGCAGAGATCTGGGCCTAAATCCATTGTTTTATTGCTCACCATGCCGTTTCCGTTCGAACCCAGCCATATGCAAATCAGTCTGGACCCTGTGCCTCATGGGTACAGTCCAGCCCGAACTGCCAAGCCAGGTCCTCCCTGGACTGGAAACAAGCATCCTAGGACCGGTTTTGGGGTTTCACCCCTCTACAGCCAGCATAGCTTGATTGCAGTGGCATGGAGAGCACAGGACCAACGTCTGGGCATACCCGTCCCACTCGGGGTGACAAATGCAAAAACAACAGTTGATGGACAGAATGCAGAACAATGTCATACATTCACCCCAGTACAGAGCTCTGGGCCTAAATCCATCGTTTTTGTGCTCACGATGCCGTTCCAGTTTGAACCCAGCCATATGCAAATCAGTCTTGACCCTGTACCTCATGGGTACAGTCCAGCCCGAACTGCCATGCCAGGTCCTCCCTGGACTGGAAACAAGCATCCTAGGACTGGTTTCTGGGTTTCACCCCTCTTCAGCCAGTGGTATGGAGAGCACGGGACCCACGTCTGGGCATAACCTTCCCACTCGGGGTGACAAATGCAAAAACAACAGTTGATGGACAGAATCCAGAACAATGTCATATATTCACCCCAGTACAGAGATCTGGGCCTAAATCCATCGTTTTTTTGCTCCCCACGCCGTTCCAGTTTGAATAGAGCCATATGCAAATCAGTCTTGACCCTGTATCTCATGGATACAGTCCAGCCAGAACTGCCAAGCCAGGTCCTCCCTGGACTGGAAACAAGCATCCTAGGACCGGTTTCAGGATGTCACCCCTCTTCAGCCAGGATAGCTTGATTCCAGTGGCATGGAGAGCACGGGACCCACGTCGGGGCATACCCTTCCTACTCGGGGTGACAAATGCAAAAACAACAGTTGATGGACAGAATGCAGAACAATGTCATACATTCACTCCAGTGCAGGGATCTGGGCCTAAATCCATTGTTTTATTGCTCATTATGCCGTTTCCGTTCGAACCCAGCCATATGCAAATCAGTCTGGACCCTGTGACTCATGGGTACAGTCCAGCCCGAACTGCCAAGCCAGGTCCTCCCTGGACTGGAAACAAGCATCCTAGGACCGGTTTTGGGGTTTCACCCCTCTACAGCCAGGATAGCTTAATTCCAGTGGCATGGAGAGCACTGGACCAACGTCTGGGCATACCCGTCCCACTCGGGGTGACAAATGCAAAATCAACAGTTGATGGACAGAATGCAGAAAAATGTCATACATTCCCCCCAGTACAGAGATCTGGGCCTAAATCCATCGTTTTTTTGCTCACAATGCCATTCCAGTATGAAATCAGCCATATGCAAATCAGTCTTGACCCTGTGCCTCATGGGAACAGTCCAGCCCGAACTGCTAAGCCAGGTCCTGACAGGACTGGTATCAAGCATCCTAGGACCGGTTTCGGGGTTTCACCCCTCTTCAGCCAGGAGAGCTTGATTCCAGTGGCATGGAGAGCACTGGACTCACGTCTGAGCATACCCGTCCCACTCGGGGTGACAAATGCAAAACCAACAGTTGATGGACAGAATGCAGAACAATGTCATACATTCACCCCAATGCAGAGATCTGGGCCTAAATCCATTGTTTTATTGCTCACCATGCCGTTTCCGTTCGAACCCAGCCATATGCAAATCAGTCTGGACCCTGTGCCTCATGGGTACAGTCCAGCCCGAACTGCCAAGCCAGGTCCTCCCTGGACTGGAAACAAGCATCCTAGGACCGGTTTTGGGGTTTCACCCCTCTACAGCCAGCATAGCTTGATTGCAGTGGCATGGAGAGCACAGGACCAACGTCTGGGCATACCCGTCCCACTCGGGGTGACAAATGCAAAAACAACAGTTGATGGACAGAATGCAGAACAATGTCATACATTCACCCCAGTACAGAGCTCTGGGCCTAAATCCATCGTTTTTGTGCTCACGATGCCGTTCCAGTTTGAACCCAGCCATATGCAAATCAGTCTTGACCCTGTACCTCATGGGTACAGTCCAGCCCGAACTGCCAAGCTAGGTCCTCCCTGGACTAGAAACAAGCATCCTAGGACCGGTTTTGGGGTTTCACCCCTCTTAGGCCAGGATAGCTTGATTCCAGTGGCATGGAGAGCACGGGACCCACGTCTGGGCATACCCTTCCCACTCGGGGTAACAAATGCAAAAACAACAGTTGATGGACAGAATGCAGAACAATGTCATACATTCATCCTAGTACAGAGATCTGGGTCTAAATCCATCGTTTTTTTGCTCTCCATGCCGTTCCAGTTTGAACCCAGCAATATGCAAATCAGTCTTGACTCTGTGCCTCATGGGTACAGTCCAGACCGAACTGCCAAGCCAGGTCCTCCCTGGACTGGAAACAAGCATCCTAGGACTGGTTTTGGGGTTTCATCCCTCTTCAGCCAGGATAGCTTGATTCCAGTGGCATGGAGAGCATGAGATCCACGTCTGGGCATACCCTTCCCACTCGGGGTGACAAATGCAAAAACAATAGTTGATGGACAGAATGCAGAACAATGTCATACATTCACCCCAGTAAAGAGATCTGGGCCTAAATCCATTGTTTTTTTGCTCACCATGCTTTTCCAGTTTGAACCCAGCCATATGCAAATCAGTCTTGACCCTGTGCCTCATGGGTACAGTCCAGCCCGAACTGCCATGCCAGGTCCTCCCTGGACTGGAAACAAGCATCCTAGGACTGGTTTCTGTGTTTCACCCCTCTTCAGCCAGTGGTATAGAGAGCACGGGACTCACGTCTGGGCATAACCTTCCCACTCGGGGTGACAAATGCAAAAACAACAGTTGATGGACAGAATCCAGAACAATGTCATATATTCACCCCAGTACAGAGATCTGGGCCTAAATCCATTGTTTTTTTGCTCCCCACGCCGTTCCAGTTTGAATCCAGCCATATGCAAATCAGTCTTGACCCTGTGTCTCATGGATACAGTCCAGCCAGAACTGCCAAGCCAGGTCCTCCCTGGACTGGAAACAAGCATCCTAGGACCGGTTTCAGGATGTCACCCCTCTTCAGCCAGGATAGCTTGATTCCAGTGGCATGGAGAGCACGGGACCCACGTCGGGGCATACCCTTCCTACTCGGGGTGACAAATGCAAAAACAACAGTTGATGGACAGAATGCAGAACAATGTCATACATTCACCCCAGTGCAGAGATCTGGGCCTAAATCCATTGTTTTATTGCTCATTATGCCGTTTCCGTTCGAACCCAGCCATATGCAAATCAGTCTGGACCCTGTGACTCATGGGTACAGTCCAGCCAGAACTGCCAAGCCAGGTCCTCCCTGGACTGGAAACAAGCATCCTAGGACCGGTTTTGGGGTTTCACCCCTCTACAGCCAGGATAGCTTGATTCCAGTGGCATGGAGAGCATTGGACCAACGTCTGGGCATATCCGTCCCACTCGGGGTGACAATAAAAACATCAGTTGATGGACAGAATGCAGAACAATGTCGTACATTCACCCCAGTACAGAGATCTGGGCCTAAATCCATCGTTTTTTTGCTCACCATGCTATTCCAGTTGGAACCCAGCCATATGCAAATCAGTCTTGACCCTGTGCCTCATGGGAACAGTCCAGCCCGAACTGCCAAGCGAGGTCCTCACTGTACTGGAACCAAGCATCCTAGGACCGGTTTCGGGGTTTCACCCCTCTTCAGACAGGATAGCTTGATTCCAGTGGCATGGAGAGCACGGGACCCACGTCTGGGCATTTCATTCCCACTCGGGGTGACAAATGCAAAAACAACAAATGATGAACAGAATGCAGAACAATGTCATACATTCACCCCAGTACAGAGATCTGGACCTAAATCCATTGTTTTTTTGCTCACCATGCCGTTCCAGTTTGAACCCAGCCATATGCAAATCAGTCTTGACCCTGTGTCTAATGGGTACAGTCCAGCCCGGACTGCCAAGCCAGGTCCTCCCTGGACTGGAAACAAGCATCCTAGGACCGGTTTCGGGGTTTCACCCCTCTTCAGACAGGATAGCTTGATTCCAGTGGCATGGAGAGCACGGGACCCACGTCTGGGCATTCCATTCCCACTCGGGGTGACAAATGCAAAAACAACAGACGATGAACAGAATGCAGAACAATGTCATACATTCACCCCAGTACAGAGATCTGGACCTAAATCCATTGTTTTTTTGCTCACCATGCCGTTCCAGTTTGAACCCAGCCATATGCAAATCAGTCTTGATCCTGTGTCTCATGGGTACAGTCCAGACCGAACTGCCAAGCCAGGTCCTCCCTGGACTGGAAACAAGCATCCTAGGACTGGTTTTGGGGTTTCACCCCTCTTCAGCCAGGATAGCTTGATTCCAGTGGCATGGAGAGCATGGGATCCATGTCTGGGCATACCCTTCCCACTCGGGGTGACAAATGCAAAAACAATAGTTGATGGACAGAATGCAGAACAATGTCATACATTCACCCCAGTAAAGAGATCTGGGCCTAAATCCATTGTTTTTTTGCTCACCATGCTTTTCCAGTTTGAACCCAGCCATATGCAAATCAGTCTTGACCCTGTGCCTCATGGGTACAGTCCAGCCCGAACTGCCATGCCAGGTCCTCCCTGGACTGGAAACAAGCATCCTAGGACTGGTTTCTGGGTTTCACCCCTCTTCAGCCAGTGGTATGGAGAGCACGGGACTCACGTCTGGGCATAACCTTCCCACTCGGGGTGACAAATGCAAAAACAACAGTTGATGGACAGAATCCAGAACAATGTCATATATTCACCCCAGTACAGAGATCTGGGCCTAAATCCATCGTTTTTTTGCTCCCCACGCCGTTCCAGTTTGAATCCAGCCATATGCAAATCAGTCTTGACCCTGTGTCTCATGGATACAGTCCAGCCAGAACTGCCAAGCCAGGTCCTCCCTGGACTGGAAACAAGCATCCTAGGACCGGTTTCAGGATGTCACCCCTCTTCAGCCAGGATAGCTTGATTCCAGTGGCATGGAGAGCACGGGACCCACGTCGGGGCATACCCTTCCTACTCGGGGTGACAAATGCAAAAACAACAGTTGATGGACAGAATGCAGAACAATGTCATACATTCACCCCAGTGCAGAGATCTGGGCCTAAATCCATTGTTTTATTGCTCATTATGCCGTTTCCGTTCGAACCCAGCCATATGCAAATCAGTCTGGACCCTGTGACTCATGGGTACAGTCCAGCCAGAACTGCCAAGCCAGGTCCTCCCTGGACTGGAAACAAGCATCCTAGGACCGGTTTTGGGGTTTCACCCCTCTACAGCCAGGATAGCTTGATTCCAGTGGCATGGAGAGCATTGGACCAACGTCTGGGCATACCCGTCCCACTCGGGGTGACAATAAAAACATCAGTTGATGGACAGAATGCAGAATAATGTCGTACATTCACCCCAGTACAGAGATCTGGGCCTAAATCCATCGTTTTTTTGCTCACCATGCTATTCCAGTTGGAACCCAGCCATATGCAAATCAGTCTTGACCCTGTGCCTCATGGGAACAGTCCAGCCCGAACTGCCAAGCGAGGTCCTCCCTGTACTGGAACCAAGCATCCTAGGACCGGTTTCGGGGTTTCACCCCTCTTCAGACAGGATAGCTTGATTCCAGTGGCATGGAGAGCACGGCACCCGCGTCTGGGCATTCCATTCCCACTCGGGGTGACAAATGCAAAAACAACAAATGATGAACAGAATGCAGAACAATGTCATACATTCACCCCAGTACAGAGATCTGGACCTAAATCCATTGTTTTTTTGCTCACCATGCCGTTCCAGTTTGAACCCAGCCATATGCAAATCAGTCTTGACCCTGTGTCTCATGGGTACAGTCCAGCCCGGACTGCCAAGCCAGGTCCTCCCTGGACTGGAAACAAGCATCCTAGGACCGGTTTCGGGGTTTCACCCCTCTTCAGACAGGATAGCTTGATTCCAGTGGCATGGAGAGCACGGGACCCACGTCTGGGCATTCCATTCCCACTCGGGGTGACAAATGCAAAAACAACAGACGATGAACAGAATGCAGAACAATGTCATACATTCACCCCAGTACAGAGATCTGGACCTAAATCCATTGTTTTTTTGCTCACCATGCCGTTTCAGTTTGAACCCAGCCATATGCAAATCAGTCTTGACCCTGTGTCTCATGGGTACAGTCCAGCCCGGACTGCCAAGCCAGGTCCTCCCTGGACTGGAAACAAGCATCCTAGGACCGGTTTCGGGGTTTCACCCGTCTTTAGCCAGGATAGCTTGATTCCAGTGGCATGGAGAGCACGGGACCCACGTCTGGGCATACCCTTCCCACTCAGGGTGACAAATGCAAATACAACAATTGATGGACAGAATGCAGAACTATGTGATACATTCACCACAGTACAGAGGTCTGGACCTAAATCCATTGTTTGCTCACCATGCCGTTCCAGTTTGAACCCAGCCATATGCAAATCAGTCTTGACCCTGTGCCTCATGGGTTCAGGCCAGCCCGAACTTCCAATCCAGGTCCTCCCTGGACTGGAAACAAGCATGCGAGGACCGGTTTCCGGGTTTCACCCCTCTTCAGCCAGGATAGCTTGATTCCAGTGGCATGGAGAGCACGGGACCCACGTCTGGGCATACCCTTCCCACTCGGGTGACCAATGCAAAAACAACAGTTGATGGACAAAATGCAGAACAATGTGATACCTTCACCCCATTACAGAGATCTGGGCCTAAATCCATTGTTTCATTGCTCACGATGCCGTTCCAGTTTGAACCCAGCCATATGCAAATCAGTCTTGACCTTGTACCTCATGGGTACAGTCCAGCCCGAACTGCCAAGCCAGGTCCTCCCTGGACTGGAAACAAGCATCCTAGGACCGGTTTTGGGGTTTCACCCCTCTTAGGCCAGGATAGCTTGATTCCAGTGGCATTGAGAGCACGGGACCCACGTCTGGGCATACCCTTCCCACTCGGGGTGACAAATGCAAAAACAATAGTTGATGGACAGAATGCAGAACAATGTTATACATTCACCCCAGTACAGAGATCTGGGCCTAGATCCATTGTTTTTTTGCTCACCATGCTTTTCCAGTTTGAACCCAGCCATATGCAAATCAGTCTTGACCCTGTGCCTCATGGGTACAGTCCAGCCCGAACTGCCATGCCAGGTCCTCCCTGGACTGGAAACAAGCATCCTAGGACTGGTTTATGGGTTTCACCCCCCTTCAGCCAGTGGTATGGAGAGCACGGGACCCACGTCTGGGAATACCCTTCCCACTCTTGGTGACAAATGCAAAAACAACAGTTGATGGACAGAATCCAGAACAATGTCATATATTCACCCCAGTACAGAGATCTGGGCCTAAATCCATCGTTTTTGTGCTCACGATGCCGTTCCAGTTTGAACCCAGCCATATGCAAATCAGTCTTGACCCTGTACCTCATGGGTACAGTCCAGCCCGAACTGCCAAGCCAGGTCCTCCCTGGACTAGAAACAAGCATCCTAGGACCGGTTTCGGGATGTCACCCCTCTTCAGCCAGGATAGCTTGATTCCAGTGGCATGGAGAGCACGGGACCCACGTCTGGGCATACCCTTCCCACTCGGGGTGACAAATGCAAAAACAACAGATGATGGACAGAATGCAGAACAATGTCATACATTCACCCCAGTGCAGAGATCTGGGCCTAAATCCATCGTTTTATTGCTCACCATGCCGTTTCCGTTCGAACCCAGCCATATGCAAATCAGTCTGGACCCTGTGCCTCATGGGTACAGTCCAGCCCGAACTGCCAAGCCAGGTCCTCCCTGGACTGGAAACAAGCATCCTAGGACCGGTTTTGGGGTTTCACCCCTCTACAGCCAGGATAGCTTGATTCCAGTGGCATGGAGAGCACAGGACTAACGTCTGGGCATACCCGTCCCACTCGGGGTGACAAATGCAAAAACAACATTTGATGGTCAGAATGCAGAACAATGTCATACATTCACCCCAGTACAGAGCTCTGGGCCTAAATCCATCGTTTTTGTGCTCACGATGCCGTTCCAGTTTGAACCCAGCCATATGCAAATCAGTCTTGACCCTGTACCTCATGGGTACAGTCCAGCTCGAACTGCCAAGCCAGGTCCTCCCTGGACTAGAAACAAGCATCCTAGGACCGGTTTTGGGGTTTCACCCCTCTTAGGCCAGGATAGCTTGATTCCAGTGGCATGGAGAGCACGGAACCCATGTCTGGGCATACCCTTCCCACTCGGGGTAACAAATGCAAAAACAACAGTTGATGGACAGAATGCAGAACAATGTCATACATTCACCCCAGTGCAGAGATCTGGGCCTAAATCCATTGTTTTATTGCTCATTATGCCGTTTCCGTTCGAACCCAGCCATATGCAAATCAGTCTGGACCCTGTGCCTCATGGGTACAGTCCAGCCCGAACTGCCAAGCCAGGTCCTCCCTGGACTGGAAACAAGCATCCTAGGACCGGTTTTGGGGTTTCACCCCTCTACAGCCAGGATAGCTTGATTCCAGTGGCATGGAGAGCACTGGACCAACGTCTGGGCATACCCGTCCCACTCGGGGTGACAAATGCAAAAACATCAGTTGATGGACAGAATGCAGAACAATGTCGTACATTCACCCCAGTACAGAGATCTGGGCCTAAATCCATCGTTTTTTTGCTCACCATGCTATTCCAGTTGGAACCCAGCCATATGCAAATCAGTCTTGACCCTGTGCCTCATGGGAACAGTCCAGCCCGAACTGCCAATCGAGGTCCTCCCTGTACTGGAACCAAGCATCCTAGGACCGGTTTCGGGGTTTCACCCCTCTTCAGACAGGATAGCTTGATTCCAGTGGCATGGAGAGCACGGGACCCATGTCTGGTCATTCCATTACCACTCGGGGTGACAAATGCAAAAACAACAGATGATGAACAGAATGCAGAACAATGTCATACATTCACCCCAGTACAGAGATCTGGACCTAAATCCATTGTTTTTTTGCTCACCATGCCGTTCCAGTTTGAACCCAGCCATATGCAAATCAGTCTTGACCCTGTGTCTCTTGGGTACAGTCCAGCCCGGACTGTCAAGCCAGGTCCTCCCTGGACTGGAAACAAGCATCCTAGGACCGGTTTCGGGGTTTCACCCCTCTTCAGACAGGATAGCTTGATTCCAGTGGCATGGAGAGCACGGGACCCACGTCTGGGCAATCCATTCCCACTCGGGGTGACAAATGCAAGAACAACAGATGATGAACAGAATGCAGAACAATGTCATACATTCACCCCAGTACAGAGATCTGGACCTAAATCCATTGTTTTTTTGCTCACCATGCCGTTCCAGTTTGAACCCAGCCATATGCAAATCAGTCTTGACCCTGTGTCTCATGGGTACAGTCCAGCCTGGACTGCCAAGCCAGGTCCTCCCTGGACTGGAAACAAGCATCCTAGGACCGGTTTCGGGGTTTCACCCGTCTTCAGCCAGGATAGCTTGATTCCAGTGGCATGGAGAGCATGGGACCCACGTCTGGGCATACCCTTCCCACTCAGGGTGACAAATGCAAATACAACAATTGATGGACAGAATGCAGAACTATGTGATACATTCACCACAGTACAGAGGTCTGGACCTAAATCCATTGTTTGCTCACCATGCCGTTCCAGTTTGAACCCAGCCATATGCAAATCAGTCTTGACCCTGTGCCTCATGGGTTCAGGCCAGCCCGAACTTCCAATCCAGGTCCTCCCTGGACTGGAAACAAGCATGCGAGGACCGGTTTCGGGGTTTCACCCCTCTTTTGCCAGGATAGCTTGATTCCAGTGGCATGGAGAGCACGGGACCCACGTCTGGGCATACCCTTCCCACTTGGGTGACCAATGCAAAAACAACAGTTGATGGACAAAATGCAGAACAATGTGATACCTTCACCCCATTACAGAGATCTGGGCCTAAATCCATTGTTTCATTGCTCACGATGCCGTTCCAGTTTGAACCCAGCCATATGCAAATCAGTCTTGACCTTGTACCTCATGGGTACAGTCCAGCCCGAACTGCCAAGCCAGGTCCTCCCTGGACTGGAAACAAGCATCCTAGGACCGGTTTTGGGGTTTCACCCCTCTTAGGCCAGGATAGCTTGATTCCAGTGGCATTGAGAGCACGGGACCCACGTCTGGGCATACCCTTCCCACTCGGGGTGACAAATGCAAAAACAATAGTTGATGGACAGAATGCAGAACAATGTTATACATTCACCCCAGTACAGAGATCTGGGCCTAGATCCATTGTTTTTTTGCTCACCATGCTTTTCCAGTTTGAACCCAGCCATATGCAAATCAGTCTTGACCCTGTGCCTCATGGGTACAGTCCAGCCCGAACTGCCATGCCAGGTCCTCCCTGGACTGGAAACAAGCATCCTAGGACTGGTTTCTGGGTTTCACCCCCCTTCAGCCAGTGGTATGGAGAGCACGGGACCCACGTCTGGGCATACCCTTCCCACTCTTGGTGACAAATGCAAAAACAACAGTTGATGGACAGAATCCAGAACAATGTCATATATTCACCCCAGTACAGAGCTCTGGGCCTAAATCCATCGTTTTTGTGCTCACCATGCCATTCCAGTATGAACCCAGCCAAATGCAAATCAGTCTTGACTCTGTGCCTCACGGGAACAGTCCAGCCCGAACTGCTAAGCCAGGTCCTGCCTGGACTGGAACCAAGTATCCTAGGACCGGTTTCGGGGTTTCACCCTTCTTCAGCCTGGATAGCTTGATTCCAGTGGCATGGAGAGCACGGGACCCACGTCTGGGCATTCCATTCCCACTCGGGGTGAAAAATGCAAAAACAACAGATGATGAACAGAATGCAGAACAATGTCATACATTCACCCCAGTACCGAGATCTGGGCCTAAATCCATCGTTTTTTTGCTCACCATGCCGTTCCAGTTTGAACCCAGCCATATGCAAATCAGTCTTGACCCTGTGTCTCATGGGTACAGTCCAGCCCGGACTGCCAAGCCAGGTCCTCCCTGGACTGGAAACAAGCATCCTAGGACCGGTTTCGGGGTTTCACCCGTCTTCAGCCAGGATAGCTTGATTCCAGTGGCATGGAGAGCACGGGACCCACGTCTGGGCATACCCTTCCCACTCAGGGTGACAAATGCAAATACAACAATTGATGGACAGAATGCAGAACAATGTCATACATTCACCACAGTACAGAGGTCTGGACCTAAAGCCATTGTTTGTTTGCTCATCATGCCGTTCCAGTTTCAACCCAGCCATATGCAAATCAGTCTTGACCCTGTGCCTCATGGGTTCAGGCCAGCCCGAACTTCCAATCCAGGTCCTCCCTGGACTGGAAACAAGCATGCGAGGACCGGTTTCGGGGTTTCACCCCTCTTAGGCCAGGATAGCTTGATTCCAGTGGCATTGAGAGCCCGGGACCCACGTCTGGGCATACCCTTCCCACTCGGGGTGACAAATGCAAAAACAATAGTTGATGGACAGAATGCAGAACAATGTTATACATTCACCCCAGTACAGAGATCTGGACCTAAATCCATTGTTTTTTTGCTCACCATGCCGTTCCAGTTTGAACCCAGCCATATGCAAATCAGTCTTGACCCTGTGTCTCATGGGTACAGTCCAGCCCGGACTGCCAAGCCAGGTCCTCCCTGGACTGGAAACAAGCATCCTAGGACCGGTTTCGGGGTTTCACCCCTCTTCAGACAGGATAGCTTGATTCCAGTGGCATGGAGAGCACGGGACCCACATCTGGGCATTCCATTCCCACTCGGGGTGACAAATGCAAAAACAACAGATGATGAACAGAATGCAGAACAATGTCATACATTCACCCCAGTACAGAGATCTGGACCTAAATCCAGTGTTTTTTTGCTCACCATGCCGTTCCAGTTTGAACCCAGCCATATGCAAATCAGACTTGACCCTGTGTCTCATGGGTACAGTCCAGCCCGGACTGCCAAGCCAGGTCCTCCCTGGACTGGAAACAAGCATCCTAGGACCGGTTTCGGGGTTTCACCCGTCTTCAGCCAGGATAGCTTGATTCCAGTGGCATGGAGAGCACGGGACCCACGTCTGGGCATACCCTTCCCACTCAGGGTGACAAATGCAAATACAACAATTGATGGACAGAATGCAGAACTATGTGATACATTCACCACAGTACAGAGGTCTGGACCTAAATCCATTGTTTGCTCACCATGCCGTTCCAGTTTGAACCCAGCCATATGCAAATCAGTCTTGACCCTGTGCCTCATGGGTTCAGGCCAGCCCGAACTTCCAATCCAGGTCCTCCCTGGACTGGAAACAAGCATGCGAGGACCGGTTTCGGGGTTTCACCCCTCTTTTGCCAGGATAGCTTGATTCCAGTGGCATGGAGAGCACGGGACCCACGTCTGGGCATACCCTTCCCACTCGGGTGACCAATGCCAAAACAACAGTTGATGGAAAAAATGCAGAACAATGTGATACCTTCACCCCATTACAGAGATCTGGGCCTAAATCCATTGTTTCATTGCTCATGATGCCGTTCCAGTTTGAACCCAGCCATATGCAAATCAGTCTTGACCTTGTACCTCATGGGTACAGTCCAGCCTGAACTGCCAAGCCAGGTCCTCCCTGGACTGGAAACAAGCATCCTAGGACCGGTTTTGGGGTTTCACCCCTCTTAGGCCAGGATAGCTTGATTCCAGTGGCATTGAGAGCCCGGGACCCACGTCTGGGCATACCCTTCCCACTCGGGGTGACAAATGCAAAAACAATAGTTGATGGACAGAATGCAGAACAATGTGATACATTCACCCAGTACAGAGATCCGGGCCTAGATCCATTGTTTTTTTGCTCACCATGCTTTTCCAGTTTGAACCCAGCCATATGCAAATCAGTCTTGACCCTGTGCCTCATGGGTACAGTCCAGCCCGAACTGCCATGCCAGGTCCTCCCTGGACTGGAAACAAGCATCCTAGGACTGGTTTCTGGGTTTCACCCCCCTTCAGCCAGTGGTATGGAGAGCACGGGACCCACGTCTGGGCTTACCCTTCCCACTCTTGGTGACAAATGCAAAAACAACAGTTAATGGACAGAATCCAGAACAATGTCATATATTCACCCCAGTACAGAGATCTGGGCCTAAATCCATAGTTTTTTTGCTCCCCACGCCGTTCCAGTTTGAATCCAGCCATATGCAAATCAGTCTTGACCCTGTGTCTCATGGATACAGTCCAGCCAGAACTGCCAAGCCAGGTCCTCCCTGGACTGGAAACAAGCATCCTAGGACCGGTTTTAGGATGTCATTCCTCTTCAGCCAGGATAGCTTGATTCCAGTGGCATGGAGAGCACGGGACCCACGTCTGGGCATACCCTTCCCACTCGGGGTGACAAATGCAAAAACAACAGTTGATGGACAGAATGCAGAACAATGTCATGCATTCACCCCAGTGCAGAGATCTGGGCCTAAATCCATCGTTTTATTGCTCACCATGCCGTTTCCGTTCGAACCCAGCCATATGCAAATCAGTCTGGACCCTGTGCCTCATAGGTACAGTCCAGCCCGAACTGCCAAGCCAAGTCCTCCCTGGACTGGAAACAAGCATCCTAGGACCGGTTTTGGGGTTTCACCCCTCTACAGCCAGGATAGCTTGATTCCAGTGGCATGGAGAGCACAGGACCAATGTCTGGGCATACCCTTCCCACTCGGGGTGACAAATGCAAAAACAACAGTTGATGGACAGAATGCAGAACAATGTCATACATTCACCCCAGTACAGAGCTCTGGGCCTAAATCCATCGTTTTGTGCTCACGATGCCGTTCCAGTTTGAACCCAGCCATATGCAAATCAGTCTTGACCCTGTACCTCATGGGTACAGTCCAGCCCGAACTGCCAAGCCAGGTCCTCCCTGGACTAGAAACAAGCATCCAAGGACCGGTTTTGGGGTTTCACTCCTCTTAGGCCAGGATAGCTTGATTCCAGTGGCATGGAGAGCACGGGACCCACGTCTGGGCATACCCTTCACACTCGGGGTAACAAATGCAAAAACAACAGTTGATGGACAGAATGCAGAACAATGTCACTCATTCACCCCAGTGCAGAGATCTGGGCCTAAATCCATTGTTTTATTGCTCATTATGCCGTTTCCGTTCGAACCCAGCCATATGCAAATCAGTCTGGACCCTGTGCCTCATGGGTACAGTCCAGCCCGAACTGCCAAGCCAGGTCCTCCCTGGACTGGAAACAAGCATCCTAGGACCGGTTTTGGGGTTTCACCCCTCTACAGCCAGGATAGCTTGATTCCAGTGGCATGGAGAGCACTGGACCAACGTCTGGGCATACCCGTCCCACTCGGGGTGACAAATGCAAAAACAACAGTTGATGGACAGAATGCAGAACAATGTCGTACATTCACCCCAGTACAGAGATCTGGACCTAAATCCATTGTTTTTTTGCTCACCATGCCGTTCCAGTTTGAACCCAGCCATATGCAAATCAGTCTTGACCCTGTGTCTCATGGGTACAGTCCAGCCCGGACTGCCAAGCCAGGTCCTCCCTGGACTGGAAACAAGCATCTTAGGACCGGTTTCGGGGTTTCACCCCTCTTCAGACAGGATAGCTTGATTCCAGTGGCATGGAGAGCACGGGACCCACGTCTGGGCATTCCATTCCCACTCGGGGTGACAAATGCAAAAACAACAGATGATGAACAGAATGCAGAACAATGTCATACATTCACCCCAGTACAGAGATCTGGACCTAAATCCTTTGTTTTTTTGCTCACCATGCCGTTCCAGTTTGAACCCAGCCATATGCAAATCAGTCTTGACCCTGTGTCTCATGGGTACAGTCCAGCTCGGACTGCCAAGCCAGGTCCTCCCTGGACTGAAAACAAGCATCCTAGGACCGGTTTCGGGGTTTCACCCGTCTTCAGCCAGGATAGCTTGATTCCAGTGGCATGGAGAGCACGGGACCCACGTCTGGGCATACCCTTCCTACTCAGGGTGACAAATGCAAATACAACAATTGATGGACAGAATGCAGAACTATGTCATACATTCACCACAGTACAGAGGTCTGGACCTAAATCCATTGTTTGCTCACCATGCCGTTCCAGTTTGAACCCAGCCATATGCAAATCAGTCTTGACCCTGTGCCTCATGGTTTCAGGCCAGCCCGAACTTCCAATCCAGGTCCTCCCTGGACTGGACACAAGCATGCGAGGACCGGTTTCGGGGTTTCACCCCTCTTCAGCCAGGATAGCTTGATTCCAGTGGCATGGAGAGCACGGGACCCACGTCTGGGCATACCCTTCCCACTCGGGTGACCAATGCAAAAACAACAGTTGATGGACAAAATGCAGAACAATGTGATACCTTCACCCCATTACAGAGATCTGGGCCTAAATCCATTGTTTCATTGCTCACGATGCCGTTCCAGTTTGAACCCAGCCATATGCAAATCAGTCTTGACCTTGTACCTCATGGGTACAGTCCAGCCCGAACTGCCAAGCCAGGTCCTCCCTGGACTGGAAACAAGCATCCTAGGACCGGTTTTGGGGTTTCACCCCTCTTAGGCCAGGATAGCTTGATTCCAGTGGCATTGAGAGCACGGGACCCACGTCTGGGCATACCCTTCCCACTCGGGGTGACAAATGCAAAAACAATAGTTGATGGACAGAATGCAGAACAATGTTATACATTCACCCCAGTACAGAGATCTGGGCCTAGATCCATTGTTTTTTTGCTCACCATGCTTTTCCAGTTTGAACCCAGCCATATGCCAATCAGTCTTGACCCTGTGCCTCATGGGTACAGTCCAGCCCGAACTGCCATGCCAGGTCCTCCCTGGACTGGAAACAAGCATCCTAGGACTGGTTTCTGGGTTTCACCCCCCTTCAGCCAGTGGTATGGAGAGCACGGGACCCACGTCTGGGCATACCCTTCCCACTCTTGGTGACAAATGCAAAAACAACAGTTGATGGACAGAATCCAGAACAATGTCATATATTCACCCCAGTACAGAGCTCTGGGCCTAAATCCATCGTTTTTGTGCTCACCATGCCATTCCAGTATGAACCCAGCCAAATGCAAATCAGTCTTGACTCTGTGCCTCACGGGAACAGTCCAGCCCGAACTGCTAAGCCAGGTCCTGCCTGGACTGGAACCAAGTATCCTAGGGCTGGTTTCGGGGTTTCACCCTTCTTCAGCCTGGATAGCTTGATTCCAGTGGCATGGAGAGCACGGGACCCACGTCTGGGCATTCCATTACCACTCGGGGTGAAAAATGCAAAAACAACAGATGATGAACAGAATGCAGAACAATGTCATACATTCACCCCAGTAACGAGATCTGGGCCTAAATCCATCGTTTTTTTGCTCACCATGCCGTTCCAGTTTGAACCCAGCCATATGCAAATCAGTCTTGACCCTGTGTCTCATGGGTACAGTCCAGCCTGGACTGCCAAGCCAGGTCCTCCCTGGACTGGAAACAAGCCTCCTAGGACCGGTTTCGGGGTTTCACCCGTCTTCAGCCAGGATAGCTTGATTCCAGTGGCATGGAGAGCACGGGACCCACGTCTGGGCATACCCTTCCTACTCAGGGTGACAAATGCAAATACAACAATTGATGGACAGAATGCAGAACTATGTCATACATTCACCACAGTACAGAGGTCTGGACCTAAATCCATTGTTTGCTCACCATGCTTTTCCAGTTTCAACCCAGCCATATGCAAATCAGTCTTGACCCTGTGCCTCATGGGTACAGTCCAGCCCGAACTGCCATGCCAGGTCCTCCCTGGACTGGAAACAAGCATCCTAGGACTGGTTTCTGGGTTTCACCCCCTTCAGCCAGTGGTATGGAGAGCACGGGACCCACGTCTGGGCTTACCCTTCCCACTCTTGGTGACAAATGCAAAAACAACAGTTGATGGACAGAATCCAGAACAATGTCATATATTCACCCCAGTACAGAGATCTCGGCCTAAATCCATCGTTTTTTTGCTCCCCACGCCGTTCCAGTTTGAATCCAGCCATATGCAAATCAGTCTTGACCCTGTGTCTCATGGATACAGTCCAGCCAGAACTGCCAAGACAGGTCCTCCCTGGACTGGAAACAAGCATCCTAGGACCGGTTTCGGGATGTCACCCCTCTTCAGCCAGGATAGCTTGATTCCAGTGGCATGGAGAGCAAGGGACCCACGTCTGGGCATACCCTTCCCACTCGGGATGACAAATGCAAAAACAACAGTTGATGGACAGAATGCAGAACAATGTCATACATTCACCCCAGTGAAGAGATCTGGGCCTAAATCCATCGTTGTATTGCTCACCATGCCGTTTCCGTTCGAACCCAGCCCTATGCAAATCAGTCTTGACCCTGTACCTCATGGGTACAGTCCAGCCCGAACTGCCAAGCCAGGTCCTCCCTGGACTAGAAACAAGCATCCTAGGACCGGTTTTGGGGTTTCAACCCTCTTAGTCCAGGATAGCTTGATTCCAGTGGCATGGAGAGCACGGGACCCACGTCTGGGCATACCCTTCACACTCGGGGTAACAAATGCAAAAACAACAGTTGATGGACAGAATGCAGAACAATGTCATACATTTACCCCAGTGCAGAGATCTGGGCCTAAATCCATTGTTTTATTGCTCATCATGCCGTTTCCGTTCGAACCCAGCCATATGCAAATCAGTCTGGACCCTGTGCCTCATGGGTACAGTCCAGCCCGAACTGCCAAGCCAGGTCCTCCCTGGACTGGAAACAAGCATCCTAGGACCGGTTTCGGGGTTTCACCCCTCTTCAGACAGGATAGCTTGATTCCAGTGGCATGGAGAGCACGGGACCCACGTCTGGGCATTCCATTCCCACTCGGGGTGACAAATGCAAAAACAACAGATGATGAACAGAATGCAGAACAATGTCATACATTCACCCCAGTACAGAGATCTGGACCTAAATCCATTGTTTTTTTGCTCACCATGCCGTTCCAGTTTGAACCCAGCCATATGCAAATCAGTCTTGACCCTGTGTCTCATGGGTACAGTCCAGCCCGGACTGCCAAGCCAGGTCCTCCCTGGACTGAAAACAAGCATCCTAGGACCGGTTTCGGGGTTTCACCCGTCTTCAGCCAGGATAGCTTGATTCCAGTGGCATGGAGAGCACGGGACCCACGTCTGGGCATACCCTTCCCACTCAGGGTGACAAATGCAAATACAACAATTGATGGACAGAATGCAGAACTATGTCATACATTCACCACAGTACAGAGGTCTGGACCTAAATCCATTGTTTGCTCACCATGCCGTTCCAGTTTGAACCCAGCCATATGCAAATCAGTCTTGACCCTGTGCCTCATGGGTTCAGGCCAGCCCGAACTTCCAATCCAGGTCCTCCCTGGACTGGAAACAAGCATGCGAGGACCGGTTTCGGGGTTTCACCCCTCTTCAGCCAGGATAGCTTGATTCCAGTGGCATGGAGAGCACGGGACCCACGTCTGGGCATACCCTTCCCACTCGGGTGACCAATGCAAAAACAACAGTTGATGGACAAAATGCAGAACAATGTTATACCTTCACCCCATTACAGAGATCTGGGCCTAAATCCATTGTTTCATTGCTCACGATGCCGTTCCAGTTTGAACCCAGCCATATGCAAATCAGTCTTGACCTTGTACCTCAAGGGTACAGTCCAGCCCGAACTGCCAAGCCAGGTCCTCCCTGGACTGGAAACAAGCATCCTAGGACTGGTTTTGGGGTTTCACCCCTCTTAGGCCAGGATAGCTTGATTCCAGTGGCATTGAGAGCACGGGACCCACGTCTGGGCATACCCTTCCCACTCGGGGTGACAAATGCAAAAACAGTAGTTGATGGACAGAATGCAGAACAATGTTATACATTCACCCCAGTACAGAGATCTGGGCCTAGATCCATTGTTTTTTTGCTCACCATGCTTTTCCAATTTGAACCCAGCCATATGCAAATCAGTCTTGACCCTGTGCCTCATGGGTACAGTCCAGCCCGAACTGCCATGCCAGGTCCTCCCTGGACTGGAAACAAGCATCCTAGGACTGGTTTCTCGGTTTCACCCCCTTTCAGCCAGTGGTATGGAGAGCACGGGACCCACGTCTGGGCATACCCTTCCCACTCTTTGTGACAAATGCAAAAACAACAGTTGATGGACAGAATCCAGAACAATGTCATATATTCACCCCAGTACAGAGCTCTGGGCCTAAATCCATCGTTTTTGTGCTCACCATGCCATTCCAGTATGAACCCAGCCAAATGCAAATCAGTCTTGACTCTGTGCCTCACGGGAACAGTCCAGCCCGAACTGCTAAGCCAGGTCCTGCCTGGACTGGAACCAAGTATCCTAGGACTGGTTTCGGGGTTTCACCCTTCTTCAGCCTGGATAGCTTGATTCCAGTGGCATGGAGAGCACGGGACCCACGTCTGGGCATTCCATTCCCATTCGGGGTGAAAAATGCAAAAACAACAGATGATGAACAGAATGCAGAACAATGTCATACATTCACCCCAGTACCGAGATCTGGCCCTAAATCCATCGTTTTTTTGCTCACCATGCCGTTCCAGTTTTAACCCAGCCATATGCAAATCAGTCTTGACCCTGTGTCTCATGGGTACAGTCCAGCCCGGACTGCCAAGCCAGGTCCTCCCTGGACTGGAAACAAGCATCCTAGGACCGGTTTCGGGGTTTCACCTGTTTTCAGCCAGGATAGCTTGATTCCAGTGGCATGGAGAGCACGGGACCCACGTCTGGGCATACCCTTCCCACTCAGGGTGACAAATGCAAATACAAAAATTGATGGACAGAATGCAGAACAATGTCATACATTCACCACAGTACAGAGGTCTGGACCTAAATCCATTGTTTGTTTGCTCATCATGCCGTTCCAGTTTCAACCCAGCCATATGCAAATCAGTCTTGACCATGTGCCTCATGCGTTCAGTCCAGCCCGAACTGCCAAGCCAGGTCCTCCCTGGACTGGAAACAAGCATCCTAGGACCGGTTTCGGGGTTTCACCCGTCTTCAGCCAGGATAGCTTGATTCCAGTGGCATGGAGAGCACGGGACCCACGTCTGGGCACACCCTTCCCACTCAGGATGAGAAATGCAAAAACAACAGTTGATGGACAAAATGCAGAACAATGTCATACATTCACCCCAGTACAGAGATCTGGGCCTAAATCCATCGTTTTATTGCTCACCATGCCGTTGTGGTATGAACCCAGCCATATGCAAATCAGTCTTGACCCTGTACCTCATGCGCACAGTCCAGCCCGAACTGCCAAGCCAGGTCCACCCTGGACTGGAAACAAGCATCCTAGGACCTGTTTTGGGGTTTCACCCCTCTTCAGCCAGGATAGCTTGATTCCAGTGGCATGGAGAGCACGGGACCCACGTCTGGGCATACCCTTCCCACTCTGGGTAACAAATGCAAAAACAACAGTTGATGGACAGAATGCAGAACAATGTCATACATTCACCCCAGTACAGAGATCTGGGCCTAAATCCATTGTTTTTTGCTCTCCATGCCGTTCCAGTTTGAACCCAGCAATATGCAAATCAGTCTTGACTCTGTGCCTCATGGGTACAATCCAGACCGAACTGCCAAGCCAGGTCCTCCCTGGACTGGAAACAAGCATCCTAGGACCGGTTTCAGGGTTTTACCCCTCTTCAGCCAGGATAGCTTGATTCCAGTGGCATGGAGAGCATGGGATCCACGTCTGGGCATACCCTTCCCACTCGGGGTGACAAATGCAAAAACAATAGTTGATGGACAGAATGCAGAACAATGTCATACATTCACCCCAGTACAGAGATCTGGGCCTAAATCCATTGTTTTTTTGCTCTCCATGCTTTTCCAGTTTGAACCCGGCCATATGCAAATCAATCTTGACCCTGTGCCTCATGGGTACAGTCCAGCCCGAACTGCCAAGCCAGGTCCTCCCTGGACTGGAAACAAGCATCCTAGGACTGGTTTCGGGGTTTCACCCCTCTTCAGCCAGTGGTCTGGAGAGCACGGGACCCACGTCTGGGCATGCCCTTCCCTCTCGGGGTGACAAATGCAAAAAAAACAGTTGATGGACAGAATCCAGAACAATGTCATATATTCACCCCAGTACAGAGATCTGGGCCTAAATCCATCGTTTTTTTGCTCCCCACGCCGTTCCAGTTTGAATCCAGCCATATGCAAATCAGTCTTGACCCTGTGTCTCATGGATACAGTCCAGCCAGAACTGCCAAGCCAGGTCCTCCCTGGAATGGAAACAAGCATCCTAGGACCGGTTTCGGGATGTCACCCCTCTTCAGCCAGGATAGCTTGATTCCAGTGGCATGGAGAGCACGGGACCCACGTCTGGGCATACCCTTCCCACTCAGGGTGACAAATGCAAAAACAACAGTTGATGGACAGAATGCAGAACAATGTCATACTTTCACCCCAGTACAGAGATCTGGGCCTAAATCCATCGTTTTATTGCTCACCATTTCGTTTCCGTTCGAACCCAGCCATATGCAAATCAGTCTGGACCCTGTGACTCATGGGTACAGTCCAGCCCGAACTGCCAAGCCAGGTCCTCCCTGGACTGGAAACAAGCATCCTAGGACCGGTTTTGGGGATTCACCCCTCTACAGCCAGGATAGCTTGATTCCAGTGGCATGGAGAGCACAGGACCAACGTCTGGGCATACCCTTCCCACTCGGGGTGACAAATGCAAAAACAACAGTTGATGGACAGATTGCAGAACAATGTCATACTTTCACCCCAGTACAGAGATCTGGGCCTAAATCCATCGTTTTATTGCTCACCATTTCGTTTCCGTTCGAACCCAGCCATATGCAAATCAGTCTGGACCCTGTGCCTCATGGGTACAGTCCAGCCCGAACTGCCAAGCCAGGTCCTCCCTGGACTGGAAACAAGCATCCTAGGACCGGTTTTGGGGTTTCACCCCTCTACAGCCAGGATAGCTTGATTCCAGTGGCATGGAGAGCACAGGACCAACGTCTGGGCGTACCCGTCCCACTCAGGGTGACAAATGCAAAAACAACAGTTGATGGACAGAATGCAGAACAATGTCATACATTCACCCCAGTACAGAGCTCTGGGCTTAAATCCATTGTTTTTTTGCTCACCATGCCATTCCAGTATGAACCCAGCCATATGCAAATCAGTCTTTACCCTGTGCCACATGGGAACAGTCCAGCCCGAACTGCTAAGCCAGGTCCTTCCTGGACTGGAACCAAGCATCCTAGGACTGGTTGCGGGGTATCACCCCTCTTCAGCCAGGATAGCTTGATTCCAGTGGCATGGAGAGCACGGGACTCACGTTTGAGCATACCCGTCCCACTCGGGGTGACAAATGCAAAAACAACAGTTGATGGACAGAATGCAGAACAATGTCATACATTCACCCCAGTAGAGATATCTGGGCCTAAATCCATCGTTTTTTTGCTCACCATGCCATTCCAATATGAAATCAGCCATATACAAATCAGTCTTGACCCTGTGCCTCATGGGAGCAGTCCAGCCCAAACTGCTAAGCCAGGTACTGCCTGGACTGGAACCAAGCATCCTAGGACCGGTTTCAAGGTTTCACCCCTCTTCAGCCAGGATAGCTTGATTCCAGTGGCATGGAGAGCACGGGACTCTAGTCTGAGCATACCCGTCCCACTCGGGGTGACAAATGCAAAAACAAAAGTTGATGGACAGAATGCAGAGCAATGTCATACATTCACCCCAGTGCAGAGATCTGGGCCTAAGTCCATCATTTTTTTGCTCACCATGCCATTCCAGTATGAACCCAGCCATATGCAAATCAGTGTTGACCCTGTGCCTCATGGGAACAGTCCAGCCCGAACTGCTAAGCCAGGTCCTGCCTGGACTGGAACCAAGCATCCTAGGACTAGTTTCGGGGATTCACCCCTCTTCAGCCAGGATAGCTTGATTCCAGTGGCATGGAGAGCACAGGACTCACGTCTGAGCATACCCGTCCCACTCGGGGTGACAAATGCAAAAAAACCAGTTGATGGACAGTATGCAGAACAATGTCATACATTCACCCCAGTACAGAGATCTGGGCCTAAATCAATCATTTTTTTGCTCACCATGCTGTTCCAGTTTGAACCCAGCCATATGCAAATCAGTCTTGACCCTGTGTCTCATGGATACAGTCCAGCCAGAACTGCCAAGCCAGGTGCTTCCTGGACTGGAACCAAGCATCCTAGGACCGTTTTCGGGATGTCACCCCTCTTCAGCCAGGATAGCTTGATTCCAGTGGCATGGAGAGCACGGGACCCACATCTGGGCATACCCGTCCCACTCAGGTTGACAAATGCAAAAACAACAGTTGATGGACAGAATGCAGAACAATGTCATACATACACCCCAGTACAGTGATCTGGGTCTAAATCCATCGTTTTTTTGCTCGCCATTCCAGTATCACCCCAGCCATATGCAAATCAGTCTTGACTCTGTGCCTCATGGGAACAGTCCAGCCCGAACTGCCAAGCCAGGTCCTGCCTGGACTGGAACCAAGGATCCTAGGACCGGTTTCAGGGTTTCACCCCTCTTCAGCCAGGATAGCTTGATTCCAGTGGCATGGAGAGCACGGGACTCACGTCTGAGCATACCCGTCCCACTCGGGGAGACAAATGCAAAAACAACAGTTGATGGACAGAATGCAGAACAATGTCATACATTCACCCCAGTATAGAGATCTGGTCCTAAATCCATCGTTTTTTTGCTCACCATGCCATTCCAGTATGAACCCAGCCATATGCAAATCAGTCTTGACCCTGTGCCTCATGGGAACAGTCCAGCCCGAACTGCTAAGCCAGGTCCTGCCTGGAATGGAACCAAGCATCCTAGGTCCGGTTTCGGGGTTTCACCCCTCTTCAGCCAGGATAGCTTGATTCCAGTGGCATGGAGAGCACGGGACCCACGTCTGGGCATTCCATTCCCACTCGGGGTGACAAATGCAAAAACAACAGATGATGAACAGAATGCAGAACAATGTCATACATTCACCCCAGTACCGAGATCTGGGCCTAAATCCATCGTTTTTTTGCTCACCATGCCGTTCCAGTTTGAACTCAGCCATATGCAAATCAGTCTTGACCCTGTGTCTCATGGGTACAGTCCAGCCCGGACTGCCAAGCCAGGTCCTCCCTGGACTGAAAACAAGCATCCTAGGACCGGTTTCGGGGTTTCACCCGTCTTCAGCCAGGATAGCTTGATTCCAGTGGCATGGAGAGCACGGGACCCACGTCTGGGCATACCCTTCCCACTCAGGGTGACAAATGCAAATACAACAATTGATGGACAGAATGCAGAACTATGTCATACATTCACCACAGTACAGAGGTCTGGACCTAAATCCATTGTTTGCTCACCATGCCGTTCCAGTTTGAACCCAGCCATATGCAAATCAGTCTTGACCCTGTGCCTCATGGGTTCAGGCCAGCCCGAACTTCCAATCCAGGTCCTCCCTGGACTGGAAACAAGCATGCGAGGACCGGTTTCGGGGTTTTACCCCTCTTCAGCCAGGATAGCTTGATTCCAGTGGCATGGAGAGCACGGGACCCACGTCTGGGCATACCCTTCCCACTCGGGTGACCAATGCAAAAACAACAGTTGATGGACAAAATGCAGAACAATGTGATACCTTCACCCCATTACAGAGATCTGGGCCTAAATCCATTGTTTCATTGCTCACGATGCCGTTCCAGTTTGAACCCAGCCATATGCAAATCAGTCTTGACCTTGTACCTCAAGGGTACAGTCCAGCCCGAACTGCCAAGCCAGGTCCTCCCTGGACTGGAAACAAGCATCCTAGGACCGGTTTTGGGGTTTCACCCCTCTTAGGCCAGGATAGCTTGATTCCAGTGGCATTGAGAGCACGGGACCCACGTCTGGGCATACCCTTCCCACTCGGGGTGACGAATGCAAAAACAATAGTTGATGGACAGAATGCAGAACAATGTTATACATTCACCCCAGTACAGAGATCTGGGCCTAGATCCATTGTTTTTTTGCTCACCATGCTTTTCCAATTTGAACCCAGCCATATGCAAATCAGTCTTGACCCTGTGCCTCATGGGTACAGTCCAGCCCGAACTGCCATGCCAGGTCCTCCCTGGACTGGAAACAAGCATCCTAGGACTGGTTTCTGGGTTTCACCCCCCTTCAGCCAGTGGTATGGAGAGCACGGGACCCACGTCTGGGCATACCCTTCCCACTCTTTGTGACAAATGCAAAAACAACAGTTGATGGACAGAATCCAGAACAATGTCATATATTCACCCCAGTACAGAGCTCTGGGCCTAAATCCATCGTTTTTGTGCTCACCATGCCATTCCAGTATAAACCCAGCCAAATGCAAATCAGTCTTGACTCTGTGCCTCACGGGAACAGTCCAGCCCGAACTGCTAAGCCAGGTCCTGCCTGAACTGGAACCAAGTATCCTAGGACCGGTTTCGGGGTTTCACCCTTCTTCAGCCTGGATAGCTTGATTCCAGTGGCATGGAGAGCACAGGACCCACGTCTGGGCATTCCATTCCCACTCGGGGTGAAAAATGCAAAAACAACAGATGATGAACAGAATGCAAAACAATGTCATACATTCACCCCAGTACCGAGATCTGGCCCTAAATCCATCGTTTTTTTGCTCACCATGCCGTTCCAGTTTTAACCCAGCCATATGCAAATCAGTCTTGACACTGTGTCTCATGGGTACAGTCCAGCCCGGACTGCCAAGCCAGGTCCTCCCTGGACTGGAAACAAGCATCCTAGGACCGGTTTCGGGGTTTCACCCGTCTTCAGCCAGGATAGCTTGATTCCAGTGGCATGGAGAGCACAGGACCCACGTCTGGGCATACCCTTCCCACTCAGGGTGACAAATGCAAATTCAAAAATTGATGGACAGAATGCAGAACAATGTCATACATTCACCACAGTACAGAGGTCTGGACCTAAATCCATTGTTTGTTTGCTCATCATGCCGTTCCAATTTCAACCCAGCCATATGCAAATCAGTCATGACCATGTGCCTCATGCGTTCAGTCCAGCCCGAACTGCCAAGCCAGGTCCTCCCTGGACTGGAAACAAGCATCCTAGGACCGGTTTCGGGGTTTCACCCGTCTTCAGCCAGGATAGCTTGATTCCAGTGGCATGGAGAGCACGGGACCCACGTCTGGGCACACCCTTCCCACTCAGGATGAGAAATGCAAAAACAACAGTTGATGGACAAAATGCAGAACAATGTCATACATTCACCCCAGTACAGAGATCTGGGCCTAAATCCATCGTTTTATTGCTCACCATGCCGTTGTGGTATGAACCCAGCCATATGCAAATCAGTCTTGACCCTGTACCTCATGCGCACAGTCCAGCCCGAACTGCCAAGCCAGGTCCACCCTGGACTGGAAACAAGCATCCTAGGACCTGTTTTGGGGTTTCACCCCTCTTCAGCCAGGATAGCTTGATTCCAGTGGCATGGAGAGCACGGGACCCACGTCTGGGCATACCCTTCCCACTCTGGGTAACAAATGCAAAAACAACAGTTGATGGACAGAATGCAGAACAATGTCATACATTCACCCCAGTACAGAGATCTGGGCCTAAATCCATTGTTTTTTTGCTCTCCATGCCGTTCCAGTTTGAACCCAGCAATATGCAAATCAGTCTTGACTCTGTGCCTCATGGGTACAATCCAGACCGAACTGCCAAGCCAGGTCCTCCCTGGACTGGAAACAAGCATCCTAGGACCGGTTTCGGGGTTTCACCCCTCTTCAGCCAGGATAGCTTGATTCCAGTGGCATGGAGAGCATGGGATCCACATCTGGGCATACCCTTCCCACTCGGGGTGACAAATGCAAAAACAATAGTTGATGGACAGAATGCAGAACAATGTCATACATTCACCCCAGTACAGAGATCTGGGCCTAAATCCATTGTTTTTTTGCTCACCATGCTTTTCCAGTTTGAACCCGGCCATATGCAAATCAATCTTGACCCTGTGCCTCATGGGTACAGTCCAGCCCGAACTGCCAAGCCAGGTCCTCCCTGGACTGGAAACAAGCATCCTAGGACTGGTTTCGGGGTTTCACCCCTCTTCAGCCAGTGGTCTGGAGAGCACGGGACCCACGTCTGGGCATGCCCTTCCCACTCGGGGTGACAAATGCAAAAAAAACAGTTGATGGACAGAATCCAGAACAATGTCATATATTCACCCCAGTACAGAGATCTGGGCCTAAATCCATCGTTTTTTTGCTCCCCACGCTGTTCCAGTTTGAATCCAGCCATATGCAAATCAGTCTTGACCCTGTGTCTCATGGATACAGTCCAGCCAGAACTGCCAAGCCAGGTCCTCCCTGGACTGGAAACAAGCATCCTAGGACCGGTTTCGGGATGTCACCCCTCTTCAGCCAGGATAGCTTGATTCCAGTGGCATGGAGAGCACGGGACCCACGTCTGGGCATACCCTTCCCACTCGGGGTGACAAATGCAAAAACAACAGTTGATGGACAGAATGCAGAACAATGTCATACATTCACCCCAGTGCAGAGATCTGGGCCTAAATCCATCGTTTTATTGCTCACCATGCCGTGTCCGTTCGAACCCAGCCATATGCAAATCAGTCTGGACCCTGTGCCTCATAGGTACAGTCCAGCCCGAACTGCCAAGCCAAGTCCTCCCTGGACTGGAAACAAGCATCCTAGGACCGGTTTTGGGGTTTCACCCCTCTACAGCCAGGATAGCTTGATTCCAGTGGCATGGAGAGCACAGGACCAATGTCTGGGCATACCCGTCCCACTCGGGGTGACAAATGCAAAAACAACAGTTGATGGACAGAATGCAGAACAATGTCATACATTCACCCCAGTACAGAGCTCTGGGCCTAAATCCATCGTTTTTGTGCTCACGATGCCGTTCCAGTTTGAACCCAGCCATATGCAAATCAGTCTTGACCCTGTACCTCATGGGTACAGTCCAGCCCGAACTGCCAAGCCAGGTCCTCCCTGGACTAGAAACAAGCATCCAAGGACCGGTTTTGGGGTTTCACTCCTCTTAGGCCAGGATAGCTTGATTCCAGTGGCATGGAGAGCACGGGACCCACGTCTGGGCATACCCTTCACACTCGGGGTAACAAATGCAAAAACAACAGTTGATGGACAGAATGCAGAACAATTTCACACATTCACCCCAGTGCAGAGATCTGGGCCTAAATCCATTGTTTTATTGCTCATTATGCCGTTTCCGTTCGAACCCAGCCATATGCAAATCAGTCTGGACCCTGTGCCTCATGGGTACAGTCCAGCCCGAACTGCCAAGCCAGGTCCTCCCTGGACTGGAAACAAGCATCCTAGGAACGGTTTTGGGGTTTCACCCCTCTACAGCCAGGATAGCTTGATTCCAGTGGCATGGAGAGCACTGGACCAACGTCTGGGCATACCCGTCCCACTCGGGGTGACAAATGCAAAAACAACAGTTGATGGACAGAATGCAGAACAATGTCGTACATTCACCCCAGTACAGAGATCTGGACCTAAATCCATTGTTTTTTTGCTCACCATGCCGTTCCAGTTTGAACCCAGCCATATGCAAATCAGTCTTGACCCTGTGTCTCATGGGTACAGTCCAGCCCGGACTGCCAAGCCAGGTCCTCCCTGGACTGGAAACAAGCATCCTAGGACCGGTTTCGGGGTTTCACCCCTCTTCAGACAGGATAGCTTGATTCCAGTGGCATGGAGGGCACGGGACCCACGTCTGGGCATTCCATTCCCACTCGGGGTGACAAATGCAAAAACAACAGATGATGAACAGAATGCAGAACAATGTCATACATTCACCCCAGTACAGAGATCTGGGTCTAAGTCCATAGTTTTTTTGCTCACCATGCCATTCCAGTATCACCCCAGCCATATGCAAATCAGTCTTGACTCTGTGGCTCATGGGAACAGTCCAGCCCGAACTGCTAAGCCAGGTCCTGCCTGGACTGGAACCAAGGATTCTAGGACCGGTTTCGGGGTTTCACCCGTCTTCAGCCAGGATAGCTTGATTCCAGTGGCATGGAGAGCACGGGACTCACGTCTGAGCATACGCGTCCCACTCGGGGTGACAAATGCAAAAACAACAGTTGATGGACAGAATGCATAACAATGTCATACATTCACCCCAGTACAGAGATCTGGGCCTAAATCCATCGTTTTTTGCTCACCATGCCGTTCCAGTTTAAACTCATCCATATGCAAATCAGTCTTGACCCTGTGCCTCATGGGTACAGTCCAGCCCGAACTGCCAAGCCAGGTCCTCCCTGGACTGGAACCAAGCATCCTAGGACCGGTTTCGGGGTTTCACCCCTCTTCAGCCAGGATAGCTTGATTCCAGTGGCATGGAGAGAACGGGACTCACGTCTGAGCATACCCGTCCCACTCAGGGTGACAAATGCAAAAACAACAGTTGATGGACAGAATGCAGAACAATGTCATACATTCACCCCAGTACAGAGATCTAGGCCTAAATCCATTGTTTTTTTGCTCACCATGCCATTCCAGTATGAAATCAGCCATATGCAAATCAGTCTTGACCCTGTGCCTCATGGGAACAGTCCAGCCCGAACTGCTAAGCCAGGTCCTGCCTGGACTGGAACCAAGCATCCTAGGACCGGTTTCGGGGTTTCACCCCTCTTCAGCCAGGATAGCTTGATTCCAATTGGAGTGGAGAGCACGGGACTCTAGTCTGAGCATACCCGCCCCACTCGGGGTGACAAATGCAAAAACAACAGTTGATGGACAGAATGCAGAGCAATGTCATACATTCACCCCAGTACAGAGATCTGGGCCTAAATCCATCATTTTTTTGCTCACCATGCCATTCCAGTATGAACCCAGCCATATGCAAATCAGTGTTGACCCTGTGCCTCATGGGAACAGTCCAGCCCGAACTGCTAAGCCAGGTCCTGCCTGGACTGGAACCAAGCATCCTAGGACTGGTTTCGGGGATTCACCCCTCTTCAGCCAGGATAGCTTGATTCCAGTGGCATGGAGAGCACGGGACTCACGTCTGAGCATACTCGTCCCACTCGGGGTGACAAATGCAAAAAAAACAGTTGATGGACAGAATGCAGAACAATGTCATACATTCACCCCAGTACAGAGATCTGGGCCTAAATCCATCATTTTTTTGCTCACCATGCTGTTCCAGTTTGAACCCAGCCATATGCAAATCAGTCTTGACACTGTGTCTCATGGATACAGTCCAGCCAGAACTGCCAAGCCAGGTCCTCCCTGGACTGGAAACAAGCATCCTAGGACCGGTTTCGGGATGTCACCCCTCTTCAGCCAGGATAGCTTGATTCCAGTGGCATGGAGAGCACGGGACCCACATCTGGGCATACCCGTCCCACTCGGGTTGACAAATGCAAAAACAACAGTTGATGGACAGAATGCAGAACAATGTAATACATTCACCCCAGTACAGAGATCTGGGTCTAAATCCATCGTTTTTTTGGTCACCATGCCATTCCAGTATCACCCCAGCCATATGCAAATCAGTCTTGACTCTGTGCCTCATGGGAACAGTCCAGCCCGAACTGCTAAGCCAGGTCCTGCCTGGACTGGATCCAAGGATCCTAGGACCGGTTTCGGGGTTTCACCCCTCTTCAGCCAGGATAGCTTGATTCCAGTGGCATGGAGAGCACGGGACTCACGTCTGAGCATACCCGTCCCACTCGGGGTGACAAATGCAAAAACAACAGTTGATGGACAGAATGCAGAACAATGTCATACATTCTCCCCAGTACAGAGATCTGGGCCTAAATCCATCGGTTTTTTGCTCACCATGCCGTTCCAGTTTGAACCCAGCCATGTGCAAATCAGTCTTGACCCTGTGTCTCATGGGTACAGTCCAGCCCGGACTGCCAAGCCAGGTCCTCCCTGGACTGGAAACAAGCATCTTAGGACCGGTTTCGGGGTTTCACCCGTCTTCAGCCAGGATAGCTTGATTCCAGTGGCATGGAGAGCACGGGACCCACGTCGGGGCATACCCTTCCCACTCGGGGTGACAAATGCAAAAACAACAGTTGATGGACAGAATGCAGAACAATGTCATACATTCACCCCAGTGCAGAGATCTGGGCCTAAATCCATTGTTTTATTGCTCATTATGCCGTTTCCGTTCGAACCCAGCCATATGCAAATCAGTCTGGACCCTGTGCCTCATGGGTACAGTCCAGCCCGAACTGCCAAGCCAGGTCCTCCCTGGACTAGAAACAAGCATCCTAGGACCGGTTTTGGGGTTTCACCCCTCTACAGCCAGGATAGCTTGATTCCAGTGGCAAGGAGAGCACAGGACCAACGTCTGGGCATACCCGTCCCACTCGGGGTGACAAATGCAAAAACAACAGTTGATGGACAGAATGCAGAACAATGTCGTACATTCACCCCAGTACAGATATCTGGGCCTAAATCCATCGTTTTTTTGCTCACAATGCCATTCCAGTATGAAACCAGCCATATGCAAATCAGTCTTGACCCTGTGCCTCATGGGAACAGTCCAGCCCGAACTGCTCAGCCAGGTCCTGCCTGGACTGGAACCAAGGATCCTAGGACCGGTTTCGGGGTTTCACCCCTCTTCAGCCAGGATAGCTTGATTCCAGTGGCATGGAGAGCACGGGACTCACGTCTGAGCATACCCGTCCCACTCGGGGTGACAAATGCAAAAACAACAGTTGATGGACAGAATGCAGAACAATGTCATACATTCACCCCAGTACAGAGATCTGGGCCTAAATCCATTCTTTTTTTGCTCACCATGCCATTCCAGTATGAAATCAGCCAAATGCAAATCAGTCTTGACCCTGTGCCTCATGGGAACAGTCCAGCCCGAACTTCTAAGCCAGGTCCTGCCTGGACTGGAACCAAGCATCCTAGGACCGGTTTCAGGGTTTCACCCCTCTTCAGCCAGGATAGCTTGATTCCAGTGGCATGGAGAGCACGGGACTCTAGTCTGAGCATACCCGTCCCACTCGGGGTGACAAATGCAAAAACAACAGTTGATGGACAGAATGCAGAGCAATGTCATACATTCACCCCAGTATAGAGATCTGGGCCTAAATCCATCATTTTTTTGCTCACCATGCCATTCCAGTATGAACCCAGCCATATACAAATCAGTGTTGACCCTGTGCCTCATGGGAACAGTCCAGCCCGAACTGCTAAGCCAGGTCCTGCCTGGACTGGAACCAAGCATCCTAGGACTGGTTTCGGGGATTCACCCCTCTTCAGCCAGGATAGCTTGATTCCAGTGGCATGGAGAGCACAGGACTCACGTCTGAGCATACCCGTCCTACTCGGGGTGACAAATGCAAAAAAAACAGTTGATGGACAGCATGCAGAACAATGTCATACATTCACCCCAGTACAGAGATCTGGGCCTAAATCCATCAGTTTTTTTGCTCACCATGCTGTTCCAGTTTGAACCCAGCCATATGCAAATCAGTCTTGACCCTGTGTCTCATGGATACAGTCCAGCCAGAACTGCCAAGCCAGGTCCTCCCTGGACTGGAAACAAGCATCCTAGGACCAGTTTCAGGATGTCACCCCTCTTCAGCCAGGATAGCTTGATTCCAGTGGCATGGAGAGCACGGGACCCACATCTGGGCATACCCGTCCCACTCGGGTTGGCAAATGCAAAAACAACAGTTGATGGACAGAATGCAGAACAATGTCATACATTCACCCCAGTACAGAGATCTGGGTCTAAATCCATCGTTTTTTTGCTCACCATGCCATTCCAGTATCACCCCAGCCATATGCAAATCAGTCTTGACTCTGTGGCTCATGGGAACAGTCCAGCCCGAACTGCTAAGCCAGGTTCTGCCTGGACTGGAACCAAGGATTCTAGGACCGGTTTCGGGGTTTCACCCCTCTTCAGCCAGGATAGCTTGATTCCAGTGGCATGGAGAGCACGGGACTCACGTCTGAGCATACCCGTCCCACTCGGGGTGACAAATGCAAAAACAACAGTTGATGGACAGAATGCATAACGATGTCATACATTCACCCCAGTACAGAGATCTGGGCCTAAATCCATCGTTTTTTGCTCACCATGCCGTTCCAGTTTGAACTCATCCATATGCAAATCAGTCTTGACCCTGTGCCTCATGGGTACAGTCCAGCCCGAACTGCCAAGCCAGGTCCTCCCTGGACTGGAACCAAGCATCCTAGGACCGGTTTCGGGGTTTCACCCCTCTTCAGCCAGGATAGCTTGATTCCAGTGGCATGGAGAGCACGGGACTCACGTCTGAGCATACCCGTCCCACTCAGGGTGACAAATGCAAAAACAACAGTTGATGGACAGAATGCAGAACAATGTCATACATTCACCCCAGTACAGAGATCTGGGCCTAAATCCATTGTTTTTTTGCTCACCATGCCATTCCAGTATGAAATCAGCCATATGCAAATCAGTCTTGACCCTGTGCCTCATGGGAACAGTCCAGCCCGAACTGCTAAGCCAGGTCCTGCCTGGACTGGAACCAAGCATCCTAGGACTGGTTTCGGGGTTTCACCCCTCTTCAGCCAGGATAGCTTGATTCCAATTGGCATGGAGAGCACGGGACTCTAGTCTGAGCATACCCGCCCCACTCGGGGTGACAAATGCAAAAACAACAGTTGATGGACAGAATGCAGAGCAATGTCATACATTCACCCCAGTACAGAGATCTGGGCCTAAATCCATCATTTTTTTGCTCACCATGCCATTCCAGTATGAACCCAGCCATATGCAAATCAGTGTTGACCCTGTGCCTCATGGGAACAGTCCAGCCCGAACTGCTAAGCCAGGTCCTGCCTGGACTGGAACCAAGCATCCTAGGACTGGTTTCGGGGATTCACCCCTCTTCAGCCAGGATAGCTTGATTCCAGTGGCATGGAGAGCACGGGACTCACGTCTGAGCATACTCGTCCCACTCGGGGTGACAAATGCAAAAAAAACAGTTGATGGACAGAATGCAGAACAATGTCATACATTCACCCCAGTACAGAGATCTGGGCCTAAATCCATCATTTTTTTGCTCACCATGCTGTTCCAGTTTGAACCCAGCCATATGCAAATCAGTCTTGACACTGTGTCTCATGGATACAGTCCAGCCAGAACTGCCAAGCCAGGTCCTCCCTGGACTGGAAACAAGCATCCTAGGACCGGTTTCGGGATGTCACCCCTCTTCAGCCAGGATAGCTTGATTCCAGTGGCATGGAGAGCACGGGACCCACATCCTGGCATACCCGTCCCACTCGGGTTGACAAATGCAAAAACAACAGTTGATGGACAGAATGCAGAACAATGTAATACATTCACCCCAGTACAGAGATCTGGGTCTAAATCCATCGTTTTTTTGGTCACCATGCCATTCCAGTATCACCCCAGCCATATGCAAATCAGTCTTGACTCTGTGCCTCATGGGAACAGTCCAGCCCGAACTGCTAAGCCAGGTCCTGCCTGGACTGGAACCAAGGATCCTAGGACCGGTTTCGGGGTTTCACCCCTCTTCAGCCAGGATAGCTTGATTCCAGTGGCATGGAGAGCACGGGACTCACGTCTGAGCATACCCGTCCCACTCGGGGTGACAAATGCAAAAACAACAGTTGATGGACAGAATGCAGAACAATGTCATACATTCTCCCCAGTACAGAGATCTGGGCCTAAATCCATAGGTTTTTTGCTCACCATGCCGTTCCAGTTTGAACCCAGTCATGTGCAAATCAGTCTTGACCCTGTGTCTCATGGGTACAGTCCTGCCCGGACTGCCAAGCCAGGTCCTCCCTGGACTGGAAACAAGCATCTTAGGACCGGTTTCGGGGTTTCACCCGTCTTCAGCCAGGATAGCTTGATTCCAGTGGCATGGAGAGCACGGGACCCACGTCGGGGCATACCCTTCCCACTCGGGGTGACAAATGCAAAAACAACAGTTGATGGACAGAATGCAGAACAATGTCATACATTCACCCCAGTGCAGAGATCTGGGCCTAAATCCATTGTTTTATTGCTCATTATGCCGTTTCCGTTCGAACCCAGCCATATGAAAATCAGTCTGGACCCTGTGCCTCATGGGTACAGTCCAGCCCGAACTGCCAAGCCAGGTCCTCCCTGGACTGGAAACAAGCATTCTAGGACCGGTTTTGGGGTTTCACCCCTCTACAGCCAGGATAGCTTGATTCCAGTGGCATGGAGAGCACAGGACCAACGTCTGGGCATACCCGTCCCACTCGGGGTGACAAATGCAAAAACAACAGTTGATGGACAGAATGCAGAACAATGTCGTACATTCACCCCAGTACAGATATCTGGGCCTAAATCCATCGTTTTTTTGCTCACCATGCCATTCCAGTATGAAATCAGCCATATGCAAATCAGTCTTGACCCTGTGCCTCATGGGAACAGTCCAGCCCGAACTTCTAAGCCAGGTCCTGCCTGGACTGGAACCAAGCATCCTAGGACCGGTTTCAGGGTTTCACCCCTCTTCAGCCAGGATAGCTTGATTCCAGTGGCATGGAGAGCACGGGACTCTAGTCTGAGCATACCCGTCCCACTCGGGGTGACAAATGCAAAAACAACAGTTGATGGACAGAATGCAGAGCAATGTCATACATTCACCCCAGTATAGAGATCTGGGCCTAAATCCATCATTTTTTTGCTCACCGTGCCATTCCAGTATGAACCCAGCCATATACAAATCAGTGTTGACCCTGTGCCTCATGGGAACAGTCCAGCCCGAACTGCTAAGCCAGGTCCTGCCTGGACTGGAACCAAGCATCCTAGGACTGGTTTCAGGGATTCACCCCTCTTTAGCCAGGATAGCTTGATTCCAGTGGCATGGAGAGCACAGGACTCACGTCTGAGCATACCCGTCCTACTCGGGGTGACAAATGCAAAAAAAACAGTTGATGGACAGCATGCAGAACAATGTCATACATTCACCCCAGTACAGAGATCTGGGCCTAAATCCATCAGTTTTTTTGCTCACCATGCTGTTCCAGTTTGAACCCAGCCATATGCAAATCAGTCTTGACCCTGTGTCTCATGGATACAGTCCAGCCAGAACTGCCAAGCCAGGTCCTCCCTGGACTGGAAACAAGCATCCTAGGACCAGTTTCAGGATGTCACCCCTCTTCAGCCAGGATAGCTTGATTCCAGTGGCATGGAGAGCACGGGACCCACATCTGGGCATACCCGTCCCACTCGGGTTGGGAAATGCAAAAACAACAGTTGATGGACAGAATGCAGAACAATGTCATACATTCACCCCAGTACAGAGATCTGGGTCTAAATCCATCGTTTTTTTGCTCACCATGCCATTCCAGTATCACCCCAGCCATATGCAAATCAGTCTTGACTCTGTGGCTCATGGGAACAGTCCAGCCCGAACTGCTAAGCCAGGTCCTGCCTGGACTGGAACCAAGGATTCTAGGACCGGTTTCTGGGTTTCACCCCTCTTCAGCCAGGATAGCTTGATTCCAGTGGCATGGAGAGCACGGGACTCACGTCTGAGCATACCCGTCCCACTCGGGGTGACAAATGCAAAAACAACAGTTGATGGACAGAATGCATAACGATGTCATACATTCACCCCAGTACAGAGATCCGGGCCTAAATCCATCGTTTTTTGCTCACCATGCCGTTCCAGTTTGAACTCATCCATATGCAAATCAGTCTTGACCCTGTGCCTCATGGGTACAGTCCAGCCCGAACTGCCAAGCCAGGTCCTCCTTGGACTGGAAACAAGCATCCTAGGACCGGTTTCGGGGTTTCACCCCTCTTCAGCCAGGATAGATTGATTCCAGTGGCATGGAGAGCTCGGGACCCACATCTGGGCATACCCGTCCCACTCGCGGTGACAAATGCAAAAACAACAGTTGATGGACAGAATGCAGAACAATGTCATACATTCACCCCAGTACAGAGATCTGGGCCTAAATCCATTGTTTTTTTGCTCACCATGCCATCCCAGTATGAAATCAGCCATATGCAAATCAGTCTTGACCCTGTGCCTCATGGGAACAGTCCAGCCCGAACTGCTAAGCCAGGTCCTGCCTGGACTGGAACCAAGCATCCTAGGACCGGTTTCGGGGTTTCACCCCTCTTCAGCCAGGATAGCTTGATTCCAGTGGCATGGAGAGCACGGGACTCTAGTCTGAGCATACCCGTCCCACTCGGGGTGACAAATGCAAAAACAACAGTTGATGGACAGAATGCAGAGCAATGTCATACATTCACCCCAGTATAGAGATCTGGGCCTAAATCCATCATTTTTTTGCTCACCATGCCATTCCAGTATGAACCCAGCCATATACAAATCAGTGTTGACCCTGTGCCTCATGGGAACAGTCCAGCCCAAACTGCTAAGCCAGGTCCTGCCTGGACTGGAACCAAGCATCCTAGGACTGGTTTCGGGGATTCACCCCTCTTCAGCCAGGATAGCTTGATTCCAGTGGCATGGAGAGCACAGGACTCACGTCTGAGCATACCCGTCCCACTCGGGGTGACAAATGCAAAAAAAACAGTTGATGGACAGCATGCAGAACAATGTCATACATTCACCCCAGTACAGAGATCTGGGCCTAAATCCATCAGTTTTTTTGCTCACCATGCTGTTCCAGTTTGAACCCAGCCATATGCAAATCAGTCTTGACCCTGTGTCTCATGGATACAGTCCAGCCAGAACTGCCAAGCCAGGTCCTCCCTGGACTGGAAACAAGCATCCTAGGACCGGTTTCGGGATGTCACCCCTCTTCAGCCAGGATAGCTTGATTCCAGTGGCATGGAGAGCACGGGACCCACATCTGGGCATACCCGTCCCACTCGGGTTGGCAAATGCAAAAACAACAGTTGATGGACAGAATGCAGAACAATGTCATACATTCACCCAAGTACAGAGATCTGGGTCTAAATCCATAGTTTTTTTGCTCACCATGCCATTCCAGTATCACCCCAGCCATATGCAAATCAGTCTTGACTCTGTGGCTCATGGGAACAGTCCAGCCCGAACTGCTAAGCCAGGTCCTGCCTGGACTGGAACCAAGGATTCTAGGACCGGTTTCGGGGTTTCACCCGTCTTCAGCCAGGATAGCTTGATTCCAGTGGCATGGAGAGCACGGGACTCACGTCTGAGCATACCCGTCCCACTCGGGGTGACAAATGCAAAAACAACAGTTGATGGACAGAATGCATAACAATGTCATACATTCACCCCAGTACAGAGATCTGGGCCTAAATCCATCGTTTTTTGCTCACCATGCCGTTCCAGTTTGAACTCATCCATATGCAAATCAGTCTTGACCCTGTGCCTCATGGGTACAGTCCAGCCCGAACTGCCAAGCCAGGTCCTCCCTGGACTGGAAACAAGCATCCTAGGACCGGTTTCGGGGTTTCACCCCTCTTCAGCCAGGATAGATTGATTCCAGTGGCATGGAGAGCTCGGGACCCACATCTGGGCATACTCGTCCCACTCGGGGTGACAAATGCAAAAACAACAGTTGATGGGAGAATGCAGAACAATGTCATACATTCACCCCAGTACAGATATCTGGGCCTAAATCCATCGTTTTTTTGCTCACAATGCCATTCCAGTATGAAACCAGCCATATGCAAATCAGTCTTGACCCTGTGCCTCATGGGAACAGTCCAGCACGGACTGCCAAGCCAGGTCCTCCCTGGACTGGAAACAAGCATCTTAGGACCGGTTTCGGGGTTTCACCCGTCTTCAGCCAGGATAGCTTGATTCCAGCGGCATGGAGAGCACGGGACCCACGTCGGGGCATACCCTTCCCACTCGGGGTGACAAATGCAAAAACAACAGTTGATGGAGAGAATGCAGAACAATGTCATACATTCACCCCAGTACAGAAGGTACAGTCCAGCCCGAACTGCCAAGCCAGGTCCTCCCATGACTGGAACCAAGCCAGGTCCTCCCTGGACTTGAACCAAGCATCCTAGGAGCGGTTTCGGGGTTTCACCCCTCTTCAGACAGGATAGCTTGATTCCAGCGGCATGGAGAGAATGGGACCCACGTCTGGGCATTCCATTCCCACTCGGGGTGACAAATTCAAAAACAACAAATGATGAACAGAATGAAGAACAATGTCATCCATTCACCCCAGTACAGAGATCTGGGCCTAAATGCATCGCTTTTTTGCTCACCATGCCGTTCCAGTTTGAACCCAGCCATATGCAAATCAGTCTTGACCCTGTGCCTCATGGGTACAGTCCAGCCCGGACTGCCAAGCTAGGTGTTCCCTGGACTGGAAACAAGCATCCTAGGACCGGTTTCGGGGTTTCACCCCTCTTCAGCCATGATAGCTTGATTCCAGTAGCATGGAGAGCACGGGACCCATTTCTGGGCATACCCTTCCCACTCGGGGTGAGTGGTGACAAATGCAAAAATAACAGTTGATGGACAGAATGCAGAACAATGTCATACATTCACCCCAGTACAGAGATCTGGGCCTAAATCCATCGTTTGTTTGCTCACCATGCCGTTCCAGTTTGAACCCAGCCATATGCAAATCAGTCTTGACCCTGTGCCTCATGGGTACAGTCCAGCCTAAACTGCCAAGCCAGGTCCTCCCTGGACTGGAAACAAGCATCCTAGGACCGGTTTCGGGATTTCACCCCTCTTAAGCCAGGATAGCTTGATTCCAGTGGCAGGGAGAGCACGGGACCCACGTCTGAGCATACCCGTCCCACTCGGGGTGACTAATGCAAAAACAACAGTTGATGGACAGAATGCAGAACAATGTTATACATTCACCCCAGTACAGAGATCTGAGCCTAAATCCATCGTTTTTTTGCTCACCATGCTATTCCAGTTAGAACCCAGCCATATGAAAATCAGTCTTGACCCTGTGCCTCATGGGTACAGTCCAGCCCGAACTGCCAAGCCAGGTCCTCCCTGGACTGGAACCAAGCATCCTAGGACCGGTTTCGGTGTTTCACCCCTCTTCAGGCAGGATAGCTTGATTCCAGTGGCATGGAGTGCACAGGACCCACGTCTGGGCATACCCTTCCCACTCGGGGTGACAAATGCAAAAATAACAGTTGATGGACAGAATGCAGAACAATGTCATACATTCACCCCAGTACAGAGATCTGGGCCTAAATCCATCATTTTTTTGCTCACCATGCCATTCCAGTATGAACCCAGCCATATACAAATCAGTGTTGACCCTGTGCCTCATGGGAACAGTCCAGCCCAAACTGCTAAGCCAGGTCCTGCCTGGACTGGAACCAAGCATCCTAGGACTGGTTTCGGGGATTCACCCCTCTTCAGCCAGGATAGCTTGATTCCAGTGGCATGGAGAGCACAGGACTCACGTCTGAGCATACCCGTCCCACTCGGGGTGACAAATGCAAAAAAAACAGTTGATGGACAGCATGCAGAACAATGTCATACATTCACCCCAGTACAGAGATCTGGGCCTAAATCCATCAGTTTTTTTGCTCACCATGCTGTTCCAGTTTGAACCCAGCCATATGCAAATCAGTCTTGACCCTGTGTCTCATGGATACAGTCCAGCCAGAACTGCCAAGCCAGGTCCTCCCTGGACTGGAAACAAGCATCCTAGGACCGGTTTCGGGATGTCACCCCTCTTCAGCCAGGATAGCTTGATTCCAGTGGCATGGAGAGCACGGGACCCACATCTGGGCATACCCGTCCCACTCGGGTTGGCAAATGCAAAAACAACAGTTGATGGACAGAATGCAGAACAATGTCATACATTCACCCCAGTACAGAGATCTGGGTCTAAATCCATAGTTTTTTTGCTCACCATGCCATTCCAGTATCACCCCAGCCATATGCAAATCAGTCTTGACTCTGTGGCTCATGGGAACAGTCCAGCCCGAACTGCTAAGCCAGGTCCTGCCTGGACTGGAACCAAGGATTCTAGGACCGGTTTCGGGGTTTCACCCGTCTTCAGCCAGGATAGCTTGATTCCAGTGGCATGGAGAGCACGGGACTCACGTCTGAGCATACCCGTCCCACTCGGGGTGACAAATGCAAAAACAACAGTTGATGGACAGAATGCATAACAATGTCATACATTCACCCCAGTACAGAGATCTGGGCCTAAATCCATCGTTTTTTGCTCACCATGCCGTTCCAGTTTGAACTCATCCATATGCAAATCAGTCTTGACCCTGTGCCTCATGGGTACAGTCCAGCCCGAACTGCCAAGCCAGGTCCTCCCTGGACTGGAAACAAGCATCCTAGGACCGGTTTCGGGGTTTCACCCCTCTTCAGCCAGGATAGATTGATTCCAGTGGCATGGAGAGCTCGGGACCCACATCTGGGCATACTCGTCCCACTCGGGGTGACAAATGCAAAAACAACAGTTGATGGGAGAATGCAGAACAATGTCATACATTCACCCCAGTACAGATATCTGGGCCTAAATCCATCGTTTTTTTGCTCACAATGCCATTCCAGTATGAAACCAGCCATATGCAAATCAGTCTTGACCCTGTGCCTCATGGGAACAGTCCAGCACGGACTGCCAAGCCAGGTCCTCCCTGGACTGGAAACAAGCATCTTAGGACCGGTTTCGGGGTTTCACCCGTCTTCAGCCAGGATAGCTTGATTCCAGCGGCATGGAGAGCACGGGACCCACGTCGGGGCATACCCTTCCCACTCGGGGTGACAAATGCAAAAACAACAGTTGATGGAGAGAATGCAGAACAATGTCATACATTCACCCCAGTACAGAAGGTACAGTCCAGCCCGAACTGCCAAGCCAGGTCCTCCCATGACTGGAACCAAGCCAGGTCCTCCCTGGACTTGAACCAAGCATCCTAGGAGCGGTTTCGGGGTTTCACCCCTCTTCAGACAGGATAGCTTGATTCCAGTGGCATGGAGAGCACGGGACTCACGTCTGAGCATACCCGTCCCACTCGGGGTGACAAATGCAAAAACAACAGTTGATGGACAGAATGCAGAACAATGTCATACATTCTCCCCAGTACAGAGATCTGGGCCTAAATCCATAGGTTTTTTGCTCACCATGCCGTTCCAGTTTGAACCCAGTCATGTGCAAATCAGTCTTGACCCTGTGTCTCATGGGTACAGTCCTGCCCGGACTGCCAAGCCAGGTCCTCCCTGGACTGGAAACAAGCATCTTAGGACCGGTTTCGGGGTTTCACCCGTCTTCAGCCAGGATAGCTTGATTCCAGTGGCATGGAGAGCACGGGACCCACGTCGGGGCATACCCTTCCCACTCGGGGTGACAAATGCAAAAACAACAGTTGATGGACAGAATGCAGAACAATGTCATACATTCACCCCAGTGCAGAGATCTGGGCCTAAATCCATTGTTTTATTGCTCATTATGCCGTTTCCGTTCGAACCCAGCCATATGAAAATCAGTCTGGACCCTGTGCCTCATGGGTACAGTCCAGCCCGAACTGCCAAGCCAGGTCCTCCCTGGACTGGAAACAAGCATTCTAGGACCGGTTTTGGGGTTTCACCCCTCTACAGCCAGGATAGCTTGATTCCAGTGGCATGGAGAGCACAGGACCAACGTCTGGGCATACCCGTCCCACTCGGGGTGACAAATGCAAAAACAACAGTTGATGGACAGAATGCAGAACAATGTCGTACATTCACCCCAGTACAGATATCTGGGCCTAAATCCATCGTTTTTTTGCTCACCATGCCATTCCAGTATGAAATCAGCCATATGCAAATCAGTCTTGACCCTGTGCCTCATGGGAACAGTCCAGCCCGAACTTCTAAGCCAGGTCCTGCCTGGACTGGAACCAAGCATCCTAGGACCGGTTTCAGGGTTTCACCCCTCTTCAGCCAGGATAGCTTGATTCCAGTGGCATGGAGAGCACGGGACTCTAGTCTGAGCATACCCGTCCCACTCGGGGTGACAAATGCAAAAACAACAGTTGATGGACAGAATGCAGAGCAATGTCATACATTCACCCCAGTATAGAGATCTGGGCCTAAATCCATCATTTTTTTGCTCACCGTGCCATTCCAGTATGAACCCAGCCATATACAAATCAGTGTTGACCCTGTGCCTCATGGGAACAGTCCAGCCCGAACTGCTAAGCCAGGTCCTGCCTGGACTGGAACCAAGCATCCTAGGACTGGTTTCAGGGATTCACCCCTCTTTAGCCAGGATAGCTTGATTCCAGTGGCATGGAGAGCACAGGACTCACGTCTGAGCATACCCGTCCTACTCGGGGTGACAAATGCAAAAAAAACAGTTGATGGACAGCATGCAGAACAATGTCATACATTCACCCCAGTACAGAGATCTGGGCCTAAATCCATCAGTTTTTTTGCTCACCATGCTGTTCCAGTTTGAACCCAGCCATATGCAAATCAGTCTTGACCCTGTGTCTCATGGATACAGTCCAGCCAGAACTGCCAAGCCAGGTCCTCCCTGGACTGGAAACAAGCATCCTAGGACCAGTTTCAGGATGTCACCCCTCTTCAGCCAGGATAGCTTGATTCCAGTGGCATGGAGAGCACGGGACCCACATCTGGGCATACCCGTCCCACTCGGGTTGGGAAATGCAAAAACAACAGTTGATGGACAGAATGCAGAACAATGTCATACATTCACCCCAGTACAGAGATCTGGGTCTAAATCCATCGTTTTTTTGCTCACCATGCCATTCCAGTATCACCCCAGCCATATGCAAATCAGTCTTGACTCTGTGGCTCATGGGAACAGTCCAGCCCGAACTGCTAAGCCAGGTCCTGCCTGGACTGGAACCAAGGATTCTAGGACCGGTTTCTGGGTTTCACCCCTCTTCAGCCAGGATAGCTTGATTCCAGTGGCATGGAGAGCACGGGACTCACGTCTGAGCATACCCGTCCCACTCGGGGTGACAAATGCAAAAACAACAGTTGATGGACAGAATGCATAACGATGTCATACATTCACCCCAGTACAGAGATCCGGGCCTAAATCCATCGTTTTTTGCTCACCATGCCGTTCCAGTTTGAACTCATCCATATGCAAATCAGTCTTGACCCTGTGCCTCATGGGTACAGTCCAGCCCGAACTGCCAAGCCAGGTCCTCCTTGGACTGGAAACAAGCATCCTAGGACCGGTTTCGGGGTTTCACCCCTCTTCAGCCAGGATAGATTGATTCCAGTGGCATGGAGAGCTCGGGACCCACATCTGGGCATACCCGTCCCACTCGCGGTGACAAATGCAAAAACAACAGTTGATGGACAGAATGCAGAACAATGTCATACATTCACCCCAGTACAGAGATCTGGGCCTAAATCCATTGTTTTTTTGCTCACCATGCCATCCCAGTATGAAATCAGCCATATGCAAATCAGTCTTGACCCTGTGCCTCATGGGAACAGTCCAGCCCGAACTGCTAAGCCAGGTCCTGCCTGGACTGGAACCAAGCATCCTAGGACCGGTTTCGGGGTTTCACCCCTCTTCAGCCAGGATAGCTTGATTCCAGTGGCATGGAGAGCACGGGACTCTAGTCTGAGCATACCCGTCCCACTCGGGGTGACAAATGCAAAAACAACAGTTGATGGACAGAATGCAGAGCAATGTCATACATTCACCCCAGTATAGAGATCTGGGCCTAAATCCATCATTTTTTTGCTCACCATGCCATTCCAGTATGAACCCAGCCATATACAAATCAGTGTTGACCCTGTGCCTCATGGGAACAGTCCAGCCCAAACTGCTAAGCCAGGTCCTGCCTGGACTGGAACCAAGCATCCTAGGACTGGTTTCGGGGATTCACCCCTCTTCAGCCAGGATAGCTTGATTCCAGTGGCATGGAGAGCACAGGACTCACGTCTGAGCATACCCGTCCCACTCGGGGTGACAAATGCAAAAAAAACAGTTGATGGACAGCATGCAGAACAATGTCATACATTCACCCCAGTACAGAGATCTGGGCCTAAATCCATCAGTTTTTTTGCTCACCATGCTGTTCCAGTTTGAACCCAGCCATATGCAAATCAGTCTTGACCCTGTGTCTCATGGATACAGTCCAGCCAGAACTGCCAAGCCAGGTCCTCCCTGGACTGGAAACAAGCATCCTAGGACCGGTTTCGGGATGTCACCCCTCTTCAGCCAGGATAGCTTGATTCCAGTGGCATGGAGAGCACGGGACCCACATCTGGGCATACCCGTCCCACTCGGGTTGGCAAATGCAAAAACAACAGTTGATGGACAGAATGCAGAACAATGTCATACATTCACCCCAGTACAGAGATCTGGGTCTAAATCCATAGTTTTTTTGCTCACCATGCCATTCCAGTATCACCCCAGCCATATGCAAATCAGTCTTGACTCTGTGGCTCATGGGAACAGTCCAGCCCGAACTGCTAAGCCAGGTCCTGCCTGGACTGGAACCAAGGATTCTAGGACCGGTTTCGGGGTTTCACCCGTCTTCAGCCAGGATAGCTTGATTCCAGTGGCATGGAGAGCACGGGACTCACGTCTGAGCATACCCGTCCCACTCGGGGTGACAAATGCAAAAACAACAGTTGATGGACAGAATGCATAACAATGTCATACATTCACCCCAGTACAGAGATCTGGGCCTAAATCCATCGTTTTTTGCTCACCATGCCGTTCCAGTTTGAACTCATCCATATGCAAATCAGTCTTGACCCTGTGCCTCATGGGTACAGTCCAGCCCGAACTGCCAAGCCAGGTCCTCCCTGGACTGGAAACAAGCATCCTAGGACCGGTTTCGGGGTTTCACCCCTCTTCAGCCAGGATAGATTGATTCCAGTGGCATGGAGAGCTCGGGACCCACATCTGGGCATACTCGTCCCACTCGGGGTGACAAATGCAAAAACAACAGTTGATGGGAGAATGCAGAACAATGTCATACATTCACCCCAGTACAGATATCTGGGCCTAAATCCATCGTTTTTTTGCTCACAATGCCATTCCAGTATGAAACCAGCCATATGCAAATCAGTCTTGACCCTGTGCCTCATGGGAACAGTCCAGCACGGACTGCCAAGCCAGGTCCTCCCTGGACTGGAAACAAGCATCTTAGGACCGGTTTCGGGGTTTCACCCGTCTTCAGCCAGGATAGCTTGATTCCAGCGGCATGGAGAGCACGGGACCCACGTCGGGGCATACCCTTCCCACTCGGGGTGACAAATGCAAAAACAACAGTTGATGGAGAGAATGCAGAACAATGTCATACATTCACCCCAGTACAGAAGGTACAGTCCAGCCCGAACTGCCAAGCCAGGTCCTCCCATGACTGGAACCAAGCCAGGTCCTCCCTGGACTTGAACCAAGCATCCTAGGAGCGGTTTCGGGGTTTCACCCCTCTTCAGACAGGATAGCTTGATTCCAGCGGCATGGAGAGAATGGGACCCACGTCTGGGCATTCCATTCCCACTCGGGGTGACAAATTCAAAAACAACAAATGATGAACAGAATGAAGAACAATGTCATCCATTCACCCCAGTACAGAGATCTGGGCCTAAATGCATCGCTTTTTTGCTCACCATGCCGTTCCAGTTTGAACCCAGCCATATGCAAATCAGTCTTGACCCTGTGCCTCATGGGTACAGTCCAGCCCGGACTGCCAAGCTAGGTGTTCCCTGGACTGGAAACAAGCATCCTAGGACCGGTTTCGGGGTTTCACCCCTCTTCAGCCATGATAGCTTGATTCCAGTAGCATGGAGAGCACGGGACCCATTTCTGGGCATACCCTTCCCACTCGGGGTGAGTGGTGACAAATGCAAAAATAACAGTTGATGGACAGAATGCAGAACAATGTCATACATTCACCCCAGTACAGAGATCTGGGCCTAAATCCATCGTTTGTTTGCTCACCATGCCGTTCCAGTTTGAACCCAGCCATATGCAAATCAGTCTTGACCCTGTGCCTCATGGGTACAGTCCAGCCTAAACTGCCAAGCCAGGTCCTCCCTGGACTGGAAACAAGCATCCTAGGACCGGTTTCGGGATTTCACCCCTCTTAAGCCAGGATAGCTTGATTCCAGTGGCAGGGAGAGCACGGGACCCACGTCTGAGCATACCCGTCCCACTCGGGGTGACTAATGCAAAAACAACAGTTGATGGACAGAATGCAGAACAATGTTATACATTCACCCCAGTACAGAGATCTGAGCCTAAATCCATCGTTTTTTTGCTCACCATGCTATTCCAGTTAGAACCCAGCCATATGAAAATCAGTCTTGACCCTGTGCCTCATGGGTACAGTCCAGCCCGAACTGCCAAGCCAGGTCCTCCCTGGACTGGAACCAAGCATCCTAGGACCGGTTTCGGTGTTTCACCCCTCTTCAGGCAGGATAGCTTGATTCCAGTGGCATGGAGTGCACAGGACCCACGTCTGGGCATACCCTTCCCACTCGGGGTGACAAATGCAAAAATAACAGTTGATGGACAGAATGCAGAACAATGTCATACATTCACCCCAGTACAGAGATCTGGGCCTAAATCCATCATTTTTTTGCTCACCATGCCATTCCAGTATGAACCCAGCCATATACAAATCAGTGTTGACCCTGTGCCTCATGGGAACAGTCCAGCCCAAACTGCTAAGCCAGGTCCTGCCTGGACTGGAACCAAGCATCCTAGGACTGGTTTCGGGGATTCACCCCTCTTCAGCCAGGATAGCTTGATTCCAGTGGCATGGAGAGCACAGGACTCACGTCTGAGCATACCCGTCCCACTCGGGGTGACAAATGCAAAAAAAACAGTTGATGGACAGCATGCAGAACAATGTCATACATTCACCCCAGTACAGAGATCTGGGCCTAAATCCATCAGTTTTTTTGCTCACCATGCTGTTCCAGTTTGAACCCAGCCATATGCAAATCAGTCTTGACCCTGTGTCTCATGGATACAGTCCAGCCAGAACTGCCAAGCCAGGTCCTCCCTGGACTGGAAACAAGCATCCTAGGACCGGTTTCGGGATGTCACCCCTCTTCAGCCAGGATAGCTTGATTCCAGTGGCATGGAGAGCACGGGACCCACATCTGGGCATACCCGTCCCACTCGGGTTGGCAAATGCAAAAACAACAGTTGATGGACAGAATGCAGAACAATGTCATACATTCACCCCAGTACAGAGATCTGGGTCTAAATCCATAGTTTTTTTGCTCACCATGCCATTCCAGTATCACCCCAGCCATATGCAAATCAGTCTTGACTCTGTGGCTCATGGGAACAGTCCAGCCCGAACTGCTAAGCCAGGTCCTGCCTGGACTGGAACCAAGGATTCTAGGACCGGTTTCGGGGTTTCACCCGTCTTCAGCCAGGATAGCTTGATTCCAGTGGCATGGAGAGCACGGGACTCACGTCTGAGCATACCCGTCCCACTCGGGGTGACAAATGCAAAAACAACAGTTGATGGACAGAATGCATAACAATGTCATACATTCACCCCAGTACAGAGATCTGGGCCTAAATCCATCGTTTTTTGCTCACCATGCCGTTCCAGTTTGAACTCATCCATATGCAAATCAGTCTTGACCCTGTGCCTCATGGGTACAGTCCAGCCCGAACTGCCAAGCCAGGTCCTCCCTGGACTGGAAACAAGCATCCTAGGACCGGTTTCGGGGTTTCACCCCTCTTCAGCCAGGATAGATTGATTCCAGTGGCATGGAGAGCTCGGGACCCACATCTGGGCATACTCGTCCCACTCGGGGTGACAAATGCAAAAACAACAGTTGATGGGAGAATGCAGAACAATGTCATACATTCACCCCAGTACAGATATCTGGGCCTAAATCCATCGTTTTTTTGCTCACAATGCCATTCCAGTATGAAACCAGCCATATGCAAATCAGTCTTGACCCTGTGCCTCATGGGAACAGTCCAGCACGGACTGCCAAGCCAGGTCCTCCCTGGACTGGAAACAAGCATCTTAGGACCGGTTTCGGGGTTTCACCCGTCTTCAGCCAGGATAGCTTGATTCCAGCGGCATGGAGAGCACGGGACCCACGTCGGGGCATACCCTTCCCACTCGGGGTGACAAATGCAAAAACAACAGTTGATGGAGAGAATGCAGAACAATGTCATACATTCACCCCAGTACAGAAGGTACAGTCCAGCCCGAACTGCCAAGCCAGGTCCTCCCATGACTGGAACCAAGCCAGGTCCTCCCTGGACTTGAACCAAGCATCCTAGGAGCGGTTTCGGGGTTTCACCCCTCTTCAGACAGGATAGCTTGATTCCAGCGGCATGGAGAGAATGGGACCCACGTCTGGGCATTCCATTCCCACTCGGGGTGACAAATTCAAAAACAACAAATGATGAACAGAATGAAGAACAATGTCATCCATTCACCCCAGTACAGAGATCTGGGCCTAAATGCATCGCTTTTTTGCTCACCATGCCGTTCCAGTTTGAACCCAGCCATATGCAAATCAGTCTTGACCCTGTGCCTCATGGGTACAGTCCAGCCCGGACTGCCAAGCTAGGTGTTCCCTGGACTGGAAACAAGCATCCTAGGACCGGTTTCGGGGTTTCACCCCTCTTCAGCCAGGATAGCTTGATTCCAGTAGCATGGAGAGCACGGGACCCATTTCTGGGCATACCCTTCCCACTCGGGGTGAGTGGTGACAAATGCAAAAATAACAGTTGATGGACAGAATGCAGAACAATGTCATACATTCACCCCAGTACAGAGATCTGGGCCTAAATCCATCGTTTGTTTGCTCACCATGCCGTTCCAGTTTGAACCCAGCCATATGCAAATCAGTCTTGACCCTGTGCCTCATGGGTACAGTCCAGCCTAAACTGCCAAGCCAGGTCCTCCCTGGACTGGAAACAAGCATCCTAGGACCGGTTTCGGGATTTCACCCCTCTTAAGCCAGGATAGCTTGATTCCAGTGGCAGGGAGAGCACGGGACCCACGTCTGAGCATACCCGTCCCACTCGGGGTGACTAATGCAAAAACAACAGTTGATGGACAGAATGCAGAACAATGTTATACATTCACCCCAGTACAGAGATCTGAGCCTAAATCCATCGTTTTTTTGCTCACCATGCTATTCCAGTTTGAACCCAGCCATATGAAAATCAGTCTTGACCCTGTGCCTCATGGGTACAGTCCAGCCCGAACTGCCAAGCCAGGTCCTCCCTGGACTGGAACCAAGCATCCTAGGACCGGTTTCGGTGTTTCACCCCTCTTCAGGCAGGATAGCTTGATTCCAGTGGCATGGAGTGCACAGGACCCACGTCTGGGCATACCCTTCCCACTCGGGGTGACAAATGCAAAAATAACAGTTGATGGACAGAATGCAGAACAATGTCATACATTCACCCCAGTACAGAGATCTGGGCCTAAATCCATCGTTTGTTTGCTCACCATGCCGTTCCAGTTTGAACCCAGCCATATGCAAATCAGTCTTGACCCTGTGCCTCATGGGTACAGTCCAGCCTAAACTGCCAAGCCAGGTCCTCCCTGGACTGAAAACAAGCATCCTAGGACCGGTTTCGGGATTTCACCCCTCTTCAGCCAGGATAGCTTGATTCCAGTGGCATGGAGAGCACGGGACCCACATCTGGGCATACCCGTCCCACTCGGGTTGGCAAATGCAAAAACAACAGTTGATGGACAGAATGCAGAACAATGTCATACATTCACCCCAGTACAGAGATCTGGGTCTAAATCCATCGTTTTTTTGCTCACCATGCCATTCCAGTATCACCCCAGCCATATGCAAATCAGTCTTGACTCTGTGGCTCATGGGAACAGTCCAGCCCGAACTGCTTAGCCAGGTCCTGCCTGGACTGGAACCAAGGATTCTAGGACCGGTTTCGGGGTTTCACCCCTCTTCAGCCAGGATAGCTTGATTCCAGTGGCATGGAGAGCACGGGACTCACGTCTGAGCATACCCGTCCCACTCGGGGTGACAAATGCAAAAACAACAGTTGATGGACAGAATGCATAACGATGTCATACATTCACCCCAGTTCAGAGATCTGGGCCTAAATCCATCGTTTTTTGCTCACCATGCCGTTCCAGTTTGAACTCATCCATATGCAAATCAGTCTTGACCCTGTGCCTCATGGGTACAGTCCAGCCCGAACTGCCAAACCAGGTCCTCCCTGGACTGGAAACAAGCATCCTAGGACCGGTTTCGGGGTTTCGCCCCTCTTCAGCCAGGATAGATTGATTCCAGTGGCATGGAGAGCTCGGGACCCACATCTGGGCATACTCATCCCACTCGGGGTGACAAATGCAAAAACAACAGTTGATGGGAGAATGCAGAACAATGTCATACATTCACCCCAGTACAGAGATCTGGGTCTAAATCCATCGCTTTTTTTGCTCACCATGCCATTCCAGTATGAACCCAGCAATATGCAAATCAGTCTTGACTCTGTGCCTCATGGGAACAGTTCAGCCCGAACTGCTAAGCCAGGTCCTGCCTGGACTGGAACCAAGCATCCTAGGACCGGTTTCGGGGTTTCACCCCTCTTCAGCCAGGATAGCTTGATTCCAGTGGCATGGAGAGCACGGGACTCACGTCTGAGCATACCCGTCCCACTCAGGGTGACAAATGCAAAAACAACAGTTGATGGACAGAATGCAGAACAATGTCATACATTCACCCCAGTACAGAGATCTGGGCCTAAATCCATCATTTTTTTGCTCACCATGCCATTCCAGTATGAACCCAGCCATATGCAAATCAGTGTTGACCCTGTGCCTCATGGGAACAGTCCAGCCCGAACTGCTAACCCAGGTCCTGCCTGGACTGGAACCAAGCATCCTAGGACTGGTTTCGGGGATTCACCCCTTTTCAGCCAGGATAGCTTGATTCCAGTGGCATGGAGAGCACGGGACTCACGTCTGAGCATACTCGTCCCACTCGGGGTGACAAATGCAAAAAAAACAGTTGATGGACAGAATGCAGAACAATGTCATACATTCACCCCAGTACAGAGATCTGGGCCTAAATCCATCATTTTTTTGCTCACCATGCTGTTCCAGTTTGAACCCAGCCATATGCAAATCAGTCTTGACACTGTGTCTCATGGATACAGTCCAGCCAGAACTGCCAAGCCAGGTCTTCCCTGGACTGGAAACAAGCATCCTAGGACCGGTTTCGGGATGTCACCCCTCTTCAGCCAGGATAGCTTGATTCCAGTGGCATGGAGAGCACGGGACCCACATCTGGGCATACCCGTCCCACTCGGTTTGACAAATGCAAAAACAACAGTTGATGGACAGAATGCAGAACAATGTAATACATTCACCCCAGAACAGAGATCTGGGTCTAAATCCATCGTTTTTTTGGTCACCATGCCATTCCAGTATCACCCCAGCCATATGCAAATCAGTCTTGACTCTGTGCCTCATGGGAACAGTCCAGCCCGAACTGCTAAGCCAGGTCCTGCCTGGACTGGAACCAAGGATCCTAGGACCGGTTTCGGGGTTTCACCCCTCTTCAGCCAGGATAGCTTGATTCCAGTGGCATGGAGAGCACGGGACTCACGTCTGAGCATACCCGTCCCACTCGGGGTGACAAATGCAAAAACAACAGTTGATGGACAGAATGCAGAACAATGTCATACATTCTCCAAAGTACAGAGATCTGGGCCTAAATCCATCGGTTTTTTGCTCACCATGCCGTTCCAGTTTGAACCCAGCCATGTGCAAATCAGTCTTGACCCTGTTTCTCATGGGTACAGTCCAGCACGGACTGCCAAGCCAGGTCCTCCCTGGACTGGAAACAAGCATCCTAGGACCGGTTTCAGGATGTCACCCCTCTTCAGCCAGGATAGCTTGATTCCAGTGGCATGGAGAGCATGGGACCCACATCTGGGCATACCCGTCCCACTCGGGTTGGCAAATGCAAAAACAACAGTTGATGGACAGAATGGAGAACAATGTCATACATTCACCCCAGTACAGAGATCTGGGTCTAAATCCATCGTTTTTTTGCTCACCATGCCATTCCAGTATCACCCCAGCCATATGCAAATCAGTCTTGACTCTGTGGCTCATGGGAACAGTCCAGCCCGAACTGCTAAGCCAGGTCCTGCCTGGACTGGAACCAAGGATTCTAGGACCGGTTTCGGGGTTTCACCCCTCTTCAGCCAGGATAGCTTGATTCCAGTGGCATGGAGAGCACGGGACTCACGTCTGAGCATACCCGTCCCACTCGGTGTGACAAATGCAAAAACAACAGTTGATGGACAGAATGCAGAACAATGTCATACATTCTCCCCAGTACAGAGATCTGGGCCTAAATCCATCGGTTTTTTGCTCACCATGCCGTTCCAGTTTGAACCCAGCCATGTGCAAATCAGTCTTGACCCTGTGTCTCATGGGTATAGTCCAGCCCGGACTGCCAAGCCAGGTCCTCCCTGGACTGGAAACAAGCATCTTAGGACCGGTTTCGGGGTTTCACCCGTCTTCAGCCAGGATAGCTTGATTCCAGTGGCATGGAGAGCACGGGACCCACGTCGGGGCATACCCTTCCCACTCGGGGTGACAAATGCAAAAACAACAGTTGATGAACAGAATGCAGAACAATGTCATACATTCACCCCAGTGCAGAGATCTGGGCCTAAATCCATTGATTTATTGCTCATTATGCCGTTTCCGTTCGAACCCAGCCATATGCAAATCAGTCTGGACCCTGTGCCTCATGGGTACAGTCCAGCCTGAACTGCCAAGCCAGGTCCTCCCTGGACTGGAAACAAGCATCCTAGGACCGGTTTTGGGGTTTCACCCCTCTACAGCCAGGATAGCTTGATTCCAGTGGCATGTAGAGCACAGGACCAACGTCTGAGCATACTCGTCCCACTCGGGTTGACAAATGCAAAAAAAACAGTTGATGGACAGAATGCAGAACAATGTCATACATTCACCCCAGTACAGAGATCTGGGCCTAAATCCATCATTTTTTTGCTCACCATGCTGTTCCAGTTTGAACCCAGCCATATGCAAATCAGTCTTGACCCTGTGTCTCATGGATACAGTCCAGCCAGAACTGCCAAGCCAGGTCCTCCCTGGACTGGAAACAAGCATCCTAGGACCGGTTTCGGGATGTCACCCCTCTTCAGCCAGGATAGCTTGATTCCAGTGGCATGGAGAGCACGGGACCCACATCTGGGCATACCCGTCCCACTCGGGTTGACAAATGCAAAAACAACAGTTGATGGACAGAATGCAGAACAATGTAATACATTCACCCCAGTACAGAGATCTGGGTCTAAATCCATAGTTTTTTTGGTCACCATGCCATTCCAGTATCACCCCAGCCATATGCAAATCAGTCTTGACTCTGTGCCTCATGGGAACAGTCCAGCCCGAACTGCTAAGCCAGGTCCTGCCTGGACTGGAACCAAGGATCCTAGGACCGGTTTCGGGGTTTCACCCCTCTTCAGCCAGGATAGCTTGATTCCAGTGGCATGGAGAGCACGGGACTCACGTCTGAGCATACCCGTCCCACTCGGTGTGACAAATGCAAAAACAACAGTTGATGGACAGAATGCAGAACAATGTCATACATTCTCCCCAGTACAGAGATCTGGGCCTAAATCCATCGGTTTTTTGCTCACCATGCCGTTCCAGTTTGAACCCAGCCATGTGCAAATCAGTCTTGACCCTGTGTCTCATGGGTATAGTCCAGCCCGGACTGCCAAGCCAGGTCCTCCCTGGACTGGAAACAAGCATCTTAGGACCGGTTTCGGGGTTTCACCCGTCTTCAGCCAGGATAGCTTGATTCCAGTGGCATGGAGAGCACGGGACCCACGTCGGGGCATACCCTTCCCACTCGGGGTGACAAATGCAAAAACAACAGTTGATGGACAGAATGCAGAACAATGTCATACATTCACCCCAGTGCAGAGATCTGGGCCTAAATCCATTGTTTTATTGCTCATTATGCCGTTTCCGTTCGAACCCAGCCATTTGCAAATCAGTCTGGACCCTGTGCCTCATGGGTACAGTCCAGCCCGAACTGCCAAGCCAGGTCCTCCCTGGACTGGAAACAAGCATTCTAGGACCGGTTTTGGGGTTTCACCCCTCTACAGCCAGGTCAGCTTGATTCCAGTGGCATGGAGAGCACAGGACCAACGTCTGGGCATACCCGTCCCACTCGGGGTGACAAATGCAAAAACAACAGTTGATGGACAGAATGCAGAACAATGTCGTACATTCACCCCAGTACAGAGATCTGGGCCTAAATCCATCGTTTTTTTGCTCACCATGCCATTCCAGTATGAAACCAGCCATATGCAAATCAGTCTTGACCCTGTGCCTCATGGGAACAGTCCAGCCCGAACTGCTAAGCCAGGTCCTGCCTGGACTGGAACCAAGGATCCTAGGACTGGTTTCGGGGTTTCACCCCTCTTCAGCCAGGATAGCTTGATTCCATATGGCATGGAGAGCACGGGACTCACGTCTGAGCATACCCGTCCCACTCGGGGTGACAAATGCAAAAACAACAGTTGATGGACAGAATGCAGAACAATGTCATACATTCACCCCAGTACAGAGATCTGGGCCTAAATCCATTGTTTTTTTGCTCACCATGCCATTCCAGTATGAAATCAGCCATATGCAAATCAGTCTTGACCCTGTGCCTCATGGGAACAGTCCAGCCCGAACTTCTAAGCCAGGTCCTGCCTGGACTGGAACCAAGCATCCTAGGACCGGTTTCAGGGTTTCACCCCTCTTCAGCCAGGATAGCTTGATTCCAGTGGCATGGAGCGCACGGGACTCTAGTCTGAGCATACCCGTCCCACTCGGGGTGACAAATGCAAAAACAACAGTTGGTGGACAGAATGCAGAGCAATGTCATACATTCACCCCAGTATAGAGATCTGGGCCTAAATCCATCATTTTTTTGCTCACCATGCCATTCCAGTATGAACCCAGCCATATACAAATCAGTGTTGACCCTGTGCCTCATGGGAACAGCCCAGCCCGAACTGCTAAGCCAGGTCCTGCCTCGACTGGAACCAAGCATCCTAGGACTGGTTTCGGGGATTCACCCCTCTTCAGCCAGGATAGCTTGATTCCAGTGGCGTGGAGAGCACAGGACTCACGTCTGAGCATACCCGTCCTACTCGGGGTGACAAATGCAAAAAAAACAGTTGATGGACAGCATGCAGAACAATGTCATACATTCACCCCAGTACAGAGATCTGGGCCTAAATCCATCAGTTTTTTTACTCACCATGCTGTTCCAGTTTGAACCCAGCCATATGCAAATCAGTCTTGACCCTGTGTCTCATGGATACAGTCCAGCCAGAACTGCCAAGCCAGGTCCTCCCTGGACTGGAAACAAGCATCCTAGGACCGGTTTCAGGATGTCACCCCTCTTCAGCCAGGATAGCTTGATTCCAGTGGCATGGAGAGCATGGGACCCACATCTGGGCATACCCGTCCCACTCGGGTTGGCAAATGCAAAAACAACAGTTGATGGACAGAATGGAGAACAATGTCATACATTCACCCCAGTACAGAGATCTGGGTCTAAATCCATCGTTTTTTTGCTCACCATGCCATTCCAGTATCACCCCAGCCATATGCAAATCAGTCTTGACTCTGTGGCTCATGGGAACAGTCCAGCCCGAACTGCTAAGCCAGGTCCTGCCTGGACTGGAACCAAGGATTCTAGGACCGGTTTCGGGGTTTCACCCCTCTTCAGCCAGGATAGCTTGATTCCAGTGGCATGGAGAGCACGGGACTCACGTCTGAGCATACCCGTCCCACTCGGGGTGACAAATGCAAAAACAACAGTTGATGGACAGAATGCATAACGATGTCATACATTCACCCCAGTACAGAGATCTGGGCCTAAATCCATCGTTTTTTGCTCACCATGCCGTTCCAGTTTGAACTCATCCATATGCAAATCAGTCTTGACCCTGTGCCTCATGGGTACAGTCCAGCCCGAACTGCCAAGCCAGGTCCTCCCTGGACTGGAAACAAGCATCCTAGGACCGGTTTCGGGGTTTCACCCCTCTTCAGCCAGGATAGATTGATTCCAGTGGCATGGAGAGCTCGGGACCCACATCTGGGCATACCCGTCCCACTCGCGGTGACAAATGCAAAAACAACAGTTGATGGACAGAATGCAGAACAATGTCATACATTCACCCCAGTACAGAGATCTGGGTCTAAATCCATCGTTTTTTTTGCTCACCATGCCATTCCAGTATGAACCCAGCCATATGCAAATCAGTCTTGACTCTGTGCCTCATGGGAACAGTCCAGCCCGAACTGCTAAGCCAGGTCCTGCCTGGACTGGAACCAAGCATCCTAGGACCGGTTTCGGGGTTTCACCCCTCTTCAGCCAGGATAGCTTGATTCCAGTGGCATGGAGAGCACGGGACTCACGTCTGAGCATACCCGTCCCACTCAGGGTGACAAATGCAGAAACAACAGTTGATGGACAGAATGCAGATCAATGTCATACATTCACCCCAGTACAGAGATCTGGGCCTAAATCCATTGTTTTTTTGCTCACCATGCCATCCCAGTATGAAATCAGCCATATGCAAATCAGTCTTGACCCTGTGCCTCATGGGAACAGTCCAGCCCGAACTGCTAAGCCAGGTCCTGCCTGGACTGGAACCAAGCATCCTAGGACCGGTTTCGGGGTTTCACCCCTCTTCAACCAGGATAGCTTGATTCCAGTGGCATGGAGAGCACGGGACTCTAGTCTGAGCATACCCGCCCCACTCGGGGTGACAAATGCAAAAACAACAGTTGATGGACAGAATGCAGAGCAATGTCATACATTCACCCCAGTACAGAGATCTGGGCCTAAATCCATCATTTTTTTGCTCACCATGCCATTCCAGTATGAACCCAGCCATATGCAAATCAGTGTTGACCCTGTGCCTCATGGGAACAGTCCAGCCCGAACTGCTAAGCCAGGTCCTGCCTGGACTGGAACCAAGCATCCTAGGACTGGTTTCGGGGATTCACCCCTCTTCAGCCAGGATAGCTTGATTCCAGTGGCATGGAGAGCACGGGACTCTAGTCTGAGCATACCCGCCCCACTCGGGGTGACAAATGCAAAAACAACAGTTGATGGACAGAATGCAGAGCAATGTCATACATTCACCCCAGTACAGAGATCTGGGCCTAAATCCATCATTTTTTTGCTCACCATGCCATTCCAGTATGAACCCAGCCATATGCAAATCAGTCTTGACCCTGTGTCTCACGGATACAGTCCAGCCAGAACTGCCAAGCCAGGTCCTCCCTGGACTGGAAACAAGCATCCTAGGACCGGTTTCGGGATGTCACCCCTCTTCAGCCAGGATAGCTTGATTCCAGTGGCATGGAGAGCACGGGACCCACATCGGGGCATACCCGTCCCACTCGGGGTGACAAATGCAAAAACAACAGTTGATGGACAGAATGCAGAACAATGTCGTACATTCACCCCAGTACAGAGATCTGGGCCTAAATCCATCGTTTTTTTGCTCACCATGCCATTCCAGTATGAACCACGCCATATGCAAATCAGTCTTGACCCTGTGCCTCATGGGAACAGTCCAGCCCGAACTGCTAAGCCAGGTCCTGCCTGGACTGGAACCAAGGATCCTAGGACCGGTTTCGGGGTTTCACCCCTCTTCAGCCAGGATAGCTTGATTCCAGTGGCATGGAGAGCACGGGACTCACGTCTGAGCATACCCGTCCCACTCGAGGTGACAAAAGCAAAAACAACAGTTGATGGACAGAATGCAGAGCAATGTCATACATTCACCCCAGTACAGAGATCTGGGCCTAAATCCATCATTTTTTTGCTCACCATACCATTCCAGTATGAACCCAGCCATATGCAAATCAGTGTTGACCCTGTGCCTCATGGGAACAGTCCAGCCCGAACTGCTAAGCCAGGTCCTGCCTGGACTGGAACCAAGCATCCTAGGACTGGTTTCGGGGATTCACCCCTCTTCAGCCAGGATAGCTTGATTCCAGTGGCATGGAGAGCACGGGACTCACGTCTGAGCATACCCGTCCCACTCGGGGTGACAAATGCAAAAAAACCAGTTGATGGACAGAATGCAGAACAATGTCATACATTCACCCCAGTACAGATATCTGGGCCTAAATCCATCATTTTTTTGCTCACCATGCTGTTCCAGTTTGAACCCAGCCATATGCAAATCAGTCTTGACCCTGTGTCTCACGGATACAGTCCAGCCAGAACTGCCAAGCCAGGTCCTCCCTGGACTGGAAACAAGCATCCTAGGACCGGTTTCGGGATGTCACCCCTCTTCAGCCAGGATAGCTTGATTCCAGTGGCATGGAGAGCACGGGACCCACATCGGGGCATACCCGTCCCACTCGGGGTGACAAATGCAAAAACAACAGTTGATGGACAGAATGCAGAACAATGTCGTACATTCACCCCAGTACAGAGATCTGGGCCTAAATCCATCGTTTTTTTGCTCACCATGCCATTCCAGTATGAACCCAGCCATATGCAAATCAGTCTTGACCCTGTGCCTCATGGGAACAGTCCAGCCCGAACTGCTAAGCCAGGTCCTGCCTGGACTGGAACCAAGGATCCTAGGACCGGTTTCGGGGTTTCACCCCTCTTCAGCCAGGATAGCTTGATTCCAGTGGCATGGAGAGCACGGGACTCACGTCTGAGCATACCCGTCCCACTCGAGGTGACAAAAGCAAAAACAACAGTTGATGGACAGAATGCAGAACAATGTCATACATTCACCCCAGTATAGAGATCTGGGCCTAAATCCATCGGTTTTTTGCTCACCATGCCGTTCCAGTTTGAACCCAGCCATGTGCAAATCAGTCTTGACCCTGTGTCTCATGGGTACAGTCCAGCCCGGACTGCCAAGCCAGGTCCTCCCTGGACTGGAAACAAGCATCCTAGGACCGGTTTCAAGGTTTCACCCGTCTCCAGCCAGGATAGCTTGATTCCAGTGGCATGGAGAGCACGGGACCCACGTGGGGGCATACCCTTCCCACTCGGGGTGACAAATGCAAAAACAACAGTTGATGGACAGAATGCAGAACAATGTCATACATTCACCCCAGTGCAGAGATCTGGGCCTAAATCCATTGTTTTATTGCTCATTATGCCGTTTCCGTTCGAACCCAGCCATATGCAAATCAGTCTGGACCCTGTGCCTCATGGGTACAGTCCAGCCCGAACTGCCAAGCCAGGTCCTCCCTGGACTGGAAACAAGCATCCTAGGACCGGTTTTGGGGTTTCACCCCTCTACAGCCAGGATAGCTTGATTCCAGTGGCATGGAGAGCACAGGACCAACGTCTGGGCATACCCGTCCCACTCGGGGTGACAAATGCAAAAACAACAGTTAATGGACAGAATGCAGAACAATGTCGTACATTCACCCCAGTACAGAGATCTGGGCCTAAATCCATCGTTTTTTTGCTCACCATGCTATTCGAGTTTGAACCCAGCCATATGCAAATCAGTCTTGACCCTGTGCCTCATGGGAACAGTCCAGCCCGAACTGCCAAGCGAGGTCCTCCGTGTACTGGAACCAAGCATCCTAGGACCGGTTTCGGGGTTTCACCCCTCTTCAGACAGGATAGCTTGATTCCAGTGGCATGGAGAGCACGGGACCCACGTCTGGGCATTCCATTCCCACTCGGGGTGACAAATGCAAAAACAACAGATGATGAACAGAATGCAGAACAATGTCATACATTCACCCCAGTACAGAGATCTGGGCCTAAATCCATCGTTTTTTTGCTCACCATGCCGTTCCAGTTTGAACCCAGCCATATGCAAATCAGTCTTGACCCTGTGTCGCATGGGTACAGTCCAGCCCGGACTGCCAAGCCAGGTCCTCCCTGGACTGGAAACAAGCATCCTAGGACCGGTTTCAGGGTTTCACCTGTCTTCAGCCAGGATAGCTTGATTCCAGTGGCATGGAGAGCACGGGACCCACGTCTGGGCATACCCTTCCCACTCAGGTTGACAAATGCAAATACAACAATTGATGGACAGAATGCAGAACAATGTCATACATTCACCACAGTACAGAGGTCTGGACCTAAATCCATTGTTTGTTTGCTCACCATGCCGTTCCAGTTTGAACCCAGCCATATGCAAATCCGTCTTGACCCTGTGCCTCATGGGTTCAGTCCATCCCGAACTGCCAAGCCAGGTCCTCCCTGGACTGGAAACAAGCATCCTAGGACCGGTTTTGGGGTTTCACCTGTCTTCAGCCAGGATAGCTTGATTCCAGTGGCATGGAGAGCACGGGACCCACGTCTGGGCACACCCTTCCCACTCAGGATGAGAAATGCAAAAACAACAGTTGATGGACAAAATGCAGAACAATGTCATACATTCACCCCAGTGCAGAGATCTGGGCCTAAATCCATTGTTTTATTGCTCATTATGCCGTTTCCGTTCGAACCCAGCCATATGCAAATCAGTCTGGACCCTGTGCCTCATGGGTACAGTCCAGCCCGAACTGCCAAGCCAGGTCCTCCCTGGACTGGAAACAAGCATCCTAGGACCGGTTTTGGGGTTTCACCCCTCTACAGCCAGGATAGCTTGATTCCAGTGGCATGGAGAGCACAGGACCAACGTCTGAGCATACTCGTCCCACTCGGGGTGACAAATGCAAAAAAAACAGTTGATGGACAGAATGCAGAACAATGTCATACATTCACCCCAGTACAGAGATCTGGGCCTAAATCCATCATTTTTTTGCTCACCATGCTGTTCCAGTTTGAACCCAGCCATATGCAAATCAGTCTTGACACTGTGTCTCATGGATACTGTCCAGCCAGAACTGCCAAGCCAGGTCCTCCCTGGACTGGAAACAAGCATCCTAGGACCGGTTTCGGGATGTCACCCCTCTTCAGCCAGGATAGCTTGATTCCAGTGGCATGGAGAGCACGGGACCCACATCTGGGCATACCCGTCCCACTCGGGTTGACAAATGCAAAAACAACAGTTGATGGACAGAATGCAGAACAATGTAATACATTCACCCCAGTACAGGGATCTGGGTCTAAATCCATCGTTTTTTTGGTCACCATGCCATTCCAGTATCACCCCAGCCATATGCAAATCAGTCTTGACTCTGTGCCTCATGGGAACAGTCCAGCCCGAACTGCTAAGCCAGGTCCTGCCTGGACTGGAACCAAGGATCCTAGGACCGGTTTCGGGATGTCACCCCTCTTCAGCCAGGATAGCTTGATTCCAGTGGCATGGAGAGCACGGGACTCACGTCTGAGCATACCCGTCCCACTCGGGGTGACAAATGCAAAAACAACAGTTGATGGACAGAATGCAGAACAATGTCATACATTCTCCCCAGTACAGAGATCTGGGCCTAAATCCATCGGTTTTTTGCTCACCATGCCGTTCCAGTTTGAACCCAGCCATGTGCAAATCAGTCTTGACCCTGTGTCTCATGGATACAGTCCAGCCAGAACTGCCAAGCCTGGTCCTCCCTGGACTGGAAACAAGCATCCTAGGACCAGTTTCAGGATGTCACCCCTCTTCAGCCAGGATAGCTTGATTCCAGTGGCATGGAGAGCACGGGACCCACATCTGGGCATACCCGTCCCACTCGGGTTGGCAAATGCAAAAACAACAGTTGATGGACAGAATGCAGAACAATGTCATACATTCACCCCAGTACAGAGATCTGGGTCTAAATCCATCGTTTTTTTGCTCACCATGCCATTCCAGTATCACCCCAGCCATATGCAAATCAGTCTTGACTCTGTGGCTCATGGGAACAGTCCAGCCCGAACTGCTAAGCCAGGTCCTGCCTGGACTGGAACCAAGGATTCTAGGACCGGTTTCGGGGTTTCACCCCTCTTCAGCCAAGATAGCTTGATTCCAGTGGCATGGAGAGCACGGGACTCACGTCTGAGCATACCCGTCCCACTCGGGGTGACAAATGCAAAAACAACATTTGATGGACAGAATGCATAACGATGTCATACATTCACCCCAGTACAGAGATCTGGGCCTAAATCCATCGTTTTTTGCTCACCATGCCGTTCCAGTTTGAACTCATCCATATGCAAATCAGACTTGACCCTGTGCCTCATGGGTACAGTCCAGCCCAAACTGCCAAGCCAGGTCCTCCTTGGACTGGAAACAAGCATCCTAGGACCGGTTTCGGGGTTTCACCCCTCTTCAGCCAGGATAGATTGATTCCAGTGGCATGGAGAGCTCGGGACCCACATCTGGGCATACCCGTCCCACTCGCGGTGACAAATGCAAAAACAACAGTTGATGGACAGAATGCAGAACAATGTCATACATTCACCCCAGTACAGAGATCTGGGTCTAAATCCATCGTTTTTTTGCTCACCATGCCATTCCAGTATGAACCCAGCCATATGCAAATCAGTCTTGACTCTGTGCCTCATGGGAACAGTCCAGCCCGAACTGCTAAGCCAGGTCCTGCCTGGACTGGAACCAAGCATCCTAGGACCGGTTTCGGGGTTTCACCCCTCTACAGCCAGGATAGCTTGATTCCAGTGGCATGGAGAGCACAGGACCAACGTCTGAGCATACTCGTCCCACTCGGGGTGACAAATGCAACAAAAACAGTTGATGGACAGAATGCAGAACAATGTCATACATTCACCCCAGTACAGAGATCTGGGCCTAAATCCATCATTTTTTTGCTCACCATGCTGTTCCAGTTTGAACCCAGCCATATGCAAATCAGTCTTGACACTGTGTCTCATGGATACTGTCCAGCCAGAACTGCCAAGCCAGGTCCTCCCTGGACTGGAAACAAGCATCCTAGGACCGGTTTCGGGATGTCACCCCTCTTCAGCCAGGATAGCTTGATTCCAGTGGCATGGAGAGCACGGGACCCACATCTGGGCATACCCGTCCCACTCGGGTTGACAAATGCAAAAACAACAGTTGATGGACAGAATGCAGAACAATGTAATACATTCACCCCAGTACAGGGATCTGGGTCTAAATCCATCGTTTTTTTGGTCACCATGCCATTCCAGTATCACCCCAGCCATATGCAAATCAGTCTTGACTCCGTGCCTCATGGGAACAGTCCAGCCCGAACTGCTAAGCCAGGTCCTGCCTGGACTGGAACCAAGGATCCTAGGACCGGTTTCGGGATGTCACCCCTCTTCAGCCAGGATAGCTTGATTCCAGTGGCATGGAGAGCACGGGACTCACGTCTGAGCATACCCGTCCCACTCGGGGTGACAAATGCAAAAACAACAGTTGATGGACAGAATGCAGAACAATGTCATACATTCTCCCCAGTACAGAGATCTGGGCCTAAATCCATCGGTTTTTTGCTCACCATGCCGTTCCAGTTTGAACCCAGCCATGTGCAAATCAGTCTTGACCCTGTGTCTCATGGATACAGTCCAGCCAGAACTGCCAAGCCAGGTCCTCCCTGGACTGGAAACAAGCATCCTAGGACCAGTTTCAGGATGTCACCCCTCTTCAGCCAGGATAGCTTGATTCCAGTGGCATGGAGAGCACGGGACCCACATCTGGGCATACCCGTCCCACTCGGGTTGGCAAATGCAAAAACAACAGTTGATGGACAGAATGCAGAACAATGTCATACATTCACCCCAGTACAGAGATCTGGGTCTAAATCCATCGTTTTTTTGCTCACCATGCCATTCCAGTATCACCCCAGCCATATGCAAATCAGTCTTGACTCTGTGGCTCATGGGAACAGTCCAGCCCGAACTGCTAAGCCAGGTCCTGCCTGGACTGGAACCAAGGATTCTAGGACCGGTTTCGGGGTTTCACCCCTCTTCAGCCAGGATAGCTTGATTCCAGTGGCATGGAGAGCACGGGACTCACGTCTGAGCATACCCGTCCCACTCGGGGTGACAAATGCAAAAACAACAGTTGATGGACAGAATGCATAACGATGTCATACATTCACCCCAGTACAGAGATCTGGGCCTAAATCCATCGTTTTTTGCTCACCATGCCGTTCCAGTTTGAACCCAGCCATATGCAAATCAGTCTTGACCCTGTGTCTCATGGATACTGTCCAGCCAGAACTGCCAAGCCAGGTCCTCCCTGGACTGGAAACAAGCATCCTAGGACCGGTTTCGGGATGTCACCCCTCTTCAGCCAGGATAGCTTGATTCCAGTGGCATGGAGAGCACGGGACCCACATCTGGGCATACCCGTCCCACTCGGGTTGACAAATGCAAAAACAACAGTTGATGGACAGAATGAAGAACAATGTCATACATTCACCCCAGTACAGAGATCTGGGTCTAAATCCATCGTTTTTTTGCTCACCATGCCATTCCAGTATGAACCCAGCCATATGCAAATCAGTCTTGACTCTGTGCCTCATGGGAACAGTCCAGCCCGAACTGCTAAGCCAGGTCCTGCCTGGACTGGAACCAAGCATCCTAGGACCGGTTTCGGGGTTTCACCCCTCTTCAGCCAGGATAGCTTGATTCCAGTGGCATGGAGAGCACGGGACTCACGTCTGAGCATACCCGTCCCACTCAGGGTGACAAATGCAGAAACAACAGTTGATGGACAGAATGCAGAACAATGTCATACATTCACCCCAGTACAGAGATCTGGGCCTAAATCCATCGTTTTTTTGCTCACCATGCCATTCCAGTATGAACCCAGCCATATGCAAATCAGTGGTGACCCTGTGCCTCATGGGAACAGTCCAGCCCGAACTGCTAAGCTAGGTCCTGCCTGGACTGGAACCAAGCATCCTAGGACTGGTTTCGGGGATTCACCCCTCTTCAGCCAGGATAGCTTGATTCCAGTGGCATGGAGAGCACGGGACTCACGTCTGAGCATACCCGTCCCACTCGGGGTGACAAATGCAAAAAAACCAGTTGATGGACAGAATGCAGAACAATGTCATACATTCACCCCAGTACAGAGATCTGGGCCTAAATCCATCGTTTTATTGCTCACCATGCCGTTCCGGTATGAACACAGCCATATCCAAATCAGTCTTGACCCTGTGCCTCACGGATACAGTCCAGCCAGAACTGCCAAGCCAGGTCCTCCCTGGACTGGAAACAAGCATCCTAGGACCGGTTTCAGGATGTCACCCCTCTTCAGCCAGGATAGCTTGATTCCAGTGGCATGGAGAGCACGGGACCCACATCTGGGCATACTTGTCCCACTCGGGTTGGCAAATGCAAAAACAACAGTTGATGGACAGAATGCAGAACAATGTCATACATTCACCCCAGTACAGAGATCTGGGTCTAAATCCATCGTTTTTTTGCTCACCATGCCATTCCAGTATCACCCCAGCCATATGCAAATCAGTCTTGACTCTGTGGCTCATGGGAACAGTCCAGCCCGAACTGCTAAGCCAGGTCCTGCCTGGACTGGAACCAAGGATTCTAGGACCGGTTTCGGGGTTTCACCCCTCTTCAGCCAGGATAGCTTGATTCCAGTGGCATGGAGAGCACGGGACTCACGTCTGAGCATACCCGTCCCACTCGGGGTGACAAATCCAAAAACAACAGTTGATGGACAGAATGCATAACGATGTCATACATTCACCCCAGTACAGAGATCTGGGCCTAAATCCATCGTTTTTTGCTCACCATGCCGTTCCAGTTTGAACTCATCCATATGCAAATCAGTCTTGACCCTGTGCCTCATGGGTACAGTCCAGCCCGAACTGCCAAGCCAGGTCCTCCCTGGACATGAAACAAGCATCCTAGGACCGGTTTCGGGATTTCATCCCTCTTCAGCCAGGATAGATTGATTCCAGTGGCATGGAGAGCTCGGGACCCACATCTGGGCATACCCGTCCCACTTGCGGTGACAAATGCAAAAACAACAGTTGATGGACAGAATGCTGAACAATGTCATACATTCACCCCAGTACAGAGATCTGGGTCTAAATCCATCGTTTTTTTGCTCACCATGCCATTCCAGTATGAACCCAGCCATATGCAAATCAGTCTTGACTCTGTGACTCATGGGAACAGTCCAGCCCGAACTGCTAAGCCAGGTCCTGCCTGGACTGGAACCAAGCATCCTAGGACCGGTTTCGGGGTTTCACCTCTCTTCAGCCAGGATAGCTTGATTCCAGTGGCATGGAGAGCACGGGACTCACGTCTGAGCATACCCGTCCCACTCAGGGTGACAAATGCAGAAACAACAGTTGATGGACAGAATGCAGAACAATGTCATACATTCACCCCAGTACAGAGATCTGGGCCTAAATCCATTGTTTTTTTGCTCACCATGCCATCACAGTATGAAATCAGCCATATGCAAATCAGTCTTGACCCTGTGCCTCATGGGAACAGTCCAGCCCGAACTGCTAAGCCAGGTCCTGCCTGGACTGGAACCAAGCATCCTAGGACCGGTTTCGGGGTTTCACCCCTCTTCAGCCAGGATAGCTTGATTCCAGTGGCATGGAGAGCACGGGACTCTAGTCTGAGCATACCCGCCCCACTCGGGGTGACAAATGCAAAAACAACAGTTGATGGACCGAATGCAGAGCAATGTCATACATTCACCCCAGTACAGAAATCTGGGCCTAAATCCATCATTTTTTTGCTCACCATGCCATTCCAGTATGAACCCAGCCATATGCAAATCAGTGTTGACCCTGTGCCTCATGGGAACAGTCCAGCCCGAACTGCTAAGCCAGGTCCTGCCTGGACTGGAACCAAGCATCCTAGGACTGGTTTCGGGGATTCACCCCTCTTCAGCCAGGATAGCTTGATTCCAGTGGCATGGAGAGCACGGGACTCACGTCTGAGCATACCCGTCCCACTCGGGGTGACAAATGCAAAAAAACCAGTTGATGGACAGAATGCAGAACAATGTCATACATTCACCCCAGTACAGAGATCTGGGCCTAAATCCATCATTTTTTTGCTCACCATGCTGTTCCAGTTTGAACCCAGCCATATGCAAATCAGTCTTGACCCTGTGTCTCACGGATACAGTCCAGCCAGAACTGCCAAGCCAGGTCCTCCCTGGACTGGAAACAAGCATCCTAGGACCGGTTTCGGGATGTCACCCCTCTTCAGCCAGGATAGCTTGATTCCAGTGGCATGGAGAGCACGGGACCCACATCGGGGCATACCCGTCCCACTCGGGGTGACAAATGCAAAAACAACAGTTGATGGACAGAATGCAGAACAATGTCGTACATTCACCCCAGTACAGATATCTGGGCCTAAATCCATCGTTTTTTTGCTCACCATGCCATTCCAGTATGAACCCAGCCATATGCAAATCAGTCTTGACCCTGTGCCTCATGGGAACAGTCCAGCCCGAACTGCTAAGCCAGGTCCTGCCTGGACTGGAACCAAGGATCCTAGGACCGGTTTCGGGGTTTCACCCCTCTTCAGCCAGGATAGCTTGATTCCAGTGGCATGGAGAGCACGGGACTCACGTCTGAGCATACCCGTCCCACTCGGGGTGACAAAAGCAAAAACAACAGTTGATGGACAGAATGCAGAACAATGTCATACATTCACCCCAGTACAAAGATCTGGGCCTAAATCCATCGTTTTTTTGCTCACCATGCCGTTCCAGTTTGAACCCAGCCATGTGCAAATCAGTCTTGACCCTGTGTCTCATGGGTACAGTCCAGCCCGGACTGCCAAGCCAGGTCCTCCCTGGACTGGAAACAAGCATCCTAGGACCGGTTTCGGGGTTTCACCCGTCTTCAGCCAGGATAGCTTGATTCCAGTGGCATGGAGAGCACGGGACCCACGTCGGGGCATACCCTTCCCACTCGGGGTGACAAATGCAAAAACAACAGTTGATGGACAGAATGCAGAACAATGTCATACATTCACCCCAGTGCAGAGATCTGGGCCTAAATCCATTGTTTTATTGCTCATTATGCCGTTTCCGTTCGAACCCAGCCATATGCAAATCAGTCTGGACCCTGTGCCTCATGGGTACAGTCCAGCCCGAACTGCCAAGCCAGGTCCTCCCTGGACTGGAAACAAGCATCCTAGGATCGGTTTTGGGGTTTTACCCCTCTACAGCCAGGATAGCTTGATTCCAGTGGCATGGAGAGCACAGGACCAACGTCTGGGCATACCCGTCCCACTCGGGGTGACAAATGCAAAAACAACAGTTAATGGACAGAATGCAGAACAATGTCGTACATTCACCACAGTACAGAGATCTGGGCCTAAATCCATCGTTTTTTTGCTCACCATGCTATTCCAGTTTGAACCCAGCCATATGCAAATCAGTCTTGACCCTGTGCCTCATGGGAACAGTCCAGCCCGAACTGCCAAGCGAGGTCCTCCGTGTACTGGAACCAAGCATCCTAGGACCTGTTTCGGGGTTTCACCCCTCTTCAGACAGGATATCTTGATTCCAGTGGCATGGAGAGCACGGGACCCACGTCTGGGCATTCCATTCCCACTCGGGGTGACAAATGCAAAAACAACAGATGATGAACAGAATGCAGAACAATGTCATACATTCACCCCAGTACAGAGATCTGGGCCTAAATCCATCGTTTTTTTGCTCACCATGCCGTTCCAGTTTGAACCCAGCCATATGCAAATCAGTCTTGACCCTGTGTCTCATGGGTACAGTCCAGCCCGGACTGCCAAGCCAGGTCCTCCCTGGACTGGAAACAAGCATCCTAGGACCGGTTTCGGGGTTTCACCCGTCTTCAGCCAGGATAGCTTGATTCCAGTGGCATGGAGAGCACGGGACCCACGTCTGGGCATACCCTTCCCACTCAGGTTGACAAATGCAAATACAACAATTGATGGACAGAATGCAGAACAATGTCATACATTCACCACAATACAGAGGTCTGGACCTAAATCCATTGTTTGTTTGCTCACCATGCCGTTCCAGTTTGAACCCAGCCATATGCAAATCCGTCTTGACCCTGTGCCTCATGGGTTCAGTCCAGCCCGAACTGCCAAGCCAGGTCCTCCCTGGACTGGAAACAAGCATCCTAGGACCGGTTTTGGGGTTTCACCCGTCTTCAGCCAGGATAGCTTGATTCCAGTGGCATGGAGAGCACGGGACCCACGTCTGGGCACACCCTTCCCACTCAGGATGAGAAATGCAAAAACAACAGTTGATGGACAAAATGCAGAACAATGTCATACATTCACCCCAGTGCAGGGATCTGGGCCTAAATCCATTGTTTTATTGCTCATTATGCTGTTTCCGTTCGAACCCAGCCATATGCAAATCAGTCTGGACCCTGTGCCTCATGGGTACAGTCCAGCCCGAACTGCCAAGCCAGGTCCTCCCTGGACTGGAAACAAGCATCCTAGGACCGGTTTTGGGGTTTCACCCCTCTACAGCCAGGATAGCTTGATTCCAGTGGCATGTAGAGCACAGGACCAACGTCTGAGCATACTCGTCCCACTCGGGTTGACAAATGCAAAAAAAACAGTTGATGGACAGAATGCAGAACAATGTCATACATTCACCCCAGTACAGAGATCTGGGCCTAAATCCATCATTTTTTTGCTCACCATGCTGTTCCAGTTTGAACCCAGCCATATGCAAATCAGTCTTGACACTGTGTCTCATGGATACAGTCCAGCCAGAACTGCCAAGCCAGGTCCTCCCTGGACTGGAAACAAGCATCCTAGGACCGGTTTCGGGATGTCACCCCTCTTCAGCCAGGATAGCTTGATTCCAGTGGCATGGAGAGCACGGGACCCACATCTGGGCATACCCGTCCCACTCGGGTTGACAAATGCAAAAACAACAGTTGATGGACAGAATGCAGAACAATGTACTACATTCACCCCAGTACAGAGATCTGGGTCTAAATCCATAGTTTTTTTGGTCACCATGCCATTCCAGTATCACCCCAGCCATATGCAAATCAGTCTTGACTCTGTGCCTCATGGGAACAGTCCAGCCCGAACTGCTAAGCCAGGTCCTGCCTGGACTGGAACCAAGGATCCTAGGACCGGTTTCGGGGTTTCACCCCTCTTCAGCCAGGATAGCTTGATTCCAGTGGCATGGAGAGCACGGGACTCACGTCTGAGCATACCCGTCCCACTCGGTGTGACAAATGCAAAAACAACAGTTGATGGACAGAATGCAGAACAATGTCATACATTCTCCCCAGTACAGAGATCTGGGCCTAAATCCATCGGTTTTTTGCTCACCATGCCGTTCCAGTTTGAACCCAGCCATGTGCAAATCAGTCTTGACCCTGTGTCTCATGGGTATAGTCCAGCCCGGACTGCCAAGCCAGGTCCTCCCTGGACTGGAAACAAGCATCTTAGGACCGGTTTCGGGGTTTCACCCGTCTTCAGCCAGGATAGCTTGATTCCAGTGGCATGGAGAGCACGGGACCCACGTCGGGGCATACCCTTCCCACTCGGGGTGACAAATGCAAAAACAACAGTTGATGGACAGAATGCAGAACAATGTCATACATTCACCCCAGTGCAGAGATCTGGGCCTAAATCCATTGTTTTATTGCTCATTATGCCGTTTCCGTTCGAACCCAGCCATATGCAAATCAGTCTGGACCCTGCGCCTCATGGGTACAGTCCAGCCCGAACTGCCAAGCCAGGTCCTCCCTGGACTGGAAACAAGCATTCTAGGACCGGTTTTGGGGTTTCACCCCTCTACAGCCAGGTCAGCTTGATTCCAGTGGCATGGAGAGCACAGGACCAACGTCTGGGCATACCCGTCCCACTCGGGGTGACAAATGCAAAAACAACAGTTGATGGACAGAATGCAGAACAATGTCGTACATTCAGCCCAGTACAAAGATCTGGGCCTAAATCCATCGTTTTTTTGCTCACCATGCCGTTCCAGTTTGAACCCAGCCATGTGCAAATCAGTCTTGACCCTGTGTCTCATGGGTACAATCCAGCCCGGACTGCCAAGCCAGGTCCTCCCTGGACTGGAAACAAGCATCCTAGGACCGGTTTCGGGGTTTCACCCGTCTTCAGCCAGGATAGCTTGATTCCAGTGGCATGGAGAGCACGGGACCCACGTCGGGGCATACCCTTCCCACTCGGGGTGACAAATGCAAAAACAACAGTTGATGGACAGAATGCAGAACAATGTCATACATTCACCCCAGTGCAGAGATCTGGGCCTAAATCCATTGTTTTATTGCTCATTATGCAGTTTCCGTTCGAACCCAGCCATATGCAAATCAGTCTGGACCCTGTGCCTCATGGGTACAGTCCAGCCCGAACTGCCAAGCCAGGTCCTCCCTGGACTGGAAACAAGCATCCTAGGATCGGTTTTGGGGTTTTACCCCTCTACAGCCAGGATAGCTTGATTCCAGTGGCATGGAGAGCACAGGACCAACGTCTGGGCATACCCGTCCCACTCGGGGTGACAAATGCAAAAACAACAGTTAATGGACAGAATGCAGAACAATGTCGTACATTCACCACAGTACAGAGATCTGGGCCTAAATCCATCGTTTTTTTGCTCACCATGCTATTCCAGTTTGAACCCAGCCATATGCAAATCAGTCTTGACCCTGTGCCTCATGGGAACAGTGCAGCCCGAACTGCCAAGCGAGGTCCTCCGTGTACTGGAACCAAGCATCCTAGGACCTGTTTCGGGGTTTCACCCCTCTTCAGACAGGATATCTTGATTCCAGTGGCATGGAGAGCACGGGACCCACGTCTGGGCATTCCATTCCCACTCGGGGTGACAAATGCAAAAACAACAGATGATGAACAGAATGCAGAACAATGTCATACATTCACCCCAGTACAGAGATCTGGGCCTAAATCCATCGTTTTTTTGCTCACCATGCCGTTCCAGTTTGAACCCAGCCATATGCAAATCAGTCTTGACCCTGTGTCTCATGGGTACAGTCCAGCCCGGACTGCCAAGCCAGGTCCTCCCTGGACTGGAAACAAGCATCCTAGGACCGGTTTCGGGGTTTCACCCGTCTTCAGCCAGGATAGCTTGATTCCAGTGGCATGGAGAGCACGGGACCCACGTCTGGGCATACCCTTCCCACTCAGGTTGACAAATGCAAATACAACAATTGATGGACAGAATGCAGAACAATGTCATACATTCACCACAGTACAGAGGTCTGGACCTAAATCCATTGTTTGTTTGCTCACCATGCCGTTCCAGTTTGAACCCAGCCATATGCAAATCCGTCTTGACCCTGTGCCTCATGGGTTCAGTCCAGCCCGAACTGCCAAGCCAGGTCCTCCCTGGACTGGAAACAAGCATCCTAGGACCGGTTTTGGGGTTTCACCCGTCTTCAGCCAGGATAGCTTGATTCCAGTGGCATGGAGAGCACGGGACCCACGTCTGGGCACACCCTTCCCACTCAGGATGAGAAATGCAAAAACAACAGTTGATGGACAAAATGCAGAACAATGTCATACATTCACCCCAGTGCAGGGATCTGGGCCTAAATCCATTGTTTTATTGCTCATTATGCTGTTTCCGTTCGAACCCAGCCATATGCAAATCAGTCTGGACCCTGTGCCTCATGGGTACAGTCCAGCCCGAACTGCCAAGCCAGGTCCTCCCTGGACTGGAAACAAGCATCCTAGGACCGGTTTTGGGGTTTCACCCCTCTACAGCCAGGATAGCTTGATTCCAGTGGCATGTAGAGCACAGGACCAACGTCTGAGCATACTCGTCCCACTCGGGTTGACAAATGCAAAAAAAACAGTTGATGGACAGAATGCAGAACAATGTCATACATTCACCCCAGTACAGAGATCTGGGCCTAAATCCATCATTTTTTTGCTCACCATGCTGTTCCAGTTTGAACCCAGCCATATGCAAATCAGTCTTGACACTGTGTCTCATGGATACAGTCCAGCCAGAACTGCCAAGCCAGGTCCTCCCTGGACTGGAAACAAGCATCCTAGGACCGGTTTCGGGATGTCACCCCTCTTCAGCCAGGATAGCTTGATTCCAGTGGCATGGAGAGCACGGGACCCACATCTGGGCATACCCGTCCCACTCGGGTTGACAAATGCAAAAACAACAGTTGATGGACAGAATGCAGAACAATGTACTACATTCACCCCAGTACAGAGATCTGGGTCTAAATCCATAGTTTTTTTGGTCACCATGCCATTCCAGTATCACCCCAGCCATATGCAAATCAGTCTTGACTCTGTGCCTCATGGGAACAGTCCAGCCCGAACTGCTAAGCCAGGTCCTGCCTGGACTGGAACCAAGGATCCTAGGACCGGTTTCGGGGTTTCACCCCTCTTCAGCCAGGATAGCTTGATTCCAGTGGCATGGAGAGCACGGGACTCACGTCTGAGCATACCCGTCCCACTCGGTGTGACAAATGCAAAAACAACAGTTGATGGACAGAATGCAGAACAATGTCATACATTCTCCCCAGTACAGAGATCTGGGCCTAAATCCATCGGTTTTTTGCTCACCATGCCGTTCCAGTTTGAACCCAGCCATGTGCAAATCAGTCTTGACCCTGTGTCTCATGGGTATAGTCCAGCCCGGACTGCCAAGCCAGGTCCTCCCTGGACTGGAAACAAGCATCTTAGGACCGGTTTCGGGGTTTCACCCGTCTTCAGCCAGGATAGCTTGATTCCAGTGGCATGGAGAGCACGGGACCCACGTCGGGGCATACCCTTCCCACTCGGGGTGACAAATGCAAAAACAACAGTTGATGGACAGAATGCAGAACAATGTCATACATTCACCCCAGTGCAGAGATCTGGGCCTAAATCCATTGTTTTATTGCTCATTATGCCGTTTCCGTTCGAACCCAGCCATATGCAAATCAGTCTGGACCCTGCGCCTCATGGGTACAGTCCAGCCCGAACTGCCAAGCCAGGTCCTCCCTGGACTGGAAACAAGCATTCTAGGACCGGTTTTGGGGTTTCACCCCTCTACAGCCAGGTCAGCTTGATTCCAGTGGCATGGAGAGCACAGGACCAACGTCTGGGCATACCCGTCCCACTCGGGGTGACAAATGCAAAAACAACAGTTGATGGACAGAATGCAGAACAATGTCGTACATTCAGCCCAGTACAGAGATCTGGGCCTAAATCCATCGTTTTTTTGCTCACCATGCCATTCCAGTATGAAACCAGCCATATGCAAATCAGTCTTGACCCTGTGCCTCATGGGAACAGTCCAGCCCGAACTGCTAAGCCAGGTCCTGCCTGGACTGGAACCAAGGATCCTAGGACCGGTTTCGGGGTTTCACCCCTCTTCAGCCAGGATAGCTTGATTCCAGTGGCATGGAGAGCACAGGACTCACGTCTGAGCATACCCGTCCCACTCGGGGTGACAAATGCAAAAACAACAGTTGATGGACAGAATGCAGAACAATGTCATACATTCACCCCAGTACAGAGATCTGGGCCTAAATCCATTGTTTTTTTGCTGACCATGCCATTCCAGTATGAAATCAGCCATATGCAAATCAGTCTTGACCCTGTGCCTCATGGGAACAGTCCAGCCCGAACTTCTAAGCCAGGTCCTGCCTGGACTGGAACCAATCATCCTAGGACCGGTTTCAGGGTTTCACCGCTCTTCAGCCAGGATAGCTTGATTCCAGTGGCATGGAGCGCACGGGACTCTAGTCTGAGCATACCCGTCCCACTCGGGGTGACAAATGCAAAAACAACAGTTGGTGGACAGAATGCAGAGCAATGTCATACATTCACCCCAGTATAGAGATCTGGGCCTAAATCCATCATTTTTTTGCTCACCATGCCATTCCAGTATGAACCCAGCCATATACAAATCAGTGTTGACCCTGTGCCTCATGGGAACAGCCCAGCCCGAACTGCTAAGCCAGGTCCTGCCTGGACTGGAACCAAGCATCCTAGGACTGGTTTCGGGGATTCACCCCTCTTCAGCCAGGATAGCTTGATTCCAGTGGCATGGAGAGCACAGGACTCACGTCTGAGCATACCCGTCCTACTCGGGGTGACAAATGCAAAAAAAACAGTTGATGGACAGCATGCAGAACAATGTCATACATTCACCCCAGTACAGAGATCTGGGCCTAAATCCATCAGTTTTTTTACTCACCATGCTCTTCCAGTTTGAACCCAGCCATATGCAAATCAGTCTTGACCCTGTGTCTCATGGATACAGTCCAGCCAGAACTGCCAAGCCAGGTCCTCCCTGGACTGGAAACAAGCATCCTAGGACCGGTTTCAGGATGTCACCCCTCTTCAGCCAGGATAGCTTGATTCCAGTGGCATGGAGAGCATGGGACCCACATCTGGGCATACCCGTCCCACTCGGGTTGGCAAATGCAAAAACAACAGATGATGAACAGAATGCAGAACAATGTCATACATTCACCCCAGTACAGAGATCTGGGCCTAAATCCATCGTTTTTTTGCGCACCATGCCGTTCCAGTTTGAACCCAGCCATATGCAAATCAGTCTTGACCCTGTGTCTCATGGGTACAGTCCAGCCCGGACTGCCAAGCCAGGTCCTCCCTGGACTGGAAACAAGCATCCTAGGACCGGTTTCGGGGTTTCACCCGTCTTCAGCCAGGATAGCTTGATTCCAGTGGCATGGAGAGCACGGGACCCACGTCTGGGCATACCCTTCCCACTCAGGTTGACAAATGCAAATACAACAATTGATGGACAGAATGCAGAACAATGTCATACATTCACCACAGTACAGAGGTCTGGACCTAAATCCATTGTTTGTTTGCTCACCATGCCGTTCCAGTTTGAACCCAGCCATATGCAAATCCATCTTGACCCTGTGCCTCATGGGTTCAGTCCAGCCCGAACTGCCAAGCCAGGTCCTCCCTGGACTGGAAACAAGCATCCTAGGACCGGTTTTGGGGTTTCACCCGTCTTCAGCCAGGATAGCTTGATTCCAGTGGCATGGAGAGCACGGGACCCACGTCTGGGCATACCCGTCCCACTCGGGTTGGCAAATGCAAAAACAACAGTTGATGGACAGAATGCAGAACAATGTCATACATTCACCCCAGTGCAGAGATCTGGGCCTAAATCCATTGTTTTATTGCTCACCATGCCATTCCAGTATGAACCCAGCCATATACAAATCAGTGTTGACCCTGTGCCTCATGGGAACAGCCCAGCCCGAACTGCTAAGCCAGGTCCTGCCTGGACTGGAACCAAGCATCCTAGGACTGGTTTCGGGGATTCACCCCTCTTCAGCCAGGATAGCTTGATTCCAGTGGCATGGAGAGCACAGGACTCACGTCTGAGCATACCCGTCCTACTCGGGGTGACAAATGCAAAAAAAACAGTTGATGGACAGCATGCAGAACAATGTCATACATTCACCCCAGTACAGAGATCTGGGCCTAAATCCATCAGTTTTTTTACTCACCATGCTCTTCCAGTTTGAACCCAGCCATATGCAAATCAGTCTTGACCCTGTGTCTCATGGATACAGTCCAGCCAGAACTGCCAAGCCAGGTCCTCCCTGGACTGGAAACAAGCATCCTAGGACCGGTTTCAGGATGTCACCCCTCTTCAGCCAGGATAGCTTGATTCCAGTGGCATGGAGAGCATGGGACCCACATCTGGGCATACCCGTCCCACTCGGGTTGGCAAATGCAAAAATAACAGTTGATGGACAGAATGCAGAACAATGTCATACATTCACCCCAGTACAGAGATCTGGGTCTAAATCCATCGTTTTTTTGCTCACCATGCCATTCCAGTATCACCCCAGCCATATGCAAATCAGTCTTGACTCTGTGGCTCATGGGAACAGTCCAGCCCGAACTGCTAAGCCAGGTCCAGCCTGGACTGGAACCAAGGATTCTAGGACCGGTTTCGGGGTTTTACCCCTCTTCAGCCAGGATAGCTTGATTCCAGTGGCATGGAGAGCACGGGACTCACGTCTGAGCATACCCGTCCCACTCGGGGTGACAAATGCAAAAACAACAGTTGATGGACAGAATGCATAACGATGTCATACATTCACCCCAGTACAGAGATCTGGGCCTAAATCCATCGTTTTTTGCTCACCATGCCGTTCCAGTTTGAACTCATCCATATGCAAATCAGTCTTGACCCTGTGCCTCATGGGTACAGTCCAGCCCGAACTGCCAAGCCAGGTCCTCCCTGGACTGGAAACAAGCATCCTAGGACCGGTTTCGGGGTTTCACCCCTCTTCAGCCAGGATAGATTGATTCCAGTGGCATGGAGAGCTCGGGACCCACATCTGGGCATACCCGTCCCACTCGCGGTGACAAATGCAAAAACAACAGTTGATGGACAGAATGCAGAACAATGTCATACATTCACCCCAGTACAGAGATCTGGGTCTAAATCCATCGTTTTTTTTGCTCACCATGCCATTCCAGTATGAACCCAGCCATATGCAAATCAGTCTTGACTCTGTGCCTCATGGGAACAGTCCAGCCCGAACTGCTAAGCCAGGTCCTGCCTGGACTGGAACCAAGCATCCTAGGACCGGTTTCGGGGTTTCACCCCTCCTCAGCCAGGATAACTTGATTCCAGTGGCATGCAGAGCACGGGACTCACGTCTGAGCATACCCGTCCCACTCAGGGTGACAAATGCAGAAACAACAGTTGATGGACAGAATGCAGAACAATGTCATACATTCACCCCAGTACAGAGATCTGGGCCTAAATCCATTGTTTTTTTGCTCACCATGCCATCCCAGTATGAAATCAGCCATATGCAAATCAGTCTTGACCCTGTGCCTCATGGGAACAGTCCAGCCCGAACTGCTAAGCCAGGTCCTGCCTGGACTGGAACCAAGCATCCTAGGACCGGTTTCGGGGTTTCACCCCTCTTCAGCCAGGATAGCTTGATTCCAGTGGCATGGAGAGCACGGGACTCTAGTCTGAGCATACCCGTCCCACTCGGGGTGACAAATGCAAAAACAACAGTTGATGGACAGAATGCAGAACAATGTCATACATTCTCCCCAGTACAGAGATCTGGGCCTAAATCCATCGGTTTTTGCTCACCATGCCGTTCCAGTTTGAACCCAGCCATGTGCAAATCAGTCTTGACCCTGTGTCTCATGGGTACAGTCCAGCCCGGACTGCCAAGCCAGGTCCTCCCTGGACTGGAAACAAGCATCTTAGGACCGGTTTCGGGGTTTCATCCGTCTTCAGCCAGGATAGCTTGATTCCAGTGGCATGGAGAGCACGGGACCCACGTCGGGGCATACCCTTCCCACTCGGGGTGACAAATGCAAACACAACAGTTGATGGACAGAATGCCGAACAATGTCATACATTCACCCCAGTGCAGAGATCTGGGCCTAAATCCATTGTTTTATTGCTCATTATGCCGTTTCTGTTCGAACCCAGCCATATGCAAATCAGTCTGGACCCTGTGCCTCATGGGTACAGTCCAGCCCGAACTGCCAAGCCAGGTCCTCCCTGGACTGGAAACAAGCATCCTAGGACTGGTTTTGGGGTTTCACCCCTCTACAGCCAGGATAGCTTGATTCCAGTGGCATGGAGAGCACAGGACCAACGTCTGAGCATACCCGTCCCACTCGTGGTGACAAATGCAAAAACAACAGTTGATGGACAGAATGCAGAACAATGTCGTACATTCACCCCAGTACAGAGATCTGGGCCTAAATCCATAATTTTTTTGCTCACCATGCCATTCCAGTATGAACCCAGCCATATGCAAATCAGTCTTGACCCTGTGCCTCATGGGAACAGTCCAGCCCGAACTGCTAAGCCAGGTCCTGCCTGGACTGGAACCAAGGATCCTAGGACCGGTTTCGGGGTTTCACCCCTCTTCAGCCAGGATAGCTTGATTCCAGTGGCATGGAGAGCACGGGACTCACGTCTGAGCATACCAGTCCCACTCGGGGTGACAAATGCAAAAACAACAGTTGATGGACAGAATGCAGAACAATGTCATACATTCACCCCAGTACAGAGATCTGGGCCTAAATCCATTGTTTTTTTGCTCACCATGCCATTCCAGTATGAAATCAGCCATATGCAAATCAGTCTTGACCCTGTGCCTCATGGGAACAGTCCAGCCCGAACTTCTAAGCCAGGTCCTGCCTGGACTGGAACCAAGCATCCTAGGACCGGTTTCAGGGTTTCACCCCTCTTCAGCCAGGATAGCTTGATTCCAGTGGCATGGAGAGCACGGGCCTCTAGTCTGAGCATACCCGTCCCACTCGGGGTGACAAATGCAAAAACAACAGTTGATGTACAGAATGCAGAGCAATGTCATACATTCACCCCAGTATAGAGATCTGGGCCTAAATCCATCATTTTTTTGCTCACCATGCCATTCCAGTATGAACCCAGCCATATACAAATCAGTGTTGACCCTGTGCCTCATGGGAACAGACCAGCCCGAACTGCTAAGCCAGGTCCTGCCTGGACTGGAACCAAGCATCCTAGGACTGGTTTCGGGGATTCACCCCTCTTCAGCCAGGATAGCTTGATTCCAGTGGCATGGAGAGCACAGGACTCACGTCTGAGCATACCCGTCCCACTCGGGGTGACAAATGCAAAAAAAAACGTTGATGGACAGCATGCAGAACAATGTCATACATTCACCCCAGTACAGAGATCTGGGCCTAAATCCATCAGTTTTTTTGCTCACCATGCTGTTCCAGTTTGAACCCAGCCATATGCAAATCAGTCTTGACCCTGTGTCTCATGGATACAGTCCAGCCAGAACTGCCAAGCCAGGTCCTCCCTGGACTGGAAACAAGCATCCTAGGACCGGTTTCGGGATGTCACCCCTCTTCAGCCAGGATAGCTTGATTCCAGTGGCATGGAGAGCACGGGACCCACATCTGGGCATACCCGTCCCACTCGGGTTGGCAAATGCAAAAACAACAGTTGATGGACAGAATGCAGAACAATGTCATACATTCACCCCAGTACAGAGATCTGGGTCTAAATCCATCATTTTTTTGCTCACCATGCCATTCCAGTATCACCCCAGCCATATGCAAATCAGTCTTGACTCTGTGGCTCATGGGAACAGTCCAGCCCGAACTGCTAAGCCAGGTCCTGCCTGGTCTGGAACCAAGGATTCTAGGACCGGTTTCGGGGTTTCACCCCTCTTCAGCCAGGATAGCTTGATTCCAGTGGCATGGAGAGCACGGGACTCACGTCTGAGCATACCCGTCCCACTCGGGGTGACAAATGCAAAAACAACAGTTGATGGACAGAATGCATAACGATGTCATACATTCACCCCAGTTCAGAGATCTGGGCCTAAATCCATCGTTTTTTGCTCACCATGCCGTTCCAGTTTGAACTCATCCATATGCAAATCAGTCTTGACCCTGTGCCTCATGGGTACAGTCCAGCCCGAACTGCCAAGCCAGGTCCTCCCTGGACAGGAAACAAGCATCCTAGGACCGGTTTCGGGGTTTCACCCCTCTTCAGCCATGATAGATTGATTCCAGTGGCATGGAGAGCTCAGGTCCAACATCTGGGTATACCCGTCCCACTCGCGGTGACAAATGCAAAAACAACAGTTGATGGACAGAATGCAGAGCAATGTCATACATTCACCCCAGTACAGAGATCTGGGCCTAAATCCATCATTTATTTGCTCACCATGCCATTCCAGTATGAACCCAGCCATATGCAAATCAGTGTTGACCCTGTGCCTCATGGGAACAGTCCAGCCCGAACTGCTAAGCCAGGTCCTGCCTGGACTGGAACCAAGCATCCTAGGACTGGTTTCGGGGATTCACCCCTCTTCAGCCAGGATAGCTTGATTCCAGTGGCATGGAGAGCACGGGACTCACGTCTGAGCATACCCGTCCCACTCGGGGTGACAAATGCAAAAAAAACAGTTGATGGACAGAATGCAGAACAATGTCATACATTCACCCCAGTACAGAGATCTGGGCCTAAATCCATCGTTTTTTTGCTCACCATGCTGTTCCAGTTTGAACCCAGCCATATGCAAATCAGTCTTGACCCTGTGTCTCACGGATACAGTCCAGCCAGAACTGCCAAGCCAGGTCCTCGCTGGACTGGAAACAAGCATCCTAGGACCGGTTTCGGGATGTCACCCCTCTTCAGCCAGGATAGCTTGATTCCAGTGGCATGGAGAGCACGGGACCCACATCGGGGCATACCCGTCCCACTCGGGGTGACAAATGCAAAAACAACAGTTGATGGACAGAATGCAGAACAATGTCGTACATTCACCCCAGTACAGAGATCTGGGCCTAAATCCATCGTTTTTTTGCTCACCATGCCATTCCAGTATGAACCCAGCCATATGCAAATCAGTCTTGACCCTTTGCCTCATGGGAACAGTCCAGCCCGAACTGCTAAGCCAGGTCCTGCCTGGACTGGAACCAAGGATCCTAGGACCGGTTTCGGGGTTTCACCCCTCTTCAGCCAGGATAGCTTGATTCCAGTGGCATGGAGAGCACGGGACTCACGTCTGAGCATACCCGTCCCACTCGGGGTGACAAATGCAAAAACAACAGTTGATGGACAGAATGCAGAACAATGTCATACATTCACCCCAGTACAGAGATCTTGGCCTAAATCCATCGGTTTTTTGCTCACCATGCCGTTCCAGTTTGAACCCAGCCATGTGCAAATCAGTCTTGACCCTGTGTCTCATGGGTACAGTCCAGCCCGGACTGCCAAGCCAGGTCCTCCCTGGACTGGAAACAAGCATCCTAGGACCGGTTTCGGGGTTTCACCCGTCTTCAGCCAGGATAGCTTGATTCCAGTGGCATGGAGAGCACGGGACCCACGTCGGGGCATACTCTTCCCACTCGGGGTGACAAATGCAAAAACAACAGTTGATGGACAGAATGCAGAACAATGTCATACATTCACCCCAGTGCAGAGATCTGGGCCTAAATCCATTGTTTTATTGCTCATTATGCCGTTTCCGTTCGAACCCAGCCATATGCAAAGCAGTCTGGACCCTGTGCCTCATGGGTACAGTCCAGCCCGAACTGCCAAGCCAGGTCCTCCCTGGACTGGAAACAAGCATCCTAGGACCGGTTTTGGGGTTTCACCCCTCTACAGCCAGGATAGCTTGATTCCAGTGGCATGGAGAGCACGGGACCCACATCGGGGCATACCCGTCCCACTCGGGGTGACAAATGCAAAAACAACAGTTGATGGACAGAATGCAGAACAATGTCGTACATTCACCCCAGTACAGAGATCTGGGCCTAAATCCATCGTTTTTTTGCTCACCATGCCATTCCAGTATGAACCCAGCCATATGCAAATCAGTCTTGACCCTTTGCCTCATGGGAACAGTCCAGCCCGAACTGCTAAGCCAGGTCCTGCCTGGACTGGAACCAAGGATCCTAGGACCGGTTTCGGGGTTTCACCCCTCTTCAGCCAGGATAGCTTGATTCCAGTGGCATGGAGAGCACGGGACTCACGTATGAGCATACCCGTCCCACTCGGGGTGACAAATGCAAAAACAACAGTTGATGGACAGAATGCAGAACAATGTCATACATTCACCCCAGTACAGAGATCTTGGCCTAAATCCATCGGTTTTTTGCTCACCATGCCGTTCCAGTTTGAACCCAGCCATGTGCAAATCAGTCTTGACCCTGTGTCTCATGGGTACAGTCCAGCTCGGACTGCCAAGCCAGGTCCTCCCTGGACTGGAAACAAGCATCCTAGGACCGGTTTCGGGGTTTCACCCGTCTTCAGCCAGGATAGCTTGATTCCAGTGGCATGGAGAGCACGGGACCCACGTCGGGGCATACCCTTCCCACTCGGGGTGACAAATGCAAAAACAACAGTTGATGGACAGAATGCAGAACAATGTCATACATTCACCCCAGTGCAGAGATATGGGCCTAAATCCATTGTTTTATTGCTCATTATGCCGTTTCCGTTCGAACCCAGCCATATGCAAATCAGTCTGGACCCTGTGCCTCATGGGTACAGTCCAGCCCGAACTGCCAAGCCAGGTCGTCCCTGGACTGGAAACAAGCATCCTAGGACCGGTTTTGGGGTTTCACCCCTCAACAGCCAGGATAGCTTGATTCCAGTGGCATGGAGAGCACGGGACCCACGTCTGGGCATTCCATTCCCACTCGGGGTGACAAATGCAAAAACAACAGATGATGAACAGAATGCAGAACAATGTCATACATTCACCCCAGTACAGAGATCTGGGCCTAAATCCATCGTTTTTTTGCTCACCATGCCGTTCCAGTTTGAACCCAGCCATATGCAAATCAGTCTTGACCCTGTGTCTCATTGGTACAGTCCAGCCCGGACTGCCAAGCCAGGTCCTCCCTGGACTGGAAACAAGCATCCTAGGACCGGTTTCGGGGTTTCACCTGTCTTCAGCCAGGATAGCTTGATTCCAGTGGCATGGAGAGCACGGGACCCACGTCTGGGCATACCCTTCCCACTCAGGTTGACAAATGCAAATACAACAATTGATGGACAGAATGCAGAACAATGTCATACATTCACCACAGTACAGAGGTCTGGACCTAAATCCATTGTTTGTTTGCTCACCATGCCGTTCCAGTTTGAACCCAGCCATATGCAAATCCGTCTTGACCCTGTGCCTCATGGGTTCAGTCCAGCCCGAACTGCCAAGCCAGGTCCTCCCTGGACTGGAAACAAGCATCCTAGGACTGGTTTTGGGGTTTCACCCGTCTTCAGCCAGGATAGCTTGATTCCAGTGGCATGGAGAGCACGGGACCCACGTCTGGGCACACCCTTCCCACTCAAGATGAGAAATCCAAAAACAACAGTTGATGGAAAAAAAGAAAGAACAATGTCATACATTCACCCCAGTGCAGAGATCTGGGCCTAAATCCATTGTTTTATTGCTCATTATGCTGTTTCCGTTCAAACCCAGCCATATGCAAATCAGTCTGGACCCTGTGCCTCATGGGTACAGTCCAGCCCGAACTGCCAAGCCAGGTCCTCCCTGGACTGGAAGCAAGCATCCTAGGACCGGTTTTGGGGTTTCACCCCTCTACAGCCAGGATAGCTTGATTCCAGTGGCATGGAGAGCACAGGACCAACGTCTGGGCATACCCGTCCCACTCGGGGTGACAAATGCAAAAACAACAGTTGATGGACAGAATGCAGAACAATGTCGTACATTCACCCCAGTACAGAGATCTGGGCCTAAATCCATCGTTTTTTTGCTCACCATGCTATTCCAGTTTGAACCCAGCCATATGCAAATCAGTCTTGACCCTGTGCCTCATGTGAACAGTCCAGCCCGAACTGCCAAGCGAGGTCCTCCCTGTACTGGAACCAAGCATCCTAGGACCGGTTTCGGGGTTTCACCCCTCTTCAGACAGGATAGCTTGATTCCAGTGGCATGGAGAGCACGGGACCCACGTCTGGGCATTCCATTCCCACTCGGGGTGACAAATGCAAAAACAACAGATGATGAACAGAATGCAGAACAATGTCATACATTCACCCCAGTACAGAGATCTGGGCCTAAATCCATTGTTTTTTTGCTCAACATGCCGTTCCATTTTGAACCCAGCCATATGCAAATCAGTCTTGACCCTGTGTCTCATGGGTACAGTCCAGCCCGGACTGCCAAGCCAGGTCCTCCCTGGACTGGAAACAAGCATCCTAGGACCGGTTTTGGGGTTTCACCCGTCTTCAGCCAGGATAGCTTGATTCCAGTGGCATGGAGAGCACGGGACCCACGTCTGGGCATACCCTTCCCACTCAGGTTGACAAATGCAAATACAACAATTGATGGACAGAATGCAGAACAATGTCATACATTCACCACAGTACAGAGGTCTGGACCTAAATCCATTGTTTGTTTGCTCACCATGCCGTTCCAGTTTGAACCCAGCCATATGCAAATCCGTCTTGACCCTGTGCCTCATGGGTTCAGTCCAGCCCGAACTGCCAATCCAGGTCCTCCCTGGACTGGAAACAAGCATCCTAGGACCGGTTTCGGGGTTACACCCGTCTTCAGCCAGGATAGCTTGATTCCAGTGGCATAGAGAGCACGGGACCCATGTCTGGGCACACCCTTCCCACTCAGGATGAGAAATGCAAAAACAACAGTTGATGGACAGAATGCAGAACAATGTCGTACATTCACCCCAGTACAGAGATCTGGGCCTAAATCCATCGTTTTTTTGCTCACCATGCTATTCCAGTTTGAACCCAGCCATATGCAAATCAGTCTTGACCCTGTGCCTCATGGGAACAGTCCAGCCCGAACTGCCAAGCGAGGTCCTCCCTGTACTGGAACCAAGCATCCTAGGACCGGTTTCGGGGTTTCACCCCTCTTCAGACAGGATAGCTTGATTCCAGTGGCATGGAGAGCACGGGACCCACGTCTGGGCACACCCTTCCCACTCAGGATGAGAAATGCAAAAACAACAGTTGATGGACAAAATGCAGAACAATGTCATACATTCACCCCAGTACAGAGATCTGGGCCTAAATCCATCGTTTTATTGCTCAACATGCCGTTCCGGTATGAACCCAGCCATATGCAAATCAGTCTTGACCCTGTGCCTCATGGGTACAGTCCAGCCCGAACTTCCAATCCAGGTCCTCCCTGGACTGGAAACAAGCATCCGAGGACCGGTTTCGGGGTTCCACCCCTCTTCAGCCAGGATAGCTTGATTCCAGTGGCATGGAGAGCACGGGACCCACGTCGGGGCATACCCTTCCCACTCGGGGTGACAAATGCAAAAACAACAGTTGATGGACAGAATGCAGAACAATGTGAAACCTTCACCCCATTTTAGAGATCTGGGCCTAAATCCATCGTTTTATTGCTCACCATGCCGTTCCAGTTTGAACCCAGCCATATGCAAATCAGTCTTGACCCTGTGCCTCATGGGTACAGTCCAGCCCGAACTGCCAAGCCAGGTCCTCCCTGGACTGGAAACAAGCATCCTAGGACCGGTTTCGGGGTTTCACCCACCTTCAGCCAGGATAGCTTGATTTCAGTGGCATGGAGAGCATGGGATCCACGTCTGGGCATACCCTTCCCACTCAGGGTTACAAATGCAAAAACAATAGTTGATGGACAGAATGCAGAACAATGTCATACATTCACCCCAGTACAGAGATCTGGGCCTAAATCCATTGTTTTTTTGCTCACCATGCTTTTCCAGTTTGAACCCAGCCATATGCAAATCAGTCTTGACCCTGTGCCTCATGGGTACAGTCCAGCCCAAACTGCCAAGCCAGGTCCTCCCTGGACTGGAAACAAGCATCCTAGCACTGGTTTCGGGGTTTCACCCCTCTTCAGCCAGTGGTATGGAGAGCACGGGACCCACGTCTGGGCATACCCTTCCCACTCGGGGTGACAAATGCAAAAACAACAGTTGATGGACAGAATCCAGAACAATGTCATATATTCACCCCAGTACAGAGATCTGGGCCTAAATCCATCATTTTTTTGCTCTCCATGCCGTTCCAGTTTGAACCCAGCAATATGCAAATCAGTCTTGACTCTGTGCCTCATGGGTACTGTCCAGCCCGAACTGCCAAGCCAGGTCCTCCCTGGACTGTAAACAAGCATGCTAGGACCGGTTTTGGGGTTTCACCCCTCTACAGCCAGGATAGCTTGATTCCAGTGGCATGGAGAGCACAGGACCAACGTCTGGGCATACCCGTCCCACTCGGGGTGACAAATGCAAAAACAACAGTTGATGGACAGAATGCAGAACAATGTCGTACATTCACCCCAGTACAGAGATCTGGGCCTAAATCCATCGTTTTTTTGCTCACCATGCCATTCCAGTATGAACCCAGCCATATGCAAATCAGTCTTGACCCTGTGCCTCATGGGAACAGTCCAGCCCGAACTGCTAAGCCAGGTCCTGCCTGGACTGGAACCAAGGATCCTAGGACCGGTTTTGGGGTTTCATCCTTCTTCAGCCAGGATAGCTTGATTCCAGTGGCATGGAGAGCACGGGACTCACGTCTGAGCATACCCGTCCCTCTCGGGGTGACAAATGCAAAAACAACAGTTGATGGACAGAATGCAGAACAATCTCATACATTCACCCCAGTACATAGATCTGGGCCTAAATCCATTGTTTTTTTGCTCACCATGCCATTCCAGTATGAAATCAGCCATATGCAAATCAGTCTTGACCATGTGCCACATGGGAACAGTCCAGCCCGAACTGCTAAGCCAGGTCCTGCCTGGACTGGAATCAAGCATCCTAGGACCGGTTTCAGGGTTTCACCCCTCTTCAGCCAGGATAGCTTGATTCCAGTGGCATGGAGAGCACGGGACTCTAGTCTGAGCATACCCGTCCCACTCGGGGTGACAAATGCAAAAAAAACAGTTGATGGACATCATGCAGAACAATGTCATACATTCACCCCAGTACAGAGATCTGGGCCGAAATCCATCAGTTTTTTTGCTCACCATGCTGTTCCAGTTTGAACCCAGCCATATGCAAATCAGTCTTGACCCTGTGTCTCATGGATACAGTCCAGCCAGAACTGCCAAGCCAGGTCCTCCCTGGACTGGAACCAAGCATCCTAGGACCGGTTTCAGGGATTCACCCCTCTTCAGCCAGGATAGCTTGATTCCAGTGGCATGGAGAGCACAGGACTCACGTCTGAGCATACCCGTCCCACCCGGGGTGACAAATGAAAAAACAACAGTTGATGGACAGAATGCAGAACAATGTCATACATTCACCCCAGTACAGAGTTCTGGGTCTAAATCCATCGTTTTTTTGCTCACCATGCCATTCCAGTATCACCCCAGCCATATGCAAATCAGTCTTGACTCTGTGGCTCATGGGAACAGTCCAGTCCGAACTGCTAAGCCAGGTCCTGCCTGGACTGGAACCAAGGATTCTAGGACCGGTTTCGGGGTTTCACCCCTCTTCAGCCAGGATAGCTTGATTTCAGGGGCATGGAGAGCACGGGACTCACGTCTGAGCATACCCGTCCCACTCGGTGTGACAAATGCAAAAACAACAGTTGATGGACAGAATGCATAACAATGTCATACATTCACCCCAGTACAGAGATCTGGGCCTAAATCCATTGTTTTTTGCTCACCATGCCGTTCCAGTTTGAACTCATCCATATGCAAATCTGTCTTGACCCTGTGCCTCATGGGTACAGTCCAGCCCGAACTGCCAAGCCAGGTCCTCCCTGGACTGGAAACAAGCATCCTAGGACCGTTTTCGGGGTTTCACCCCTCTTCAGCCAGGATAGATTGATTCCAGTGGCATGGAGAGCTCGGGACCCACATCTGGGCATACCCGTCCCACTCGGGGTGACAAATGCAAAAACAACAGTTGATGGACAGAATGCAGAACAATGTCATACATTCACCCCAGTACAGAGATCTGGGTCTAAATCCATCGTTTTTTTGCTCACCATGCCATTCCAGTATGAACCCAGCCATATGCAAATCAGTCTTGACTCTGTGCCTCATGGGAACAGTCCAGCCCGAACTGCTAAGCCAGGTCCTGCCTGGACTGGAACCAAGGATCCTAGGACCGGTTTTGGGGTTTCATCCCTCTTCAGCCAGGATAGCTTGATTCCAGTGGCATGGAGAGCACGGGACTCACGTCTAAGCATACCCGTCCCACTCGGGGTGACAAATGCAAAAACAACAGTTGATGGCCAGAATGCAGAACAATCTCATACATTCACCCCAGTACAGAGATCTGGGCCTAAATCCATTGATTTTTTGCTCACCATGCCATTCCAGTATGAAATCAGCCATATGCAAATCAGTCTTGACCCTGTGCCACATGGGAACAGTCCAGCCCGAACTGCTAAGCCAGGTCCTGCCTGGACTGGAATCAAGCATCCTAGGACCGGTTTCAGGGTTTCACCCCTCTTCAGCCAGGATAAGTTGATTCCAGTGGCATGGAGAGCACGGGACTCTAGTCTGAGCATACCCGTCCCACTCGGGGTGACAAATGCAAAAAAAACAGTTGATGGACATCATGCAAAACAATGTCATACATTCACCCCAGTACAGAGATCTGGGCCTAAATCCATCAGTTTTTTTGCTCACCATGCTGTTCCAGTTTGAACCCAGCCATATGCAAATCAGTCTTGACCCTGTGTCTCATGGATACAGTCCAGCCAGAACTGCCAAGCCAGGTCCTCCCTGGACTGGAACCAAGCATCCTAGGACCGGTTTCAGGGATTCACCCCTCTTCAGCCAGGATAGCTTGATTCCAGTGGCATGGAGAGCACAGGACTCACGTCTGAGCATACCCGTCCCACTCGGGGTGACAAATGAAAAAACAACAGTTGATGGACAGAATGCAGAACAATGTCATACATTCACCCCAGTACAGAGTTCTGGGTCTAAATCCATCGTTTTTTTGCTCACCATGCCATTCCAGTATCACCCCAGCCATATGCAAATCAGTCTTGACTCTGTGGCTCATGGGAACAGTCCAGCCCGAACTGCTAAGCCAGGTCCTGCCTGGACTGGAACCAAGGATTCTAGGACCGGTTTTGGGGTTTCACCCCTCTTCAGCCAGGATAGTTTGATTTCAGTGGCATGGAGAGCACGGGATTCACGTCTGAGCATACCCGTCCCACTCGGGGTGACAAATGCAAAAACAACAGTTGATGGACAGAATGCAGAACAATCTCATACATTCACCCCAGTACAGAGATCTGGGCCTAAATCCATTGTTTTTTGCTCACCATGCCGTTCCAGTTTGAACTCATCCATATGCAAATCTGTCTTGACCCTGTGCCTCATGGGTACAGTCCAGCCCGAACTGCCAAGCCAGGTCCTCCCTGGACTGGAAACAAGCATCCTAGGACCGTTTTCGGGGTTTCACCCCTCTTCAGCCAGGATAGATTGATTCCAGTGGCATGGAGAGCTCGGGACTCACGTCTGAGCATACCCGTCCCACTCAGGGTGACAAACGCAGAAACAACAGTTGATGGACAGAATGCAGAACAATGTCATACATTCACCCCAGTACAGAGATCTGGGCCTAAATCCATTGTTTTTTTGCTCACCATGCCATTCCAGTATGAACCCAGCCATATGCAAATCAGTCTTGACTCTGTGCCTCATGGGAACAGTCCAGCCCGAACTGCTAAGCCAGGTCCTGCCTGGACTGGAACCAAGCATCCTAGGACCGGTTTTGGGGTTTCACCCCTCTTCAGCAAGGATAGCTTGATTCCAGTGGCATGGAGAGCACGGGACTCACGTCTGAGCATACCCGTCCCACTCAGGGTGACAAACGCAGAAACAACAGTTGATGGACAGAATGCAGAACAATGTCATACATTCACCCCAGTACAGAGATCTGGGCCTAAATCCATTGTTTTTTTGCTCACCATGCCATTCCAGTATGAAAGCAGCCATATGCAAATCAGTCTTGACCCTGTGCCTCATGGGAACAGTCCAGCCCGAACTGCTAAGCCAGGTCCTGCCTGGACTGGAACCAAGCATCCTAGGACCGGTTTCGGGGTTTCACCCCTCTTCAGCCAGGATAGCTTGATTCCAGTGGCATGGAGAGCACGGGACTCTAGTCTGAGCATACCCGCCCCACTCGGGGTGACAAATGCAAAAACAACAGTTGATGGACAGAATGCAGAGCAATGTCATACATTCACCCCAGTACAGAGATCTGGGCCTAAATCCATTATTTTTTTGCTCACCATGCCATTCCAGTATGAACCCAGCCATATGCAAATCAGTGTTGACCCTGTGCCTCATGGGAACAGTCCAGCCCGAACTGCTAAGCCAGGTCCTGCCTGGACTGGAAACAAGCATCCTAGGACCGGTTTCGGGATGTCACCCCTCTTCAGCCAGGATAGCTTGATTCCAGTGGCATGGAGAGCACGGGACCCACATCGGGGCATACCCGTCCCACTAAGGTTGACAAATGCAAAAACAACAGTTGATGGACAGAATGCAGAACAATGTAATACATTCACCCCAGTACAGAGATCTGGGCCTAAATCCATCATTTTTTTGCTCACCATGCTGTTCCAGTTTGAACCCAGCCATATGCAAATCAGTCTTGACCCTGTGTCTCATGGATACAGTCCAGCCAGAACTGCCAAGCCAGGTCCTCCCTGGACTGGAAACAAGCATCCTAGGACCGGTTTCGGGATGTCACCCCTCTTCAGCCAGGATAGCTTGATTCCATTGGCATGGAGAGCACGGGACCCACATCGGGGCATACCCGTCCCACTCGGGTTGACAAATGCAAAAACAACAGTTGATGGACAGAATGCAGAACAATGTAATACATTCACCCCAGTACAGAGATCTGGGTCTAAATCCATCGTTTTTTTGGTCACCATGCCATTCCAGTTTGAACCCAGCCATGTGCAAATCAGTCTTGACCGTGTGTCTCATGGGTACAGTCCAGCCCGGACTGCCAAGTCAGGTCCTCCCTTGACTTGAAACAAGCATCCTAGGACCGGTTTCGGGGTTTCACCCGTCTTCAGCCAGGATAGCTTGATTCCAGTGGCATGGAGAGCACGGGACCCACGTCGGGGCATACCCTTCCCACTCGGGGTGACAAATGCAAAAACAACAGTTGATGGACAGAATGCAGAACAATGTCATACATTCACCCCAGTGCAGAGATCTGGGCCTAAATCCATTGTTTTATTGCTCATTATGCCGTTTCCGTTCGAACCCAGCCATATGCAAATCAGTCTTGACCCTGTGCCTCATGGGAACAGTCCAGCCCGAACTGCTAAGCCAGGTCCTGCCTGGACTGGAACCAAGGATCCTAGGACCGGTTTCGGGGTTTCACCCCTCTTCAGCCAGGATAGCTTGATTCCAGTGGCATGGAGAGCACGGGACTCACGTCTGAGCATAACCGTCCCTCTCGGGGTGAAAAATGCAAAAACAACAGTTGATGGACAGAATGCAGAACAATGTCATACATTCACCCCAGTACAGAGATCTGGGCCTAAATCCATCGGTTTTTTGCTCACCATGCCGTTCCAGTTTGAACCCAGCCATGTTCAAATCAGTCTTGACCCTGTGTCTCATGGGTACAGTCCAGCCCGAACTGCCAAGCCAGGTCCTCCCTGGACTGGAAACAAGCATCCTAGGACCGGTTTCGGGGTTTCACCCCTCTACAGCCAGGATAGCTTGATTCCAGTGGCATGGAGAGCACAGGACCAACGTCTGGGCATACCCGTCCCACTCGGGGTGACAAATGCAAAAACAACAGTTGATGGACAGAATGCAGAACAATTTCGTACATTCACCCCAGTACAGAGATCTGGGCCTAAATCCATCGTTTTTTTGCTCACCATGCCATTCCTGTATGAACCCAGCCATATGCAAATCAGTCTTGACCCTGTGCCTCATGGGAACAGTCCAGCCCGAACTGCTAAGCCAGGTCCTGCCTGGACTGGAACCAAGCATCCTAGGACCGGTTTCGGGGTTTCACCCCTCTTCAGCCAGGATAGCTTGATTCCAGTGGCATGGAGAGCACGGGACTCTAGTCTGAGCATACCCGCCCCACTCGGGGTGACAAATGCAAAAACAACAGTTGATGGACAGAATGCAGAGCAATGTCATACATTCACCCCAGTACAGAGATCTGGGCCTAAATCCATTATTTTTTTGCTCACCATGCCATTCCAGTATGAACCCAGCCATATGCAAATCAGTGTTGACCCTGTGCCTCATGGGAACAGTCCAGCCCGAACTGCTAAGCCAGGTCCTGCCTGGACTGGAAACAAGCATCCTAGGACCGGTTTCGGGATGTCACCCCTCTTCAGCCAGGATAGCTTGATTCCAGTGGCATGGAGAGCACGGGACCCACATCGGGGCATACCCGTCCCACTAAGGTTGACAAATGCAAAAACAACAGCTGATGGACAGAATGCAGAACAATGTAATACATTCACCCCAGTACAGAGATCTGGGCCTAAATCCATCATTTTTTTGCTCACCATGCTGTTCCAGTTTGAACCCAGCCATATGCAAATCAGTCTTGACCCTGTGTCTCATGGATAGAGTCCAGCCAGAACTGCCAAGCCAGGTCCTCCCTGGACTGGAAACAAGCATCCTAGGACCGGTTTCGGGATGTCACCCCTCTTCAGCCAGGATAGCTTGATTCCATTGGCATGGAGAGCACGGGACCCACATCGGGGCATACCCGTCCCACTCGGGTTGACAAATGCAAAAACAACAGTTGATGGACAGAATGCAGAACAATGTAATACATTCACCCCAGTACAGAGATCTGGGTCTAAATCCATCGTTTTTTTGGTCACCATGCCATTCCAGTTTGAACCCAGCCATGTGCAAATCAGTCTTGACCGTGTGTCTCATGGGTACAGTCCAGCCCGGACTGCCAAGCCAGGTCCTCCCTTGACTTGAAACAAGCATCCTAGGACTGGTTTCGGGGTTTCACCCGTCTTCAGCCAGGATAGCTAGATTCCAGTGGCATGGAGAGCACGGGACCCACGTCGGGGCATACCCTTCCCACTCGGGGTGACAAATGCAAAAACAACAGTTGATGGACAGAATGCAGAACAATGTCATACATTCACCCCAGTGCAGAGATCTGGGCCTAAATCCATTGTTTTATTGCTCATTATGCCGTTTACGTTCGAACCCAGCCATATGCAAATCAGTCTTGACCCTGTGCCTCATGGGAACAGTCCAGCCCGAACTGCTAAGCCAGGTCCTGCCTGGACTGGAACCAAGGATCCTAGGACCGGTTTCGGGGTTTCACCCCTCTTCAGCCAGGATAGCTTGATTCCAGTGGCATGGAGAGCACGGGACTCACGTCTGAGCATAACCGTCCCACTCGGGGTGACAAATGCAAAAACAACAGTTGATGGACAGAATGCAGAACAATGTCATACATTCACCCCAGTACAGAGATCTGGGCCTAAATCCATCGGTTTTTTGCTCACCATGCCGTTCCAGTTTGAACCCAGCCATGTGCAAATCAGTCTTGACCCTGTGTCTCATGGGTACAGTCCAGCCCGAACTGCCAAGCCAGGTCCTCCCTGGACTGGAAACAAGCATCCTAGGACCGGTTTCGGGGTTTCACCCCTCTACAGCCAGGATAGCTTGATTCCAGTGGCATGGAGAGCACAGGACCAACGTCTGGGCATACCCGTCCCACTCGGGGTGACAAATGCAAAAACAACAGTTGATGGACAGAATGCAGAACAATTTCGTACATTCACCCCAGTACAGAGATCTGGGCCTAAATCCATCGTTTTTTTGCTCACCATGCCATTCCTGTATGAACCCAGCCATATGCAAATCAGTCTTGACCCTGTGCCTCATGGGAACAGTCCAGCCCGAACTGCTAAGCCAGGTCCTGCCTGGACTGGAACCAAGGATCCTAGGACCGGTTTCGGGGTTTCACCCCTCTTCAGCCAGGATAGCTTGATTCCAGTGGCATGGAGAGCACGGGACTCACGTCTGAGCATACCCGTCCCACTCGGGGTGACAAATGCAAAAACAACAGTTGATGGACAGAATGCAGAACAATGTCATACATTCACCCCAGTACAGAGATCTGGGCCTAAATCCATCGGTTTTTTGCTCACCATGCCGTTCCAGTTTGAACCCAGCCATGTGCAAATCAGTCTTGACCCTGTGTCTCATGGGTACAGTCCAGCCCGGACTGCCAAGCCAGGTCCTCCCTGGACTGGAAACAAGCATCCTAGGACCGGTTTCGGGGTTTCACCCGTCTTCAGCCAGGATAGCTTGATTCCAGTGGCATGGAGAGCACGGGACCCACGTCGGGGCATACCCTTCCCACTCGGGGTGACAAATGCAAAAACAACAGTTGATGGACAGAATGCAGAACAATGTCATACATTCACCCCAGTGCAGAGATCGGGGCCTAAATCCATTGTTTTATTGCTCATTATGCCGTTTCCGTTCGAACCCAGCCATATGCAAATCAGTCTTGACCCTGTGCCTCATGGGAACAGTCCAGCCCGAACTGCTAAGCCAGGTCCTGCCTGGACTGGAACCAAGGATCCTAGGACCGGTTTCGGGGTTTCACCCCTCTTCAGCCAGGATAGCTTGATTCCAGTGGCATGGAGAGCACGGGACTCACGTCTGAGCATAACCGTCCCACTCGGGGTGACAAATGCAAAAACAACAGTTGATGGACAGAATGCAGAACAATGTCATACATTCACCCCAGTACAGAGATCTGGGCCTAAATCCATCGGTTTTTTGCTCACCATGCCGTTCCAGTTTGAACCCAGCCATGTGCAAATCAGTCTTGACCCTGTGTCTCATGGGTACAGTCCAGCCCGAACTGCCAAGCCAGGTCCTCCCTGGACTGGAAACAAGCATCCTAGGACCGGTTTCGGGGTTTCACCCCTCTACAGCCAGGATAGCTTGATTCCAGTGGCATGGAGAGCACAGGACCAACGTCTGGGCATACCCGTCCCACTCGGGGTGACAAATGCAAAAACAACAGTTGATGGACAGAATGCAGAACAATTTCGTACATTCACCCCAGTACAGAAATCTGGGCCTAAATCCATCGTTTTTTTGCTCACCATGCCATTCCTGTATGAACCCAGCCATATGCAAATCAGTCTTGACCCTGTGCCTCATGGGAACAGTCCAGCCCGAACTGCTAAGCCAGGTCCTGCCTGGACTGGAACCAAGGATCCTAGGACCGGTTTCGGGGTTTCACCCCTCTTCAGCCAGGATAGCTTGATTCCAGTGGCATGGAGAGCACGGGACTCACGTCTGAGCATACCCGTCCCACTCGGGGTGACAAATGCAAAAACAACAGTTGATGGACAGAATGCAGAACAATGTCATACATTCACCCCAGTACAGAGATCTGGGCCTAAATCCATCGGTTTTTTGCTCACCATGCCGTTCCAGTTTGAACCCAGCCATGTGCAAATCAGTCTTGACCCTGTGTCTCATGGGTACAGTCCAGCCCGGACTGCCAAGCCAGGTCCTCCCTGGACTGGAAACAAGCATCCTAGGACCGGTTTTGGGGTTTCACCCCTCTACAGCCAGGATAGCTTGATTCCAGTGGCATGGAGAGCACAGGACCAACGTCTGGGCATACCCGTCCCACTCGGGGTTACAAATGCAAAAACAACAGTTGATGGACAGAATGCAGAACAATGTCGTACATTCACCCCAGTACAGAGATCTGGGCCTAAATCCATTGTTTTTTTGCTCACCATGCTATTCCAGTTTGAACCCAGCCATATGCAAATCAGTCTTGACCCTGTGCCTCATGGGAACAGTCCAGCCCGAACTGCCAAGCGAGGTCCTCCCTGTACTGGAACCAAGCATCCTAGGACCGGTTTCGGGGTTTCACCCCTCTTCAGACAGGATAGCTTGATTCCAGTGGCATGGAGAGCACGGGACCCACGTCTGGGCATTCCATTCCCACTCGGGGTGACAAATGCAAAAACAACAGATGATGAACAGAATGCAGAACAATGTCATACATTCACCCCAGTACAGAGATCTGGGCCTAAATCCATCGTTTTTTTGCTCACCATGCCGTTCCAGTTTGAACCCAGCCATATGCAAATCAGTCTTGACCCAGTGTCTCATGGGTACAGTCCAGCCCGGACTGCCAAGCCAGGTCCTCCCTGGACTGGAAACAAGCATCCTAGGACCGGTTTCGGGGTTTTACCCGTCTTCAGCCAGGATAACTTGATTCCAGTGGCATGGAGAGCACGGGACCCACGTCTGGGCATACCCTTCCCACTCGGGATGACAAATGCAAAAACAATAGTTGATGGACAGAATGCTGAACAATGTCATACATTCACCCCAGTACAGAGATCTGGGCCTAAATCCATTGTTTTTTTGCTCACCATGCTTTTCCAGTTTGAACCCAGCCATATGCAAATCAGTCTTGACCCTGTGCCTCATGGGTACAGTCCAGCCCGAACTGCCAAGCCAGGTCCTCCCTGGACTGGAAACAAGCATCCTAGGACTGGTTTCGGTGTTTCACCCCTCTTCAGCCAGTGGTATGGAGAGCACGGGACCCACGTCTGGGCATACCCTTCCCACTCGGGGTGACAAATGCAAAAACAACAGTTGATGGACAGAATCCAGAACAATGTCATATATTCACCCCAGTACAGAGATCTGGGCCTAAATCCATCGTTTTTTTGCTCACCATGCCGTTCCAGTTTGAACCCAGCCATATGCAAATCAGTCTTGACCCTGTGTCTCATGGGTACAGTCCAGCCCGGACTGCCAAGCCAGGTCCTCCCTGGACTGGAAACAAGCATCCTAGGACCGGTTTCGGGGTTTCACCCGTCTTCAGCCAGGATAGCTTGATTCCAGTGGCATGGAGAGCACGGGACCCACGTCTGGGCATACCCTTCCCACTCAGGTTGACAAATGCAAATACAACAATTGATGGACAGAATGCAGAACAATGTCATACATTCACCACAGTACAGAGGTCTGGACCTAAATCCATTGTTTGTTTGCTCACCATGCCGTTCCAGTTTGAACCCAGCCATATGCAAATCCGTCTTGACCCTGTGCCTCATGGGTTCAGTCCAGCCCGAACTGCCAAGCCAGGTCCTCCCTGGACTGGAAACAAGCATGCTAGGACCGGTTTTGGGGTTTCACCCGTCTTCAGCCAAGATAGCTTGATTCCAGTGGCATGGAGAGCACGGTACCCACGTCTGGGCACACCCTTTCCACTCAGGATGAGAAATGCAAAAACAACAGTTGATGGACAAAATGCCGAACAATGTCATATATTCACCCCAGTGCAGAGATCTGGGCCTAAATCCATTGTTTTATTGCTCATTATGCCGTTTCCGTTCGAACCCAGCCATATGCAAATCAGTCTGGACCCTGTGCCTCATGGGTACAGTCCAGCCCGAACTGCCAAGCCAGGTCCTCCCTGGACTGGAAACAAGCATCCTAGGACCGGTTTTGGGGTTTCACCCCTCTACAGCCAGGATAGCTTGATTCCAGTGGCATGGAGAGCACAGGACCAACGTCTGGGCATACCCGTCCCACTCAGGGTGACAAATGCAAAAACAACAGTTGATGGACAGAATGCAGAACAATGTCGTACATTCACCCCAGTACAGAGATATGGGCCTAAATCCATCATTTTTTTGCTCACCATGCTATTCCAGTTTGAACCCAGCCATATGCAAATCAGTCTTGACCCTGTGCCTCATGGGAACAGTCCAGCCCGAACTGCCAAGCGAGGTCCTCCCTGTACTGGAACCAAGCATCCTAGGACCGGTTTCGGGGTTTCACCCCTCTTCAGCCAGGATAGCTTGATTCCAGTGGCATGGAGAGCACGGGACCCACGTCGGGGCATACCCTTCCCACTCGGGGTGACAAATGCAAAAACAACAGTTGATAGACAGAATGCAGAACAATGTGAAACCTTCACCCCATTATAGAGATCTGGGCCTAAATCCATCGTTTTATTGCTCACCATGCCGTTCCAGTTTGAACCCAGCCATCTGCAAATCAGTCTTGACCCTGTACCTCATGGGTACAGTCCAGCCCGAACTGCCAAGCCAGGTCCTCCCTGGACTGGAAACAAGCATCCTAGGACCGGTTTCGGGGTTTCACCCATCTTCAGCCAGGATAGCTTGATTTCAGTGGCATGGAGAGCATGGGATCCACGTCTGGGCATACCCTTCCCACTCGGGGTTACAAATGCAAAAACAATAGTTGATGGACAGAATGCAGAACAATGTCATACATTCACCCCAGTACAGAGATCTGGGCCTAAATCCATTGTTTTTTTGCTCACCATGCTTTTCCAGTTTGAACCCAGCCATATGCAAATCAGTCTTGACCCTGTGCCTCATGGGTACAGTCCAGCCCGAACTGCCAAGCCAGGTCCTCCCTGGACTGGAAACAAGCATCCTAGGACTGGTTTCGGGGTTTCACCCCTCTTCAGCCAGTGGTATGGAGAGCACGGGACCCACGTCTGGGCATACCCTTCCCACTCGGGGTGACAAATGCAAAAACAACAGTTGATGGACAGAATCCAGAACAATGTCATATATTCACCCCAGTACAGAGATCTGGGCCTAAATCCATCATTTTTTTGCTCTCCATGCCGTTCCAGTTTGAACCCAGCAATATGCAAATCAGTCTTGACTCTGTGCCTCATGGGTACTGTCCAGCCCGAACTGCCAAGCCAGGTCCTCGCTGGACTGGAAACAAGCATCCTAGGACCGGTTTTGCGGTTTCATCCCTCTTCAGCCAGGATAGCTTGATTCCAGTGGCATGGAGAGCACGGGACTCACGTCTGAGCATACCCGTCCCACTCGGGGTGACAAATGCAAAAACAACAGTTGATGGACAGAATGCAGAACAATCTCATACATTCACCCCAGTACAGAGATCTGGGCCTAAATCCATTGTTTTTTTGCTCACCATGCCATTCCAGTATGAAATCAGCCATATGCAAATCAGTCTTGACCCTGTGCCACATGGGAACAGTCCAGCCCGAACTGCTAAGCCAGGTCCTGCCTGGACTGGAATCAAGCATCCTAGGACCGGTTTCAGGGTTTCACCCCTCTTCAGCCAGGATAGCTTGATTCCAGTGGCATGGAGAGCACGGGACTCTAGTCTGAGCATACCCGTCCCACTCGGGGTGACAAATGCAAAAAAAACAGTTGATGGACATCATGCAGAACAATGTCATACATTCACCCCAGTACAGAGATCTGGGCCTAAATCCATCAGTTGTTTTGCTCACCATGCTGTTCCAGTTTGAACCCAGCCATATGCAAATCAGTCTTGACCCTGTGTCTCATGGATACAGTCCAGCCAGAACTGCCAAGCCAGGTCCTCCCTGGACTGGAACCAAGCATCCTAGGACCGTTTTCGGGGTTTCACCCCTCTTCAGCCAGGATAGATTGATTCCAGTGGCATGGAGAGCTCGGGGCCCACATCTGGGCATACCTGTCCCACTCGGGGTGACAAATGCAAAAACAACAGTTGATGACAGAATGCATAACAATGTCATACATTCACCCCAGTACAGAGATCTGGGCCTAAATCCATTGTTTTTTGCTCACCATGCCGTTCCAGTTTGAACTCATCCATATGCAAATCTGTCTTGACCCTGTGCCTCATGGGTACAGTCCAGCCCGAACTGCCAAGCCAGGTCCTCCCTGGACTGGAAACAAGCATCCTAGGACCGTTTTCGGGGTTTCACCCCTCTTCAGCCAGGATAGATTGATTCCAGTGGCATGGAGAGCTCGGGGCCCACATCTGGGCATACCCGTCCCACTCGGGGTGACAAATGCAAAAACAACAGTTGATGGACAGAATGCAGAACAATGTCATACATTCACCCCAGTACAGAGATCTGGGTCTAAATCCATCGTTTTTTTGCTCACCATGCTATTCCAGTATGAACCCAGCCATATGCAAATCAGTCTTGACTCTGTGCCTCATGGGAACAGTCCAGCCCGAACTGCTAAGCCAGGTCCTGCCTGGACTGGAAACAAGCATCCTAGGACCGGTTTCGGGGTTTCACCCATCTTGAGCCAGGATAGCTTGATTTCAGTGGCATGGAGAGCATGGGATCCACGTCTGGGCATACCCTTCCCACTCGGGGTTACAAATGCAAAAACAATAGTTGATGGACAGAATGCAGAACAATGTCATACATTCACCCCAGTACAGAGATCTGGGCCTAAATCCATTGTTTTTTTGCTCACCATGCTTTTCCAGTATGAACCCAGCCATCTGCAAATCAGTCTTGACCCTGTACCTCATGGGTACAGTCCAGCCCGAACTGCCAAGCCAGGTCCTCCCTGGACTGGAAACAAGCATCCTAGGACCGGTTTCGGGGTTTCACCCATCTTCAGCCAGGATAGCTTGATTTCAGTGGCATGGAGAGCATGGGATCCACGTCTGGGCATACCCTTCCCACTCGGGATTACAAATGCAAAAACAATAGTTGATGGACAGAATGCAGAACACTGTCATACATTCACCCCAGTACAGAGATCTGGGCCTAAATCCATCGTTTTTTTGCTCACCATGCCGTTCCAGTTTGAACCCAGCCATATGCAAATCAGTCTTGACCCTGTGTCTCATGGGTACAGTCCAGCCCGGACTGCCAAGCCAGGTCCTCCCTGGACTGGAAACAAGCATCCTAGGACCGGTTTCGGGGTTTCACCCGTCTTCAGCCAGGATAGCTTGATTCCAGTGGCATGGAGAGCACGGGACCCACGTCTGGGCATACCCTTCCCACTCAGGTTGACAAATGCAAATACAACAATTGATGGACAGAATGCAGAACAATGTCATACATTCACCACAGTACAGAGGTCTGGACCTAAATCCATTGTTTGTTTGCTCACCATGCCGTTCCAGTTTGAACCCAGCCATATGCAAATCCGTCTTGACCCTGTGCCTCATGGGTTCAGTCCAGCCCGAACTGCCAAGCCAGGTCCTCCCTGGACTGGAAACAAGCATGCTAGGACCGGTTTTGGGGTTTCACCCGTCTTCAGCCAAGATAGCTTGATTCCAGTGGCATGGAGAGCACGGTACCCACGTCTGGGCACACCCTTTCCACTCAGGATGAGAAATGCAAAAACAACAGTTGATGGACAAAATGCCGAACAATGTCATATATTCACCCCAGTGCAGAGATCTGGGCCTAAATCCATTGTTTTATTGCTCATTATGCCGTTTCCGTTCGAACCCAGCCATATGCAAATCAGTCTGGACCCTGTGCCTCATGGGTACAGTCCAGCCCGAACTGCCAAGCCAGGTCCTCCCTGGACTGGAAACAAGCATCCTAGGACCGGTTTTGGGGTTTCACCCCTCTACAGCCAGGATAGCTTGATTCCAGTGGCATGGAGAGCACAGGACCAACGTCTGGGCATACCCGTCCCACTCAGGGTGACAAATGCAAAAACAACAGTTGATGGACAGAATGCAGAACAATGTCGTACATTCACCCCAGTACAGAGATATGGGCCTAAATCCATCATTTTTTTGCTCACCATGCTATTCCAGTTTGAACCCAGCCATATGCAAATCAGTCTTGACCCTGTGCCTCATGGGAACAGTCCAGCCCGAACTGCCAAGCGAGGTCCTCCCTGTACTGGAACCAAGCATCCTAGGACCGGTTTCGGGGTTTCACCCCTCTTCAGCCAGGATAGCTTGATTCCAGTGGCATGGAGAGCACGGGACCCACGTCGGGGCATACCCTTCCCACTCGGGGTGACAAATGCAAAAACAACAGTTGATAGACAGAATGCAGAACAATGTGAAACCTTCACCCCATTATAGAGATCTGGGCCTAAATCCATCGTTTTATTGCTCACCATGCCGTTCCAGTTTGAACCCAGCCATCTGCAAATCAGTCTTGACCCTGTACCTCATGGGTACAGTCCAGCCCGAACTGCCAAGCCAGGTCCTCCCTGGACTGGAAACAAGCATCCTAGGACCGGTTTCGGGGTTTCACCCATCTTCAGCCAGGATAGCTTGATTTCAGTGGCATGGAGAGCATGGGATCCACGTCTGGGCATACCCTTCCCACTCGGGGTTACAAATGCAAAAACAATAGTTGATGGACAGAATGCAGAACAATGTCATACATTCACCCCAGTACAGAGATCTGGGCCTAAATCCATTGTTTTTTTGCTCACCATGCTTTTCCAGTTTGAACCCAGCCATATGCAAATCAGTCTTGACCCTGTGCCTCATGGGTACAGTCCAGCCCGAACTGCCAAGCCAGGTCCTCCCTGGACTGGAAACAAGCATCCTAGGACTGGTTTCGGGGTTTCACCCCTCTTCAGCCAGTGGTATGGAGAGCACGGGACCCACGTCTGGGCATACCCTTCCCACTCGGGGTGACAAATGCAAAAACAACAGTTGATGGACAGAATCCAGAACAATGTCATATATTCACCCCAGTACAGAGATCTGGGCCTAAATCCATCATTTTTTTGCTCTCCATGCCGTTCCAGTTTGAACCCAGCAATATGCAAATCAGTCTTGACTCTGTGCCTCATGGGTACTGTCCAGCCCGAACTGCCAAGCCAGGTCCTCGCTGGACTGGAAACAAGCATCCTAGGACCGGTTTTGCGGTTTCACCCCTCTACAGCCAGGATAGCTTGATTCCAGTGGCATGGAGAGCACAGGACCAACGTCTGGGCATACCCTTCCCACTCGGGGTGACAAATGCAAAAACAACAGTTGATGGACAGAATGCAGAACAATGTCGTACATTCACCCCAGTACAGAGATCTGGGCCTAAATCCATCGTTTTTTTGCTCACCATGCCATTCCAGTATGAACCCAGCCATATGCAAATCAGTCTTGACCCTGTGCCTCATGGGAACAGTCCAGCCCGAACTGCTAAGCCAGGTCCTGCCTGGACTGGAACGAAGGATCCTAGGACCGGTTTTGGGGTTTCATCCCTCTTCAGCCAGGATAGCTTGATTCCAGTGGCATGGAGAGCACGGGACTCACGTCTGAGCATACCCGTCCCACTCGGGGTGACAAATGCAAAAACAACAGTTGATGGACAGAATGCAGAACAATCTCATACATTCACCCCAGTACAGAGATCTGGGCCTAAATCCATTGTTTTTTTGCTCACCATGCCATTCCAGTATGAAATCAGCCATATGCAAATCAGTCTTGACCCTGTGCCACATGGGAACAGTCCAGCCCGAACTGCTAAGCCAGGTCCTGCCTGGACTGGAATCAAGCATCCTAGGACCGGTTTCAGGGTTTCACCCCTCTTCAGCCAGGATAGCTTGATTCCAGTGGCATGGAGAGCACGGGACTCTAGTCTGAGCATACCCGTCCCACTCGGGGTGACAAATGCAAAAAAAACAGTTGATGGACATCATGCAGAACAATGTCATACATTCACCCCAGTACAGAGATCTGGGCCTAAATCCATCAGTTGTTTTGCTCACCATGCTGTTCCAGTTTGAACCCAGCCATATGCAAATCAGTCTTGACCCTGTGTCTCATGGATACAGTCCAGCCAGAACTGCCAAGCCAGGTCCTCCCTGGACTGGAACCAAGCATCCTAGGACCGTTTTCGGGGTTTCACCCCTCTTCAGCCAGGATAGATTGATTCCAGTGGCATGGAGAGCTCGGGGCCCACATCTGGGCATACCTGTCCCACTCGGGGTGACAAATGCAAAAACAACAGTTGATGACAGAATGCATAACAATGTCATACATTCACCCCAGTACAGAGATCTGGGCCTAAATCCATTGTTTTTTGCTCACCATGCCGTTCCAGTTTGAACTCATCCATATGCAAATCTGTCTTGACCCTGTGCCTCATGGGTACAGTCCAGCCCGAACTGCCAAGCCAGGTCCTCCCTGGACTGGAAACAAGCATCCTAGGACCGTTTTCGGGGTTTCACCCCTCTTCAGCCAGGATAGATTGATTCCAGTGGCATGGAGAGCTCGGGGCCCACATCTGGGCATACCCGTCCCACTCGGGGTGACAAATGCAAAAACAACAGTTGATGGACAGAATGCAGAACAATGTCATACATTCACCCCAGTACAGAGATCTGGGTCTAAATCCATCGTTTTTTTGCTCACCATGCTATTCCAGTATGAACCCAGCCATATGCAAATCAGTCTTGACTCTGTGCCTCATGGGAACAGTCCAGCCCGAACTGCTAAGCCAGGTCCTGCCTGGACTGGAAACAAGCATCCTAGGACCGGTTTCGGGGTTTCACCCATCTTGAGCCAGGATAGCTTGATTTCAGTGGCATGGAGAGCATGGGATCCACGTCTGGGCATACCCTTCCCACTCGGGGTTACAAATGCAAAAACAATAGTTGATGGACAGAATGCAGAACAATGTCATACATTCACCCCAGTACAGAGATCTGGGCCTAAATCCATTGTTTTTTTGCTCACCATGCTTTTCCAGTATGAACCCAGCCATCTGCAAATCAGTCTTGACCCTGTACCTCATGGGTACAGTCCAGCCCGAACTGCCAAGCCAGGTCCTCCCTGGACTGGAAACAAGCATCCTAGGACCGGTTTCGGGGTTTCACCCATCTTCAGCCAGGATAGCTTGATTTCAGTGGCATGGAGAGCATGGGATCCACGTCTGGGCATACCCTTCCCACTCGGGATTACAAATGCAAAAACAATAGTTGATGGACAGAATGCAGAACACTGTCATACATTCACCCCAGTACAGAGATCTGGGCCTAAATCCATTGTTTTTTTGCTCACCATGCTTTTCCAGTTTGAACCCAGCCATATGCAAATCAGTCTTGACCCTGTGCCTCATGGGTACAGTCCAGCCCGAACTGCCAAGCCAGGTCCTCCCTGGACTGGAAACAAGCATCCTAGGACTGGTTTCGGGGTTTCACCCCTCTTCAGCCAGTGGTATGGAGAGCACGGGACCCACGTCTGGGCATACCCTTCCCACTCGGGGTGACAAATGCAAAAACAACAGTTGATGGACAGAATCCAGAACAATGTCATATATTCACCCCAGTACAGAGATCTGGGCCTAAATCCATCATTTTTTTGCTCTCCATGCCGTTCCAGTTTGAACCCAGCAATATGTAAATCAGTCTTGACTCTGTGCCTCATGGGTACTGTCCAGCCCGAACTGCCAAGCCAGGTCCTCCCTGGACTGGAAACAAGCATCCTAGGACCGGTTTTGGGGTTTCACCCCTCTACAGCCAGGATAGCTTGATTCCAGTGGCATGGAGAGCACAGGACCAACGTCTGGGCATACCCTTCCCACTCGGGGTGACAAATGCAAAAACAACAGTTGATGGACAGAATGCAGAACAATGTCGTACATTCACCCCAGTACAGAGATCTGGGCCTAAATCCATCGTTTTTTTGCTCACCATGCCATTCCAGTATGAACCCAGCCATATGCAAATCAGTCTTGACCCTGTGCCTCATGGGAACAGTCCAGCCCGAACTGCTAAGCCAGGTCCTGCCTGGACTGGAACGAAGGATCCTAGGACCGGTTTTGGGGTTTCATCCCTCTTCAGCCAGGATAGCTTGATTCCAGTGGCATGGAGAGCACGGGACTCACGTCTGAGCATACCCGTCCCACTCGGGGTGACAAATGCAAAAACAACAGTTGATGGACAGAATGCAGAACAATCTCATACATTCACCCCAGTACAGAGATCTGGGCCTAAATCCATTGTTTTTTTGCTCACCATGCCATTCCAGTATGAAATCAGCCATATGCAAATCAGTCTTGACCCTGTGCCACATGGGAACAGTCCAGCCCGAACTGCTAAGCCAGGTCCTGCCTGGACTGGAATCAAGCATCCTAGGACCGGTTTCAGGGTTTCACCCCTCTTCAGCCAGGATAGCTTGATTCCAGTGGCATGGAGAGCACGGGACTCTAGTCTGAGCATACCCGTCCCACTCGGGGTGACAAATGCAAAAAAAACAGTTGATGGACATCATGCAGAACAATGTCATACATTCACCCCAGTACAGAGATCTGGGCCTAAATCCATCAGTTGTTTTGCTCACCATGCTGTTCCAGTTTGAACCCAGCCATATGCAAATCAGTCTTGACCCTGTGTCTCATGGATACAGTCCAGCCAGAACTGCCAAGCCAGGTCCTCCCTGGACTGGAACCAAGCATCCTAGGACCGTTTTCGGGGTTTCACCCCTCTTCAGCCAGGATAGATTGATTCCAGTTGCATGGAGAGCTCGGGGCCCACATCTGGGCATACCCGTCCCACTCGGGGTGACAAATGCAAAAACAACAGTTGATGGACAGAATGCATAACAATGTCATACATTCACCCCAGTACAGAGATCTGGGCCTAAATCCATTGTTTTTTGCTCACCATGCCGTTCCAGTTTGAACTCATCCATATGCAAATCTGTCTTGACCCTGTGCCTCATGGGTACAGTCCAGCCCGAACTGCCAAGCCAGGACCTCCTTGGACTGGAAACATGCCTCCTAGGACCGTTTTCGGGGTTTCACCCCTCTTCAGCCAGGATAGATTGATTCCAGTGGCATGGAGAGCTCGGGCCCACATCTGGGCATACCCGTCCCACTCGGGGTGACAAATGCAAAAACAACAGTTGATGGACAGAATGCAGAACAATGTCATACATTCACCCCAGTACAGAGATCTGGGTCTAAATCCATCGTTTTTTTGCTCACCATGCCATTCCAGTATGAACCCAGCCATATGCAAATCAGTCTTGACTCTGTGCCTCATGGGAACAGTCCAGCCCGAACTGCTAAGCCAGGTCCTGCCTGGACTGGAACCAAGGATCCTAGGACCGGTTTTGGGGTTTCACCCCTCTTCAGCCAGGATAGCTTGATTCCAGTGGCATGGAGAGCACGGGACTCACGTCTGAGCATACCTGTCCCACTCGGGGTGACAAATGCAAAAACAACAGTTGATGGACAGAATGCAGAACAATCTCATACATTCACCCCAGTACAGAGATCTGGGCATAAATCCATTGTTTGTTTGCTCACCATGCCATTCCAGTATGAAATCAGCCATACGCAAATCAGTCTTGACCCTGTGCCACATGGGAACAGTCCAGCCCGAACTGCTAAGCCAGGTCCTGCCTGGACTGGAATCAAGCATCCTAGGACTGGTTTCAGGGTTTCACCCCTCTTCAGCCAGGATAGCTTGATTCCAGTGGCATGGAGAGCACGGGACTCTAGTCTGAGCATACCCGTCCCACTCGGGGTGACAAATGCAAAAAAAACAGTTGATGGACATCATGCAGAACAATGTCATACATTCACCCCAGTACAGAGATCTGGGCCTAAATCCATCAGTTTTTTTGCTCACCATGCTGTTCCAGTTTGAACCCAGCCATATGCAAATCAGTCTTGACCCTGTGTCTCATGGATACAGTCCAGCCAGAACTGCCAAGCCAGGTCCTCCCTGGACTGGAACCAAGCATCCTAGGACCGGTTTCAGGGATTCACCCCTCTTCAGCCAGGATAGCTTGATTCCAGTGGCATGGAGAGCACAGGACTCACGTCTGAGCATACCCGTCCCACTCGGGGTGACAAATGAAAAAACATCAGTTGATGGACAGAATGCAGAACAATGTCATACATTCACCCCAGTACAGAGTTCTGGGTCTAAATCCATCGTTTTTTTGCTCACCATGCCATTCCAGTATCACCCCAGCCATATGCAAATCAGTCTTGACTCTGTGGCTCATGAGAACAGTCCAGCCCGAACTGCTAAGCCAGGTCCTGCCTGGACTGGAACCAAGGATTCTAGGACCGGTTTCGGGGTTTCACCCCTCTTCAGCCAGGATAGCTTGATTTCAGTGGCATGGAGAGCACGGGACTCACGTCTGAGCATACCCGTCCCACTCGGGGTGACAAATGCAAAAACAACAGTTGATGGACAGAATGCATAACAATGTCATACATTCACCCCAGTACAGAGATCTGGGCCTAAATCCATTGTTTTTTGCTCACCATGCCGTTCCAGTTTGAACTCATCCATATGCAAATCTGTCTTGACCCTGTGCCTCATGGGTACAGTCCAGCCCGAACTGCCAAGCCAGGTCCTCCCTGGACTGGAAACAAGCATCCTAGGACCGTTTTCGGGGTTTCACCCCTCTTCAGCCAAGATAGATTGATTCCAGTGGCATGGAGAGCTCGGGACCCACATCTGGGCATACCTGTCCCACTCGGGGTGACAAATGCAAAAACAACAGTTGATGGACAGAATGCAGAACAATGTCATACATTCACCCCAGTACAGAGATCTGGGTCTAAATCCATCGTTTTTTTGCTCACCATGCCATTCCAGTATGAACCCAGCCATATGCAAATCAGTCTTGACTCTGTGCCTCATGGGAACAGTCCAGCCCGAACTGCTAAGCCAGGTGCTGCCTGGACTGGAACCAAGCATCCTAGGACCGGTTTCGGGGTTTCACCCCTCTTCAGCCAGGATAGCTTGATTCCAGTGGCATGGAGAGCACGGGACTCTAGTCTGAGCATACCCGCCCCACTCGGGGTGACAAATGCAAAAACAACAGTAGATGGACAGAATGCAGAGCAATGTCATACATTCACCCCAGTACAGAGATCTGGGCCTAAATCCATTATTTTTTTGCTCACCATGCCATTCCAGTATGAACCCAGCCATATGCAAATCAGTGTTGACCCTGTGCCTCATGGGAACAGTCCAGCCCGAACTGCTAAGCCAGGTCCTGCCTGGACTGGAAACAAGCATCCTAGGACCGGTTTTGGGATGTCACCCCTCTTCAGCCAGGATAGCTTGATTCCAGTGGCATGGAGAGCACGGGACCCACATCGGGGCATACCCGTCCCACTCGGGTTGACAAATGCAAAAACAACAGTTGATGGACAGAATGCAGAACAATGTAATACATTCACCCCAGTACAGAGATCTGGGCCTAAATAAATCATTTTTTTGCTCACCATACTGTTCCAGTTTGAACCCAGCCATATGCAAATCAGTCTTGACCCTGTGTCTCATGGATACAGTCCAGCCAGAACTGCCAAGCCAGGTCCTCCCTGGACTGGAAACAAGCATCCTAGGACCGGTTTCGGGATGTCACCCCTCTTCAGCCAGGATAGCTTGATTCCAGTGGCATGGAGAGCACGGGACCCACATCGGGGCATACCCGTCCCACTCGGGTTGACAAATGCAAAAACAACAGTTGATGGACAGAATGCAGAACAATGTAATACATTCACCCCAGTACAGAGATCTGGGTCTAAATCCATCGTTTTTTTGGTCACCATGCCATTCCAGTTTGAACCCAGCCATGTGCAAATCAGTCTTGACCGTGTGTCTCATGGGTACAGTCCAGCCCGGACTGCCAAGCCAGGTCCTCCCTTGACTGGAAACAAGCATCCTAGGACCGGTTTCGGGGTTTCACCCGTCTTCAGCCAGGATAGCTTGATTCCAGTGGCATGGAGAGCACGGGACCCACGTCGGGGCATACCCTTCCCACTCGGGGTGACAAATGCAAAAACAACAGTTGATGGACAGAATGCAGAACAATGTCATACATTCACCCCAGTGCAGAGATCTGGGCCTAAATCCATTGTTTTATTGCTCATTATGCCGTTTCCGTTCGAACCCAGCCATATGCAAATCAGTCTTGACCCTGTGCCTCATGGGAACAGTCCAGCCCGAACTGCTAAGCCAGGTCCTGCCTGGACTGGAACCAAGGATCCTAGGACCGGTTTCGGGGTTTCACCCCTCTTCAGCCAGGATAGCTTGATTCCAGTGGCATGGAGAGCACGGGACTCACGTCTGAGCATAACCGTCCCACTCGGGGTGACAAATGCAAAAACAACAGTTGATGGACAGAATGCAGAACAATGTCATACATTCACCCCAGTACAGAGATCTGGGCCTTAATCCATCGGTTTTTTGCTCACCATGCCGTTCCAGTTTGAACCCAGCCATGTGCAAATCAGTCTTGACCCTGTGTCTCATGGGTACAGTCCAGCCCGAACTGCCAAGCCAGGTCCTCCCTGGACTGGAAACAAGCATCCTAGGACCGGTTTCGGGGTTTCACCCCTCTACAGCCAGGATAGCTTGATTCCAGTGGCATGGAGAGTACAGGACCAACGTCTGGGCATACTCGTCCCACTCGGGGTGACAAATGCAAAAACAACAGTTGATGGACAGAATGCAGAACAATGTCGTACATTCACCCCAGTACAGAGATCTGGGCCTAAATCCATCGTTTTTTTGCTCACCATGCCGTTCCAGTTTGAACCCAGCCATGTGCAAATCAGTCTTGACCCTGTGTCTCATGGGTACAGTCCAGCCCGGACTGCCAAGCCAGGTCCTCCCTGGACTGGAAACAAGCATCCTAGGACCGGTTTCGGTGTTTCACCCGTCTTCAGCCAGGATAGCTTGATTCCAGTGGCATGGAGAGCACGGGACTCACGTCGGGGCATACCCTTCCCACTCGGGGTGACAATTGCAAAAACAACAGTTGATGGACAGAATGCAGAACAATGTCATACATTCACCCCAGTGCAGAGATCGGGGCCTAAATTCATTGTTTTATTGCTCATTATGCCGTTTCCGTTCGAACCCAGCCATATGCATATCAGTCTGGACCCTGTGCCTCATGGGTACAGTCCAGCCCGAACTGCCAAGCCAGGTCCTCCCTGGACTGGAAACAAGCATCCTAGGACCGGTTTTGGGGTTTCACCCCTCTACAGCCAGGATAGCTTGATTCCAGTGGCATGGAGAGCACAGGACCAACGTCTGGGCATACCCGTCCCACTCGGGTGACAAATGCAAAAACAACAGTTGATGGACAGAATGCAGAACAATGTCATACATTCACCCCAGTACAGAGATCTGGGCCTAAATCCATTGTTTTTTTGCTCACCATGCTATTCCAGTTTGAACCCAGCCATATGCAAATCAGTCTTGACCCTGTGCCTCATGGGAACAGTCCAGCCCGAACTGCCAAGCGAGGTCCTCCCTGTACTGGAACCAAGCATCCTAGGACCGGTTTCGGGGTTTCACCCCTCTTCAGACAGGATAGCTTGATTCCAGTGGCATGGAGAGCACGGGACCCACGTCTGGGCATTCCATTCCCACTCGGGGTGACAAATGCAAAAACAACAGATGATGAACAGAATGCAGAACAATGTCATACATTCACCCCAGTACAGAGATCTGGGCCTAAATCCATCGTTTTTTTGCTCACCATGCCGTTCCAGTTTGAACCCAGCCATATGCAAATCAGTCTTGACCCTGTGTCTCATGGGTACAGTCCAGCCCGGACTGCCAAGCCAGGTCCTCCCTGGACTGGAAACAAGCATCCTAGGACCGGTTTCGGGGTTTTACCCGTCTTCAGCCAGGATAACTTGATTCCAGTGGCATGGAGAGCACGGGACCCACGTCTGGGCATACCCTTCCCACTCGGGGTGACAAATGCAAAAACAATAGTTGATGGACAGAATGCTGAACAATATCATACATTCACCCCAGTACAGAGATCTGGGCCTAAATCCATTGTTTTTTTGCTCACCATGCTTTTCCAGTTTGAACCCAGCCATATGCAAATCAGTCTTGACCCTGTGCCTCATGGGTACAGTCCAGCCCGAACTGCCAAGCCAGGTCCTCCCTGGACTGGAAACAAGCATCCTAGGACTGGTTTCGGGGTTTCACCCCTCTTCAGCCAGTGGTATGGAGAGCACGGGACCCACGTCTGGGCATACCCTTCCCACTCGGGGTGACAAATGCAAAAACAACAGTTGATGGACAGAATCCAGAACAATGTCATATATTCACCCCAGTACAGAGATCTGGGCCTAAATCCATCGTTTTTTTGCTCACCATGCCGTTCCAGTTTGAACCCAGCCATATGCAAATCAGTCTTGACCCTGTGTCTCATGGGTACAGTCCAGCCCGGACTGCCAAGCCAGGTCCTCCCTGGACTGGAAACAAGCATCCTAGGACCGGTTTCGGGGTTTCACCCGTCTTCAGCCAGGATAGCTTGATTCCAGTGGCATGGAGAGCACGGGACCCACGTCTGGGCATACCCTTCCCACTCAGGTTGACAAATGCAAATACAACAATTGATGGACAGAATGCAGAACAATGTCATACATTCACCACAGTACAGAGGTCTGGACCTAAATCCATTGTTTGTTTGCTCACCATGCCGTTCCAGTTTGAACCCAGCCATATGCAAATCCGTCTTGACCCTGTGCCTCATGGGTTCAGTCCAGCCCGAACTGCTAAGCCAGGTCCTGCCTGGACTGGAACCAAGCATCCTAGGACCGGTTTCGGGGTTTCACCCCTCTTCAGCCAGGATAGCTTGATTCCAGTGGCATGGAGAGCACGGGACTCTAGTCTGAGCATACCCGCCCCACCCGGGGTGACAAATGCAAAAACAACAGTTGATGGACAGAATGCAGAGCAATGTCATACATTTACCCCAGTACAGAGATCTGGGCCTAAATCCATTATTTTTTTGCTCACCATGCCATTCCAGTATGAACCCAGCCATATGCAAATCAGTGTTGACCCTGTGCCTCATGGGAACAGCCCAGCCCGAACTGCTAAGCCAGGTCCTGCCTGGACTGGAACCAAGCATCCTAGGACTGGTTTCGGGGATTCACCCCTCTTCAGCCAGGATAGCTTGATTCCAGTGGCATGGAGAGCACGGGACTCACGTCTGAGCATACCCGTCCCACTCGGGGTGACAAATGCAAAAAAAACAGTTGATGGACAAAATGCAGAACAATGTCATACATTCACCCCAGTGCAGAGATCTGGGCCTAAATCCATTGGTTTATTGCTCATTATGCCGTTTCCGTTCGAACCCAGCCATATGCAAATCAGTCTGGACCCTGTGCCTCATGGGTACAGTCCAGCCCGAACTGCCAAGCCAGGTCCTCCCTGGACTGGAAACAAGCATCCTAGGACCGGTTTTGGGGTTTCACCCCTCTACAGCCAGGATAGCTTGATTCCAGTGGCATGGAGAGCACAGGACCAACGTCTGGGCATACCCGTCCCACTCGGGGTGACAAATGCAAAAACAACAGTTGATGGACAGAATGCAGAACAATGTCGTACATTCACCCCAGTACAGAGATCTGGGCCTAAATCCATCGTTTTTTTGCTCACCATGCTATTCCAGTTTGAACCCAGCCATATGCAAATCAGTCTTGACCCTGTGCCTCATGGGAACAGTCCAGCCCGATCTGCCAAGCGAGGTCCTCCCTGTACTGGAACCAAGCATCCTAGGACCGGTTTCGGGGTTTCACCCCTCTTCAGACAGGATAGCTTGATTCCAGTGGCATGGAGAGCACGGGACCCACGTCTGGGCATTCCATTCCCACTCGGGGTGACAAATGAAAAAACAACAGATGATGAACAGAATGCAGAACAATGTCATACATTCACCCCAGTACAGAGATCTGGGCCTAAATCCATTGTTTTTTTGCTCACCATGCCGTTCCAGTTTGAACCCAGCCATATGCAAATCAGTCTTGACCCTGTGTCTCATGGGTACAGTCCAGCCTGGACTGCCAAGCCAGGTCCTCCCTGGTCTGGAAACAAGCATCCTAGGACCGGTTTCGGGGTTTCACCCGTCTTCAGCCAGGATAGCTTGATTCCAGTGGCATGGAGAGCACGGGACCCACGTCTGGGCATACCCTTCCCACTCAGGTTGACAAATGCAAATACAACAATTGATGGACAGAATGCAGAACAATGTCATACATTCACCACAGTACAGAGGTCTGGACCTAAATCCATTGTTTGTTTGCTCACCATGCCGTTCCAGTTTGAACCCAGCCATATGCAAATCCGTCTTGACCCTGTGCCTCATGGGTTCAGTCCAGCCCGAACTGCCAATCCAGGTCCTCCCTGGACTGGAAACAAGCATCCTAGGACCGGTTTTGGGGTTTCACCCGTCTTCAGCCAGGATAGCTTGATTCCAGTGGCATGGAGAGCACGGGACCCACGTCTGGGCACACCCTTCCCACTCAGGATGAGAAATGCAAAAACAACAGTTGATGGACAAAATGCAGAACAATGTCATACATTCACCCCAGTACAGAGATCTGGGCCTAAATCCATCGTTTTATTGCTCACCATGCCGTTCCGGTATGAACCCAGCCATATGCAAATCAGTCTTGACCCTGTGCCTCATGGGTACAGTCCAGCCCGAACTTCCAATCCAGGTCCTCCCTGGACTGGAAACAAGCATCCGAGGACCGGTTTCGGGGTTCCACCCCTCTTCAGCCAGGATAGCTTGATTCCAGTGGCATGGAGAGCACGGGACCCACGTCTGGGCATACCCTTCCCACTCGGGTGACCAATGCAATAACAACAGTTGATGGGAAAATGCAGAACAATGTGAAACCTTCACCCCGTTATAGAGATCTGGGCCTAAATCCATCGTTTTATTGCTCACCATGCCGTTCCAATTTAAACCCAGCCATATGCAAATCAGTCTTGACCCTGTACCTCATGGGTACAGTCCAGCCCGAACTGCCAAGCCAGGTCCTCCCTGGACTGGAAACAAGCATCCTAGGACCGGTTTTGGGGTTTCACCCCTCTTCAGCCAGGATAGCTTGATTCCAGTGGCATGGAGAGCACGGGACCCACGTCTGGGCATACCCTTCCCACTCGGGGTAACAAATGCAAAAACAACAGTTGATGGACAGTGTTAGACCTGTCAGCCCTTTGGGTGGTCCCTCCTCATCATTATTTATTTTGTCCCACTTTTGCCTCAAACCCTGTTAGTATTTTTTCCTTTTTGGGAACCACCAGACTTTTTAGTATTGATGCAGATTCAGGGAGCCATTTTATCTACCCCTGGAACTTCTGTCTGAGGGCCTGAAACACAAAATGGTGACCACCCATTGTCACCTGTGACATCACTGGAACCTACTAGAACCTTCTGCAACATTCTGGAACCCTGTGACAGTTGGAGGCGGTTTGGAATGTTGGGAAGCTAAGCCAGAGTTGACAGTTGGAGCTGGCAGTTGGCACCTGACTGGTGAAGAGAGAGGAGCACAGAACTGAAGGAGGAAGGAGTGAGGCAGCAGGGGTGGAAACTTGTGCCTGGAGTGGGGTCCATAAACCCACCCTTGATACTAGTCCCTACTGACTGAGCCCAGCCTGGAGCCCTGTGTGGGAGAAAGCAAGAAAAACCATCTTAAGGACCTGGACAGCAGGAACAGGCCTTAAAAGTAAAGAACAGCAAGTTCCTGACCTGGTTACTGGTAACTTCTTGAAGTCCGACGTCGAGAAGCCTGGAGACCTGGAGCCCGAGGTGGAGAAGCGGCGCTGACTGGAAAGCAGACGTCGTACCCGGAGCCACCAGAGGTCGAGAGAGGGCGCCGATGGAGGTCGTGGAGAGTACCAGAGGTCGAGGAGGAAGTCACCCGAGGTCGAGTGTGCGGCGTCGACGGAGGAGTGAAGTCCGCCCTCCGGAGTCGCCGGAGACCGAGGTGAAGTGTGCCGGAGGTCGGGAGTGGAGATCGCACTCCGGAGTCGCCGGAACCTGAAGAGAATCGTGCCGGAGGTCGGGAGTGGAGGTCGCACTCCGGAGTCGCCGGAACCCGAGGAAAGGAGCACCGGAGGTCGGGAGTGGAGATCGCACTCCGGAGCCGCCGGAAGTCGACATCGAGCCAAGGCCGCCCGACGTCATCGAACCGGAGCCGCCCGGAGGTCGACATCGAGCCGAGGCCGCCGACATCGAGCCGGAGCCGCCCGAAGTCGACATCAAGCCAAGACTGCACGACGTCATCGAACCGGAGTTCGACATCGAGCCGAGGCCGCCAACATCGAACCGGAACCGCCTACCGGCGTCGACAAGAACTGTCATTGCGCCGAGGCCATCGACATCGAACCGGAACCGCCTCACGGCGTCGACACGACTCCAGCGGCGTCGGAACTTCATAAAAAGGGCAGTAAGTGGAATAGAGGGCGCCTAAGGCCCTGTGAAGCCCTAAGAGACCATCCTAGGGGCTAGAGAGGTGCTGGAACCAGCTTGATTGTGCCAGGGGTGAGCTGAGACTAATACAGAGGGGTTGTGTAGTGTGGGAGAGCCAGATCTCTAGATCCCCCCCTTGATCTACCTCAGTTTAGGCCTCAGCCTTGTCCAAGCCAAGTAGTACACCCCTCAGGTCATCCAAAACTCTACAAGCTGGGATTGGGTCAAATCATCCCATAGTACCTCAGGAATGTGAACTGATTTTCAAGTGTCACTGTTGGCTTTTATTATTTATTGAGAGCACTGTATTTATTGTATTAATCCTATTTATTACCTCACAGTATTTATTGCCTCACAGTATTTATTGTTTCACAGTATTTATTGTCGCACAGTATTTATTGTCTCGCAGTATTTATTGCCTCATAATATTTAATTGCCTTTTATGCACTTATATTTATGCCTTGATTATTTATGATCTACCTTATTTATTGAATCGTTAAGATAGTATTTATTTGACTTACCCTTCCACAGGAAAAGCCTTGTGTACTGTGATTGTATTATTATTTATTTAATCAGCAACTAAGAGAAAAGAAGATAAAGAGATATATTTTCAGTATAATTTTTAAGGTGTAGTGTCGTTTTTGGAACGGATGCACGCATGGTTATTGTGTGGGTATGACGTATGCTTAGCACGGTGCCTGATCCCTGACCACTCGAGCCAAGCTACCACAGTGTATGTCCGGGAAAATCCCATTACCACCCTTCCGGTGTGGGAATGGGGTTTTTCTAACATAATTGGTGTTCAGCGGTGGGATTGAGCTGTGCCTACGTATACTCGACAATAACTGTGGGTAGTCCATAGGCCTACACCGGGAGTTTTCTCCAAGCGGCCTTCCTAATTGTGAGTTTTTGTTTTTTCCAAATTTACTCTGGTGGTGGGAGGAGGTATTATAAAAGGTACCCCCCTGCATAGCTTCTGCAAATAACTGTCCTCTGACCTGAGTGGGCAAGATGGAGTTTGTACTGGAGAATTTTGAAACGTACACTGTGGCCCAACTCAGGGAGTTTTGTCAGCGGGAGGGGGTGTATTGTCCCCCAGGAGCAAAGAAGGGTGCACTCCAAACCAGCTTAAGGGCTTGGGGGGAGGCACGACGAGAAAGCAAGGCTGAGGAGGAGGACAGGGATAGAGAGCCCGACAGTGAGGGAGCTGGTTTGTACCAACCTGAGGTGGTGAACCTGTTAGCGGGGCCCAGGACACTTTCCAGGAAGGGCAGCAGTGCCTCTAGCGGTGGCTTGTCTGAAGTGGAGTTAACAGACCGGAGGGAGAAAAGACAGCTCACATGGGACTTAGCAAGGCTGGAGAAAGAGAAGGAGGAACAGAGGATGGCTCACGAGTTAAGGCTGAAAGAGATAGATCTTCAGATCCTAAGAGTCGGGGCACACACTGTTCCTAATGGTGGCAGCAAAGACCAAGAGTTCACTAGGGAACCCAAACCCTACTTGCCGAAGGACATAGTAGCTAGCTATGGGGCGGGTGACGATATCGCCAAGTGGCTAGCGGCCTATGAGGTCTCGTTAAGGGCCCATGGGGTTCCAGAGAAGTACTGGGGAGCGGGATTGTACAAGTACATGCCTCCAGCTGGTAGGGATGCATTATTGGCCCTAGAGGAGGATGAGCAGACCCACTACCCCACCATGAAAGTGGCGCTCATAAGAAAGTTTGGACTAACACCCGAAAAGTACAGACAGAAGTTCCGGGGTAGTCCCAAACTGGGCACACAGAATTGGGTGGACTTCCTGGACTATGCAAAGAAGGCACTAGAAGGTTGGATTCAGGGCAGTGAAGTGAGGAACTACGAGGGGTTGTTTGATTTAGTACTGAAGGAACACCTGCTCGAAAAATGTTTCCCTGAACTGCGTCAACACCTGGTGGATAGCAAGCTGACCAATCCCCGGAAGCTTGCTGAGGAGGCGGACATTTGGGCTAGTACCCGGGTGTCCACAAGGGGGACTGGAGGGGATACTCAAAAGGCCGGACAGGGCGCCCCCCAGAAGAAAGAGGGAGGGGAAAAGAAAAAGGAGTTCTCCAAAGGCCCCCAAAATAATTTCCAAGGTAAGGGAACAGGATTCACCCCTAGGGCTAACCCACCCAGAAACCCTAATCCTGGCCAGAGTCAGCAGCCAAGGGTTGTCCATTGCTTCGAGTGCGGTGGCGTTGGACACTATAAGGGAGATGCGAAGTGCCCAAAACGACCACCCGCTCCCATTGGAGGAAAGGCCCCCGGAGTAGCTAGTGTAGTGCTCGGGGAGGAGATGCCTTTAATTAAGGGAAGGGAGTGGGCAGGTGTCACTTTAGTGTCCCTGGGAGAACGGGAGATGGTTCCTAAGATCCAGGTGCCCGCAAATACTATAAAGTATGGGCAGTGGGTCACCATCAACGGCCAAAGGGGGGAGGCTCTGAGAGACACAGGAGCCAGTATGACTATGGTGCGTAGCCAACTGGTGTCTCCAGAGCAGGTAATTCCCGATGTACTCCACCCTGCCGCGATGGCTGACGGCAGAATGGGCCACTATCCGGTGGCCGAGGTTGCCTTTGAATGGGAGGGGGTTGCAGGTTCACTTCGAGTTGCCGTAAGCCCTGCCGTGCCAGTTGATTGTCTGCTGGGGAATGACATGGAGCACAATGCTTGGAAAGAGGTGGAATACCGGACTCACACTGAGATGCTGGGTACACCTGACTGGGCCTGTGTGAGCACAAGGTCCGCGACTACCCGGAGAGGGAGTTCGTTTCGGCTGGAGCCTGGAACAAAGGCCCAGCCAGCTGCCAGTCAAGGGAAGAACCGAGGACAGGAGGAGCCTGCCTCGGCGTCCGCCCCCCGTAGGACGGATAGGCCACCGGAGGTGGTGGACCAGGAGTCCGCGGTGGGGGATGTCACCGAACTGGAGGACCTACCCATCCCGGCCGAGTGGCACGTGGAGGGAGGCCCGTCCAGGGAGGAATTCTGCCAGGGCCAGAGGGAGTGCCCTACCCTTGAGGGACTGAGGCGACAGGCCGAAGCCCAGGCAGCAGGGAACGTTGAAGGGAACTACAGTGTTTACTGGGAGGATGGCCTCCTCTACAGTGAACCCAAGGCACCCCTACATGGATCGTCACGAGCCTTGGTAGTCCCTCAACGTTATCGAGCCTTCCTTCTGGAGTTGGCTCACGAGATCCCATTGGCAGGACACCTGGGGCAAGACAAGACCTTCGCCCGTCTTGTCCCCCACTTTTATTGGCCTCAAATGAAAGTGTCGTCCGATACCTATTGCCGGACATGTGTGTCTTGCCAAGCCAGTGGGAAAACAGGGGTGAAGCTGAAAGCTCCCCTGGAACCACTTCCTGTCGTTAGCACCCCCTTCGAAAGGGTGGGCATCGACATTGTGGGTCCGTTAGATCCGCCTACGTCAGCTGGTCACAGGTTTATCCTGGTTCTGGTGGATCATGCCACACGGTACCCAGAGGCAATACCTCTGAGGACCATTACAGCACCTGTTGTGGCTAGGGCCCTGATGGGAATCTTTACCCGAGTGGGTTTTCCCAAGGAAGTTGTGTCCGACAGGGGGACCAACTTCATGTCAGCGTACATGCGGGCTATGTGGAAGGAGTGTGGAGTGACCTACCAGTTCACAACTCCTTACCACCCCCAGACCTATGGTCTAGTGGAGAGGTTTAACAAAACCTTGAAAGGCATGATCAGAAGTCTGCCTGAAATCCTGCGGAGGAAATGGGACGTCCTCCTACACTGTCTACTATTTTCCTACAGGGAAGTGCCACAGAAGGGAGTGGGCTTCAGCCCCTTCGAGCTTCTGTATGGGTACCCTGTACGTGGACCTCTCAACCTGGTGAGAGACGGATGGGAAAGAACTCCCAGGAGTCTTCCCCAGGATGTGGTGAGCTACATGCTGGCCTTCCGGAGCCAAATGGCTAAGTTGTGGAAGCAAGCTTCTGACAACTTGGAAGCCAGCCAAGCAGTGATGAAGGCGTGGTATGACCACAACGCTCACCCGGTGGAGTTGGAGCCTGGCCAGAAGGTGTGGGTGATCGAACCGGGAGAGCTTAGCGCCCTCCAGGATCGCTGGTCAGGTCCCTTTGAGGTGTTGGAGAAGAAGGGTAAGGCTACCTACTTGGTGGATCTTAAGACTCCTCGTCAGCCCCTACGGGTGCTGCACGCCAACCGCCTCAAACCCCACCACGAGAGGCCCGAAGTCATTTTGATGATGGTGACTGACGGAGCAGAGGACGCGGAAAGCGAGCCTTTCCCCGATTTGTTTGCGTCTCAAGAGAAGGATGGGTCGGTGGAGGGAGTGATTCTCTCCCCATCTCTAACTCCTGAACAGCAGGAGGACTGCCGCCAGGTCCTGGGACAGTACTCTTCGTTGTTCTCCCTTGTTCCGGGTAGGACTCACCTGTGCGTCCATGACGTGGACACAGGAGACAGCCCACCTGTGAAGTCCAAGATCTACCGGATGTCAGACAAGGTGAAGGCCAACATTCACAGTGAAGTCACTAAGATGCTGGAGCTAGGAGTGATCGAACCTTCCAGCAGCCCCTGGTCCAGTCCGGTGGTGTTAGTACCAAAAGCTGCACCACCGGGTGCCCAACCGGAACTGAGGTTCTGTGTGGACTACCGGGGACTGAATTCAGTAACCAAAACTGATGCTCATCCGATCCCTAGGGCGGATGAATTGATTGACCGGCTGGGAGCTGCCCAATATCTAAGTACCTTTGACCTTACTTCTGGGTACTGGCAGATCTCTTTGACTGATGGAGCAAGGGAAAGGTCAGCCTTCTCCACGCCCAATGGCCACTACCAGTTCTGTGTGATGCCCTTTGGGCTCAAGAACGCACCTGCCACGTTTCAGCGCCTGGTAAACCAGATCCTCACCGGAATGGAGAGTTTCTCTGCTGCTTATCTGGATGACATAGCCGTCTTCAGTAACAGCTGGGAGGATCACTTGCGTCACCTGCAAGCTGTTCTCCAGGCCCTGAGACAAGCTGGATTGACGATCAAGGCCAGCAAGTGCCAGATCGGGCAGGGGTCGGTAGTGTACCTTGGACACTTGGTGGGTAGGGGAGCGGTGCAACCCCTCCAGGCGAAGATCGAGGCCATCATGGCCTGGGAACCCCCCAAGACACAGACTGAGGTCCGAGCTTTTCTGGGCCTCACGTGATATTACCGCCGCTTCGTGAAGGGGTACGGTACCATTGTAGCCCCCCTCACGGAGCTCACGTCCAAGAAACAACCTCGACGGGTAGTCTGGACGGAGGCTTGTCAGCAGGCCTTCGTAAAGCTGAAGCAAGCCTTGTGCGAGGCCCCGGTCTTAAGGGCCCCAGACTTTTCCAAGAAGTTCATTGTCCAGACAGATGCATCAGAACATGGCATTGGGACAGTATTATCGCAACTCAATGAAGAGGGTCTGGATCAACCCGTGGTCTTCCTATCCCGGAGACTACTTCCCAGGGAACAGAAGTGGAGTGCAATAGAGCGTGAAGCCTTTGCAGTGGTATGGGCTCTGAAGAAGTTGCGGCCATACCTGTTTGGCTCGCACTTCCTAGTTCAGACCGACCACAGACCCCTTCGTTGGCTGATGCAGATGAAGGGGGGGAATCCCAAGTTGTTGAGGTGGTCTATCTCCCTACAGGGAATGGACTTTCAGGTGGAACATCGGCCTGGAGTGGACCACGCCAATGCAGACGGTCTCTCAAGGTATTTCCGCCTTAGTGATGAGAACTCCCAAGGGGTTGGGTAGCTCTCCCCACTTTCAGCTGGGGGGGACGCGTGTTAGACCTGTCAGCCCTTTGGGTGGTCCCTCCTCATCATTATTTATTTTGTCCCACGTTTGCCTCAAACCCTGTTAGTATTTTTTCCTTTTTGGGAACCACCAGACTTTTTAGTATTGATGCAGATTCAGGGAGCCATTTTATCTACCCCTGGAACTTCTGTCTGAGGGCCTGAAACACAAAATGGTGGCCACCCATTGTCACCTGTGACATCACTGGAACCTACTAGAACCTTCTGCAACATTCTGGAACCCTGTGACAGTTGGAGGCGGTTTGGAATGTTGGGAAGCTAAGCCAGAGTTGACAGTTGGAGCTGGCAGTTGGCACCTGACTGGTGAAGAGAGAGGAGCACAGAACTGAAGGAGGAAGGAGTGAGGCAGCAGGGGTGGAAACTTGTGCCTGGAGTGGGGTCCATAAACCCACCCTTGATACTAGTCCCTACTGACTGAGCCCAGCCTGGAGCCCTGTGTGGGAGAAAGCAAGAAAAACCATCTCAAAGACCTGGACAGCAGGAACAGGCCTTAAAAGTAAAGAACAGCAAGTTCCTGACCTGGTTACTGGTAACTTCTTGAAGTCCGACGTCGAGAAGCCTGGAGACCTGGAGCCCGAGGTGGAGAAGCGGCGCTGACTGGAAAGCAGACGTCATACCCGGAGCCGCCAGAGGTCGAGAGAGGGCGCCGACGGAGGTCGTGGAGAGTACCAGAGGTCGGGGAGGAAGTCACCCGAGGTCGAGTGTGCGGCGTCGACGGAGGAGTGAAGTCCGCCCTCCGGAGTCACCGGAGACCGAGGTGAAGTGTGCCGGAGGTCGGGAGTGGAGATCGCACTCCGGAGTCGCCAGAACCTGAAGAGAATCGTGCCGGAGGTCGGGAGTGGAGGTCGCACTCCGGAGTCGCCGGAACCCGAGGAAAGGAGCACCGGAGGTCGGGAGTGGAGATCGCACTCCGGAGCCGCCGGAAGTCGACATCGAGCCAAGGCCGCCCGACGTCATCGAACCGGAGCCGCCCGGAGGTCGACATCGAGCCGAGGCCGCCAACATCGAACCGGAGCCGCCCGAAGTCGACATCAAGCCAAGACTGCCCGACGTCATCGAACCGGAGGTCGACATCGAGCCGAGGCCGCCGACATCGAACCGGAACCGCCTACCGGCGTCGACAAGAACTGTCATTGCGCCGAGGCCACCGACATCGAACCGGAACCGCCTCACGGCGTCGACACAACTCCAGCGGTGTCGGAACTTCATAAAAAGGGCAGTAAGTGGAATAGAGGGCACCTAAGGCCCTGTGAAGCCCTAAGAGACCATCCTAGGGGCTAGAGAGGTGCTGGAACCAGCTTGATTGTGCCAGGGGTGAGCTGAGACTAATACAGAGGGGTTGTGTAGTGTGGGAGAGCCAGATCTCTAGATCCCCCCCTTGATCTACCTCAGTTTAGGCCTCAGCCTTGTCCAAGCCAAGTAGTACACCCCTCAGGTCATCCAAAACTCTACAAGCTGGGATTGGGTCAAATCATCCCATAGTACCTCAGGAATGTGAACTGATTTTCAAGTGTCACTGTTGGCTTTTATTATTTATTGAGAGCACTGTATTTATTGTATTAATCCTATTTATTACCTCACAGTATTTATTGCCTCACAGTATTTATTGTTTCACAGTATTTATTGTCGCACAGTATTTATTGTCTCGCAGTATTTATTGCCTCATAATATTTAATTGCCTTTTATGTAATGCACTTATATTTATGCCTTGATTATTTATGATCTACCTTATTTATTGAATCGTTAAGATAGTATTTATTTGACTTACCCTTCCACAGGAAAAGCCTTGTGTACTGTGATTGTATTATTATTTATTTAATCAGCAACTAAGAGAAAAGAAGATAAAGAGATATATTTTCAGTATAATTTTATGGTGTAGTGTCGTTTTTGGAACGGATGCACGCATGGTTATTGTGTTGGTATGACGTATGCTTAGCACGGTGCCTGATCCCTGACCACTTGAGCCAAGCTACCACAGTGTATGTCCGGGAAAATCCCATTACCACCCTTTCGGTGTGGGAGTGGGGTTTTTCTAACAGACAGAATGCAGAACAATGTCATACATTCACCCCAGTACAGAGATCTGGGCCTAAATCCATTGTTTTTTTGCTCTCCATGCCGTTCCAGTTTGAACCCAGCAAAATGCAAATCAGTCTTGACTCTGTGCCTCATGGGTACTGTCCAGACCGAACTGCCAAGCCAGGTCCTCCCTGGACTGGAAACAAGCATCCTAGGACTGGTTTCGCGGTTTCACCCATCTTCAGCCAGGATAGCTTGATTTCAGTGGTATGGAGAGCATGGGATCCACGTCTGGGCATACCCTTCCCACTCGGGGTTACAAATGCAAAAACAACAGTTGATGGACAGAATCCAGAACAATGTCATATATTCACCCCAGTACAGAGATCTGGGCCTAAATCCATCGTTTTTTTGCTCCCCACGCCGTTCCAGTTTGAATCCAGCCATATGCAAATCAGTCTGGACCCTGTGCCTCATGGGTACAGTCCAGCCCGAACTGCCAAGCCAGGTCCTCCCTGGACTGGAAACAAGCATCCTAGGACCGGTTTTGGGGTTTCACCCCTCTACAGCCAGGATAGCTTGATTCCAGTGGCATGGAGAGCACAGGACCAACGTCTGGGCATACCCGTACCACTCGGGGTGACAAATGCAAAAACAACAGTTGATGGACAGAATGCAGAACAATGTCGTACATTCACCCCAGTACAGAGATCTGGGCCTAAATCCATCGTTTTTTTGCTCACCATGCCATTCCAGTATGAACCCAGCCATATGCAAATCAGTCTTGACCCTGTGCCTCATGGGAACAGTCCAGCCCGAACTGCTAAGCCAGGTCCTGCCTGGACTGGAACCAAGGATCCTAGGACCGGTTTCGGGGTTTCATCCCTCTTCAGCCAGGATAGCTTGATTCCAGTGGCATGGAGAGCACGGGACTCACGTCTGAGAATACCCGTCCCACTCAGGGTGACAAATGCAAAAACAACAGTTGATGGACAGAATGCAGAACAATGTCATACATTCACCCCAGTACAGAGATCTGGGCCTAAATCCATTGTTTTTTTGCTCACCATGCCATTCCAGTATGTAATCAGCCATATGCAAATCAGTCTTGACCCTGTGCCTCATGGGAACAGTCCAGCCCGAACTGCTAAGCCAGGTCCTGCCTGGACTGGAATCAAGCATCCTAGGACCGGTTTCGGGGTTTCACCCCTCTTCAGCCAGGATAGCTTGATTCCAGTGGCATGGAGAGCACGGGACTCTAGTCTGAGCATACCTGTCCCACTCGGGGTGACAAATGCAAAAACAACAGTTGATGGACACAATGCAGAGCAATGTCATACATTCACCCCAGTATAGAGATCTGGGCCCAAATCCATCATTTTTTTGCTCACCATGCCATTCCAGTATGAACCCAGCCATATACAAATCAGTGTTGACCCTGTGCCTCATGGGAACAGTCCAGCCCGAACTGCTAAGCCAGGTCCTGCCTGGACTGGAACCAAGCATCCTAGGACTAGTTTCGGGGATTCACCCCTCTTCAGCCAGGATAGCTTGATTCCAGTGGCATGGAGAGCACAGGACTTACGTCTGAGCATACCCGTCCCACTCGGGGTGACAAATGCAAAAAAAACAGTTGATGGACAGCATGCAGAACAATGTCATACATTCACCCCAGTACAGAGATCTGGGCCTAAATCCATCAGTTTTTTTGCTCACCATGCTGTTCCAGTTTGAACCCAGCCATATGCAAATCAGTCTTGACCCTGTGTCTCATGGATACAGTCCAGCCAGAACTGCCAAGCCAGGTCCTCCCTGGACTGGAAACAAGCATCCTAGGACCGGTCTTGGGATGTCACCCCTCTTCAGCCAGGATAGCTTGATTCCAGTGGCATGGAGAGCACGGGACCCATATCTGGGCATACCCGTCCCACTCGGGTTGGCAAATGCAAAAACAACAGTTGATGGACAGAATGCATAACAATGTCATACATTCACCCCAGTACAGAGATCTGGGCCTAAATCCATCGTTTTTTGCTCACCATGCCGTTCCAGTTTGAACTCATCCATATGCAAATCTGTCTTGACCCTGTGCCTCATGAGTACAGTCCAGCCCGAACTGCCAAGCCAGGTCCTCCCTGGACTGGAAACAAGCATCCTAGGACCGGTTTCGGGGTTTCACCCCTATTCAGCCAGGATAGATTGATTCCAGTGGCATGGAGAGCTCGGGACCCACATCTGGGCATACCCGTCCCACTCGGGGTGACAAATGCAAAAACAACAGTTGATGGACAGAATGCAGAACAATGTCATACATTCACCCCAATACAGAGATCTGGGCCTAAATCCATTGTTTTTTTGCTCACCATGCCATTCCAGTATGAAATCATCCATATGCAAATCAGTCTTGACCCTGTGCCTCATGGGAACAGTCCAGCCCGAACTGCTAAGCCAGGTCCTGCCTGGACTGGAACCAAGCATCCTAGGACCGGTTTCGGGGTTTCACCCCTCTTCAGCCAGGATAGCTTGATTCCAGTGGCATGGAGAGCACGGGACTCTAGTCTGAGCATACCCGCCCCACCCGGGGTGACAAATGCAAAAACAACAGTTGATGGACAGAATGCAGAGCAATGTCATACATTCACCCCAGTACAGAGATCTGGGCCTAAATCCATTATTTTTTTGCTCACCATGCCATTCCAGTATGAACCCAGCCATATGCAAATCAGTGTTGACCCTGTGCCTCATGGGAACAGTCCAGCCCGAACTGCTAAGCCAGGTCCTGCCTGGACTGGAACCAAGCATCCTAGGACTGGTTTCGGGGATTCACCCCTCTTCAGCCAGGATAGCTTGATTCCAGTGGCATGGAGAGCACGGGACTCATGTCTGAGCATACCCGTCCCACTCGGGGTGACAAATGCAAAAAAAACAGTTGCTGGACAGAATGCAGAACAATGTCATACATTCACCCCAGTACAGAGATCTGGGCCTAAATCCATCATTTTTTTGCTCACCATGCTGTTCCAGTTTGAACCCAGCCATATGCAAATCAGTCTTGACCCTGTGTCTCATGGATACAGTCCAGCCAGAACTGCCAAGCCAGGTCCTCCCTGGACTGGAAACAAGCATCCTAGGACCGGTTTCGGGATGTCACCCCTCTTCAGCCAGGATAGCTTGATTCCAGTGGCATGGAGAGCACGGGACCCACATCGGGGCATACCCGTCCCACTCGGGTTGACAAATGCAAAAACAACAGTTGATGAACAGAATGCAGAACAATGTAATACATTCACCCCAGTACAGAGATCTGGGTCTAAATCCATCGTTTTTTTGGTCACCATGCCATTCCAGTATCACCCCAGCCATATGCAAATTAGTCTTGACTCTGTGCCTCATGGGAACAGTCCAGCCCGAACTGCTAAGCTAGGTCCTGCTTGGACTGGAACCAAGGATCCTAGGACCGGTTTCGGGGTTTCACCCCTCTTCAGCCAGGATAGCTTGATTCCAGTGGCATGGAGAGCACGGGACTCACGTCTGAGCATACCCGTCCCACTCGGGGTGACAAATGCAAAAACAACAGTTGATGGACAGAATGCAGAACAATGTAATACATTCACCCCAGTAGAGAGATCTGGGCCTAAATCCATCGTTTTTTTGCTCACCATGCCATTCCAGTATGAACCCAGTCATATGCAAATCAGTGTTGACCCTGTGCCTCATGGGAACAGTACAGCCCAAACTGCTAAGCCAGGTCCTGCCTGGACTGGAACCAAGCATCCTAGGACCGGTTTCGGGGTTTCACCCCTCTTCAGCCAAGATAGCTTGATTCCAGTGGCATGGAGAGCACGGGACCCACGTCGGGGCATACCCTTCCCACTCGGGGTGACAAATGCAAAAACAACAGTTGATGGACAGAATGCAGAACAATGTCATACATTCACCCCAGTGCAGAGATCTGGGCCTAAATCCATTGTTTTATTGCTCATTATGCCGTTTCCGTTCGAACCCAGCCACATGCAAATCAGTCTTGGAGCTGTGCCTCATGGGAACAGTCCAGCCCGAACTGCTAAGCCAGGTCCTGCCTGGACTGGAACCAAGGATCCTAGGACCGGTTTCGGGGTTTCACCCCTCTTCAGCCAGGATAGCTTGATTCCAGTGGCATGGAGAGCACGGGACTCACGTCTGAGCATAACCGTCCCACTCGGGGTGACAAATGCAAAAACAACAGTTGATGGACAGAATGCAGAACAATGTCATACATTTACCCCAGTACAGAGATCTGGGCCTAAATCCATCAGTTTTTTGCTCACCATGCCGTTCCAGTTTGAACCCAGCCATGTGCAAATCAGTCTTGACCCTGTGTCTCATGGGTACAGTCCAGCCCGAACTGCCAAGCCAGGTCCTCCCTGGACTGGAAACAAGCATCCTAGGACCGGTTTCGGGGTTTCACCCCTCTACAGCCAGGATAGCTTGATTCCAGTGGCATGGAGAGTACAGGACCAACGTCTGGGCATACCCGTCCCACTCGGGGTGACAAATGCAAAAACAACAGTTGATGGACAGAATGCAGAACAATGTCGTACATTCACCCCAGTACAGAGATCTGGGCCTAAATCCATCGTTTTTTTGCTCACCATGCCGTTCCAGTTTGAACCCAGCCATATGCAAATCAGTCTTGACCCTGTGCCTCATGGGAACAGTCCAGCCCGAACTGCTAAGCCAGGTCCTGCCTGGACTGGAACCAAGGATCCTAGGACCGGTTTCGGGGTTTCACCCCTCTTCAGCCAGGATAGCTTGATTCCAGTGGCATGGAGAGCACGGGACTCACGTCTGAGCATACCCGTCCCACTCGGGGTGACAAATGCAAAAAAAACAGTTGATGGACAGAATGCAGAACAATGTCATACATTCACCCCAGTACAGAGATCTGGGCCTAAATCCATCGGTTTTTTGCTCACCATGCCGTTCCAGTTTGAACCCAGCCATGTGCAAATCAGTCTTGACCCTGTGTCTCATGGGTACAGTCCAGCCCGGACTGCCAAGCCAGGTCCTCCCTGGACTGGAAACAAGCATCCTAGGACCGGTTTCGGGGTTTCACCCGTCTTCAGCCAGGATAGCTTGATTCCAGTGGCATGGAGAGCACGGGACTCACGTCGGGGCATACCCTTCCCACTCGGGGTGACAAATGCAAAAACAACAGTTGATGGACAGAATGCAGAACAATGTCATACATTCACCCCAGTGCAGAGATCGGGGCCTAAATTCATTGTTTTATTGCTCATTATGCCGTTTCCGTTCGAACCCAGCCATGTGCAAATCAGTCTGGACCCTGTGCCTCATGGGTACAGTCCAGCCCGAACTGCCAAGCCAGGTCCTCCCTGGACTGGAAACAAGCATCCTAGGACCGGTTTTGGGGTTTCACCCCTCTACAGCCAGGATAGCTTGATTCCAGTGGCATGGAGAGCACAGGACCAACGTCTGGGCATACCCGTCCCACTCGGGTGACAAATGCAAAAACAACAGTTGATGGACAGAATGCAGAACAATGTCATACATTCACCCCAGTACAGAGATCTGGGCCTAAATCTATCGTTTTTTTGCTCACCATGCTATTCCATTTTGAACCCAGCCATATGCAAATCAGTCTTGACCCTGTGCCTCATGGGAACAGTCCAGCCCGAACTGCCAAGCGAGGTCCTCCCTGTACTGGAACCAAGCATCCTAGGACCGGTTTCGGGGTTTCACCCCTCTTCAGACAGGATAGCTTGATTCCAGTGGCATGGAGAGCACGGGACCCACGTCTGGGCATTCCATTCCCACTCGGGGTGACAAATGCAAAAACAACAGATGATGAACAGAATGCAGAACAATGTCATACATTCACCCCAGTACAGAGATCTGGGCCTAAATCCATCGTTTTTTTGCTCACCATGCCGTTCCAGTTTGAACCCAGCCATATGCAAATCAGTCTTGACCCTGTGTCTCATGGGTACAGTCCAGCCCGGACTGCCAAGCCAGGTCCTCCCTGGACTGGAAACAAGCATCCTAGGACCGGTTTCGGGGTTTTACCCGTCTTCAGCCAGGATAACTTGATTCCAGTGGCATGGAGAGCACGGGACCCACGTCTGGGCATACCCTTCCCACTCGGGGTGACAAATGCAAAAACAATAGTTGATGGACAGAATGCTGAACAATGTCATACATTCACCCCAGTACAGAGATCTGGGCCTAAATCCATTGTTTTTTTGCTCACCATGCTTTTCCAGTTTGAACCCAGCCATATGCAAATCAGTCTTGACCCTGTGCCTCATGGGTACAGTCCAGCCCGAACTGCCAAGCCAGGTCCTCCCTGGACTGGAAACAAGCATCCTAGGACTGGTTTCGGGGTTTCACCCCTCTTCAGCCAGTGGTATGGAGAGCACGGGACCCACGTCTGGGCATACCCTTCCCACTCGGGGTGACAAATGCAAAAACAACAGTTGATGGACAGAATCCAGAACAATGTCATATATTCACCCCAGTACAGAGATCTGGGCCTAAATCCATCGTTTTTTTGCTCACCATGCCGTTCCAGTTTGAACCCAGCCATATGCAAATCAGTCTTGACCCTGTGTCTCATGGGTACAGTCCAGCCCGGACTGCCAAGCCAGGTCCTCCCTGGACTGGAAACAAGCATCCTAGGACCGGTTTCGGGGTTTCACCCGTCTTCAGCCAGGATAGCTTGATTCAAGTGGCATGGAGAGCACGGGACCCACGTCCGGGCATACCCTTCCCACTCAGGTTGACAAATGCAAATACAACAATTGATGGACAGAATGCAGAACAATGTCATACATTCACCACAGTACAGAGGTCTGGACCTAAATCCATTGTTTGTTTGCTCACCATGCCGTTCCAGTTTGAACCCAGCCATATGCAAATCCGTCTTGACCCTGTGCCTCATGGGTTCAGTCCAGCCCGAACTGCTAAGCCAGGTCCTGCCTGGACTGGAACCAAGCATCCTAGGACCGGTTTCGGGGTTTCACCCCTCTTCAGCCAGGATAGCTTGATTCCAGTGGCATGGAGAGCACGGGACTCTAGTCTGAGCATACCCGCCCCACCCGGGGTGACAAATGCAAAAACAACAGTTGATGGACAGAATGCAGAGCAATGTCATACATTCACCCCAGTACAGAGATCTGGGCCTAAATCCATTATTTTTTTGCTCACCATGCCATTCCAGTATGAACCCAGCCATATGCAAATCAGTGTTGACCCTGTGCCTCATGGGAACAGTCCAGCCCGAACTGCTAAGCCAGGTCCTGCCTGGACTGGAACCAAGCATCCTAGGACTGGTTTCGGGGATTCACCCCTCTTCAGCCAGGATAGCTTGATTCCAGTGGCATGGAGAGCACGGGACTCACGTCTGAGCATACCCGTCCTACTCGGGGTGACAAATGCAAAAAAAACAGTTGATGGACAAAATGCAGAACAATGTCATACATTCACCCCAGTGCAGAGATCTGGGCCTAAATCCATTGGTTTATTGCTCATTATGCCGTTTCCGTTCGAACCCAGCCATATGCAAATCAGTCTGGACCCTGTGCCTCATGGGTACAGTCCAGCCCGAACTGCCAAGCCAGGTCCTCCCTGGACTGGAAACAAGCATCCTAGGACCGGTTTTGGGGTTTCACCCCTCTACAGCCAGGATAGCTTGATTCCAGTGGCATGGAGAGCACAGGACCAACGTCTGGGCATACCCGTCCCACTCGGGGTGACAAATGCAAAAACAACAGTTGATGGACAGAATGCAGAACAATGTCGTACATTCACCCCAGTACAGAGATCTGGGCCTAAATCCATCGTTTTTTTGCTCACCATGCTATTCCAGTTTGAACCCAGCCATATGCAAATCAGTCTTGACCCTGTGCCTCATGGGAACAGTCCAGCCCGAACTGCCAAGCGAGGTCCTCCCTGTACTGGAACCAAGCATCCTAGGACCGGTTTCGGGGTTTCACCCCTCTTCAGACAGGATAGCTTGATTCCAGTGGCATGGAGAGCACGGGACCCACGTCTGGGCATTCCATTCCCACTCGGGGTGACAAATGCAAAAACAACAGATGATGAACAGAATGCAGAACAATGTCATACATTCACCCCAGTACAGAGATCTGGGCCTAAATCCATTGTTTTTTGCTCACCATGCCGTTCCAGTTTGAACCCAGCCATATGCAAATCAGTCTTGACCCTGTGTCTCATGGGTACAGTCCAGCCTGGACTGCCAAGCCAGGTCCTCCCTGGTCTGGAAACAAGCATCCTAGGACTGGTTTCGGGGTTTCACCCGTCTTCAGCCAGGATAGCTTGATTTCAGTGGCATGGAGAGCACGGGACCCACGTCTGGGCATACCCTTCCCACTCAGGTTGACAAATGCAAATACAACAATTGATGGACAGAATGCAGAACAATGTCATACATTCACCACAGTACAGAGGTCTGGACCTAAATCCATTGTTTGTTTGCTCACCATGCCGTTCCAGTTTGAACCCAGCCATATGCAAATCCGTCTTGACCCTGTGCCTCATGGGTTCAGTCCAGCCCGAACTGCCAATCCAGGTCCTCCCTGGACTGGAAACAAGCATCCTAGGACCGGTTTTGGGGTTTCACCCGTCTTCAGCCAGGATAGCTTGATTCCAGTGGCATGGAGAGCACGGGACCCACGTCTGGGCACACCCTTCCCACTCAGGATGAGAAATGCAAAAACAACAGTTGATGGACAAAATGCAGAACAATGTCATACATTCACCCCAGTACAGAGATCTGGGCCTAAATCCATCGTTTTATTGCTCACCATGCCGTTCCGGTATGAACCCAGCCATATGCAAATCAGTCTTGACCCTGTGCCTCATGGGTACAGTCCAGCCCGAACTTCCAATCCAGGTCCTCCCTGGACTGGAAACAAGCATCCGAGGACCGGTTTCGGGGTTCCACCCCTCTTCAGCCAGGATAGCTTGATTCCAGTGGCATGGAGAGTACGGGACCCACGTCTGGGCATACCCTTCCCACTCGGGTGACCAATGCAAAAACAACAGTTGATGGACAAAATGCAGAACAATGTGATACCTTCACCCCATTACAGAGATCTGGGCCTAAATCCATCGTTTTATTGCTCACAATGCCGTACCAGTTTGAACCCAGCCATATGCAAATCAGTCTTGACCCTGTACCTCCTGGGTACAGTCCAGCCAGAACTGCCAAGCCAGGTCCTCCCTGGACTGGAAACAAGCATCCTAGGACCGGTTTTGGGGTTTCACCCCTCTTCAGCCAGGATAGCTTGATTCCAGTGGCATGGAGAGCACGGGACCCACGTCTGGGCATACCCCTCTCACTCGGGGTAACAAATGCAAAAACAACAGTTGATGGACAGTGTTAGACCTGTCAGCCCTTTGGGTGGTCCCTCCTCATCATTATTTATTTTGTCCCACTTTTGCCTCAAACCCTGTTAGTATTTTTTCCTTTTTGGGAACCACCAGACTTTTTAGTATTGATGCAGATTCAGGGAGCCATTTTATCTACCCCTGGAACTTCTGTCTGAGGGCCTGAAACACAAAATGGTGACCACCCATTGTCACCTGTGACATCACTGGAACCTACTAGGACCTTCTGCAACATTCTGGAACCCTGTGACAGTTGGAGGCGGTTTGGAATGTTGGGAAGCTAAGCCAGAGTTGACAGTTGGAGCTGGCAGTTGGCACCTGACTGGTGAAGAGAGAGGAGCACAGAACTGAAGGAGGAAGGAGTGAGGCAGCAGGGGTGGAAACTTGTGCCTGGCGTGGGGTCCATAAACCCACCCTTGATACTAGTCCCTACTGACTGAGCCCAGCCTGGAGCCCTGTGTGGGAGAAAGCAAGAAAAACCATCTTAAGGACCTGGACAGCAGGAACAGGCCTTAAAAGTAAAGAACAGCAAGTTCCTGACCTGGTTACTGGTAACTTCTTGAAGTCCGACGTCGAGAAGCCTGGAGACCTGGAGCCCGAGGTGGAGAAGCGGCGCTGACTGGAAAGCAGACGTCGTACCCGGAGCCGCCAGAGGTCGAGAGAGGGCGCCGATGGAGGTCGTGGAGAGTACCAGAGGTCGAGGAGGAAGTCACCCGAGGTCGAGTGTGCGGCGTCGACGGAGGAGTGAAGTCCGCCCTCCGGAGTCGCCGGAGACCGAGGTGAAGTGTGCCGGAGGTCGGGAGTGGAGATCGCACTCCGGAGTCGCCGGAACCTGAAGAGAATCGTGCCGGAGGTCGGGAGTGGAGGTCGCACTCCGGAGTCGCCGGAACCCGAGGAAAGGAGCACCGGAGGTCAAGAGTGGAGATCGCACTCCGGAGCCGCCGGAAGTCGACATCGAGCCAAGGCCGCCCGACGTCATCGAACCGGAGCCGCCCGGAGGTCGACATCGAGCCGAGGCCGCCGACATCGAACCGGAGCCGCCCGAAGTCGACATCAAGCCAAGACTGCCCGACGTCATCGAACCGGAGGTCGACATCGAGCCGAGGCCGCCAACATCGAACCGGAACCGCCTACCGGCGTCGACAAGAACTGTCATTGCGCCGAGGCCACCGACATCGAACCGGAACCGCCTCACGGCGTCGACACGACTCCAGCGGCGTCGGAACTTCATAAAAAGGGCAGTAAGTGGAATAGAGGGCGCCTAAGGCCCTGTGAAGCCCTAAGAGACCATCCTAGGGGCTAGAGAGGTGCTGGAACCAGCTTGATTGTGCCAGGGGTGAGCTGAGACTAATACAGAGGGGTTGTGTAGTGTGGGAGAGCCAGATCTCTAGATCCCCCCCTTGATCTACCTCAGTTTAGGCCTCAGCCTTGTCCAAGCCAAGTAGTACACCCCTCAGGTCATCCAAAACTCTACAAGCTGGGATTGGGTCAAATCATCCCATAGTACCTCAGGAATGTGAACTGATTTTCAAGTGTCACTGTTGGCTTTTATTATTTATTGAGAGCACTGTATTTATTGTATTAATCCTATTTATTACCTCACAGTATTTATTGCCTCACAGTATTTATTGTTTCACAGTATTTATTGTCGCACAGTATTTATTGTCTCGCAGTATTTATTGCCTCATAATATTTAATTGCCTTTTATGTAATGCACTTATATTTATGCCTTGATTATTTATGATCTACCTTATTTATTGAATCGTTAAGATAGTATTTATTTGACTTACCCTTCCACAGGAAAAGCCTTGTGTACTGTGATTGTATTATTATTTATTTAATCAGCAACTAAGAGAAAAGAAGATAAAGAGATATATTTTCAGTATAATTTTTAAGGTGTAGTGTCGTTTTTGGAACGGATGCACGCATGGTTATTGTGTGGGTATGACGTATGCTTAGCACGGTGCCTGATCCCTGACCACTCGAGCCAAGCTACCACAGTGTATGTCCGGGAAAATCCCATTACCACCCTTCCGGTGTGGGAATGGGGTTTTTCTAACATAATTGGTGTTCAGCGGTGGGATTGAGCTGTGCCTACGTATACTCGACAATAACTGTGGGTAGTCCATAGGCCTACACCGGGAGTTTTCTCCAAGCGGCCTTCCTAATTGTGAGTTTTTGTTTTTTCCAAATTTACTCTGGTGGTGGGAGGAGGTATTATAAAAGGTACCCCCCTGCATAGCTTCTGCAAATAACTGTCCTCTGACCTGAGTGGGCAAGATGGAGTTTGTACTGGAGAATTTTGAAACGTACACTGTGGCCCAACTCAGGGAGTTTTGTCAGCGGGAGGGGGTGTATTGTCCCCCAGGAGCAAAGAAGGGTGCACTCCAAACCAGCTTAAGGGCTTGGGGGGAGGCACGACGAGAAAGCAAGGCTGAGGAGGAGGACAGGGATAGAGAGCCCGACAGTGAGGGAGCTGGTTTGTACCAACCTGAGGTGGGGAACCTGTTAGCGGGGCCCAGGACACTTTCCAGGAAGGGCAGCAGTGCCTCTAGCGGTGGCTTGTCTGAAGTGGAGTTAACAGACCGGAGGGAGAAAAGACAGCTCACATGGGACTTAGCAAGGCTGGAGAAAGAGAAGGAGGAACAGAGGATGGCTCACGAGTTAAGGCTGAAAGAGATAGATCTTCAGATCCTAAGAGTCGGGGCACACACTGTTCCTAATGGTGGCAGCAAAGACCAAGAGTTCACTAGGGAACCCAAACCCTACTTGCCGAAGGACATAGTAGCTAGCTATGGGGCGGGTGACGATATCGCCAAGTGGCTAGCGGCCTATGAGGTCTCGTTAAGGGCCCATGGGGTTCCAGAGAAGTACTGGGGAGCGGGATTGTACAAGTACATGCCTCCAGCTGGTAGGGATGCATTATTGGCCCTAGAGGAGGATGAGCAGACCCACTACCCCACCATGAAAGTGGCGCTCATAAGAAAGTTTGGACTAACACCCGAAAAGTACAGACAGAAGTTCCGGGGTAGTCACAAACTGGGCACACAGAATTGGGTGGACTTCCTGGACTATGCAAAGAAGGCACTAGAAGGTTGGATTCAGGGCAGTGAAGTGAGGAACTACGAGGGGTTGTTTGATTTAGTACTGAAGGAACACCTGCTCGAAAAATGTTTCCCTGAACTGCGTCATTACCTGGTGGATAGCAAGCTGACCAATCCCCGGAAGCTTGCTGAGGAGGCGGACATTTGGGCTAGTACCCGGGTGTCCACAAGGGGGACTGGAGGGGATACTCAAAAGGCCGGACAGGGCGCCCCCCAGAAGAAAGAGGGAGGGGAAAAGAAAAAGGAGTTCTCCAAAGGCCCCCAAAATAATTTCCAAGGTAAGGGAACAGGATTCACCCCTAGGGCTAACCCACCCAGAAACCCTAATCCTGGCCAGAGTCAGCAGCCAAGGGTTGTCCATTGCTTCGAGTGCGGTGGCGTTGGACACTATAAGGGAGATGCGAAGTGCCCAAAATGACCACCCCCTCCCATTGGAGGAAAGGCCCCCGGAGTAGCTAGTGTAGTGCTCGGGGAGGAGATGCCTTTAATTAAGGGAAGGGAGTGGGCAGGTGTCACTTTAGTGTCCCTGGGAGAACGGGAGATGGTTCCTAAGATCCAGGTGCCCGCAAATACTATAAAGTATGGGCAGTGGGTCACCATCAACGGCCAAAGGGGGGAGGCTCTGAGAGACACAGGAGCCAGTATGACTATGGTGCATAGCCAACTGGTGTCTCCAGAGCAGGTAATTCCCGATGTACTCCACCCTGCCGCGATGGCTGACGGCAGAATGGGCCACTATCCGGTGGCCGAGGTTCCCTTTGAATGGGAGGGGGTTGCAGGTTCACTTCGAGTTGCCGTAAGCCCTGCCGTGCCAGTTGATTGTCTGCTGGGGAATGACATGGAGCACAATGCTTGGAAAGAGGTGGAATACCGGACTCACACTGAGATGCTGGGTACACCTGACTGGGCCTGTGTGAGCACAAGGTCCGCGACTACCCGGAGAGGGAGTTCGTTTCGGCTGGAGCCTGGAACAAAGGCCCAGCCAGCTGCCAGTCAAGGGAAGAACCGAGGACAGGAGGAGCCTGCCTCGGCGTCCGCCCCCCGTAGGACGGATAGGCCACCGGAGGTGGTGGACCAGGAGTCCGCGGTGGGGGATGTCACCGAACTGGAGGACCTACCCATCCCGGCCGAGTGGCACGTGGAGGGAGGCCCGTCCAGGGAGGAATTCTGCCAGGGCCAGAGGGAGTGCCCTACCCTTGAGGGACTGAGGCGACCGGCCGAAGCCCAGGCAGCAGGGAACGTTGAAGGGAACTACAGTGTTTACTGGGAGGATGGCCTCCTCTACAGTGAACCCAAGGCACCCCTACATGGATCGTCACGAGCCTTGGTAGTCCCTCAACGTTATCGAGCCTTCCTTCTGGAGTTGGCTCACGAGATCCCATTGGCAGGACACCTGGGGCAAGACAAGACCTTCGCCCGTCTTGTCCCCCACTTTTATTGGCCTCAAATGAAAGTGTCGTCCGATACCTATTGCCGGACATGTGTGTCTTGCCAAGCCAGTGGGAAAACAGGGGTGAAGCTGAAAGCTCCCCTGGAACCACTTCCTGTCGTTAGCACCCCCTTTGAAAGGGTGGGCATCGACATTGTGGGTCCGTTAGATCCGCCTACGTCAGCTGGTCACAGGTTTATCCTGGTTCTGGTGGATCATGCCACACCGTACCCAGAGGCAATACCTCTGAGGACCATTACAGCACCTGTTGTGGCTAGGGCCCTGATGGGAATCTTTACCCGAGTGGGTTTTCCCAAGGAAGTTGTGTCCGACAGGGGGACCAACTTCATGTCAGCGTACATGCGGGCTATGTGGAAGGAGTGTGGAGTGACCTACCAGTTCACAACTCCTTACCACCCCCAGACCAATGGTCTAGTGGAAAGGTTTAACAAAACCTTGAAAGGCATGATCAGAAGTCTGCCTGAAATCCTGCGGAGGAAATGGGACGTCCTCCTACACTGTCTACTATTTTCCTACAGGGAAGTGCCACAGAAGGGAGTGGGCTTCAGCCCCTTCGAGCTTCTGTATGGGTACCCTGTACGTGGACCTCTCAACCTGGTGAGAGACGGATGGGAAAGAACTCCCAGGAAGCTTCCCCAGGATGTGGTGAGCTACATGCTGGCCTTCCGGAGCCAAATGGCTAAGTTGTGGAAGCAAGCTTCTGACAACTTGGAAGCCAGCCAAGCAGTGATGAAGGCGTGGTATGACCACAACGCTCACCCGGTGGAGTTGGAGCCTGGCCAGAAGGTGTGGGTGATCGAACCGGGAGAGCTTAGCGCCCTCCAGGATCGCTGGTCAGGACCCTTTGAGGTGTTGGAGAAGAAGGGTAAGGCTACCTACTTGGTGGATCTTAAGACTCCTCGTCAGCCCCTATGGGTGCTGCACGCCAACCGCCTCAAACCCCACCACGAGAGGCCCGAAGTCATTTTGATGATGGTGACTGACGGAGCAGAGGACGCGGAAAGCGAGCCTTTCCCCGATTTGTTTGCGTCTCAAGAGAAGGATGGGTCGGTGGAGGGAGTGATTCTCTCCCCATCTCTAACTCCTGAACAGCAGGAGGACTGCCGCCAGGTCCTGGGACAGTACTCTTCGTTGTTCTCCCTTGTTCCGGGTAGGACTCACCTGTGCGTCCATGACGTGGACACAGGAGACAGCCCACCTGTGAAGTCCAAGATCTACCGGATGTCAGACAAGGTGAAGGCCAACATTCACAGTGAAGTCACTAAGATGCTGGAGCTAGGAGTGATCGAACCTTCCAGCAGCCCCTGGTCCAGTCCGGTGGTGTTAGTACCAAAAGCTGCACCACCGGGTGCCCAACCGGAACTGAGGTTCTGTGTGGACTACCGGGGACTGAATTCAGTAACCAAAACTGATGCTCATCCGATCCCTAGGGCGGATGAATTGATTGACCGGCTGGGAGCTGCCCAATATCTAAGTACCTTTGACCTTACTTCTGGGTACTGGCAGATCTCTTTGACTGATGGAGCAAGGGAAAGGTCAGCCTTCTCCACGCCCAATGGCCACTACCAGTTCTGTGTGATGCCCTTTGGGCTCAAGAACGCACCTGCCACGTTTCAGCGCCTGGTAAACCAGATCCTCACCGGAATGGAGAGTTTCTCTGCTGCTTATCTGGATGACATAGCCGTCTTCAGTAACAGCTGGGAGGATCACTTGCGTCACCTGCAAGCTGTTCTCCAGGCCCTGAGACAAGCTGGATTGACGATCAAGGCCAGCAAGTGCCAGATCGGGCAGGGGTCGGTAGTGTACCTTGGACACTTGGTGGGTAGGGGAGCGGTGCAACCCCTCCAGGCGAAGATCGAGGCCATCATGGCCTGGGAACCCCCCAAGACACAGACTGAGGTCCGAGCTTTTCTGGGCCTCACGGGATATTACCGCCGCTTCGTGAAGGGGTACGGTACCATTGTAGCCCCCCTCACGGAGCTCACGTCCAAGAAACAACCTCGACGGGTAGTCTGGACGGAGGCTTGTCAGCAGGCCTTCGTAAAGCTGAAGCAAGCCATGTGCGAGGCCCCGGTCTTAAGGGGCCCAGACTTTTCCAAGAAGTTCATTGTCCAGACAGATGCATCAGAACATGGCATTGGGACAGTATTATCGCAACTCAATGAAGAGGGTCTGGATCAACCCGTGGTCTTCCTATCCCGGAGACTACTTCCCAGGGAACAGAAGTGGAGTGCAATAGAGCGTGAAGCCTTTGCAGTGGTATGGGCTCTGAAGAAGTTGCGGCCATACCTGTTTGGCTCGCACTTCCTAGTTCAGACCGACCACAGACCCCTTCGTTGGCTGATGCAGATGAAGGGGGGGAATCCCAAGTTGTTGAGGTGGTCTATCTCCCTACAGGGAATGGACTTTCAGGTGGAACATCGGCCTGGAGTGGACCACGCCAATGCAGACGGTCTCTCAAGGTATTTCCGCCTTAGTGATGAGAACTCCCAAGGGGTTGGGTAGCTCTCCCCACTTTCAGCTGGGGGGGACGCGTGTTAGACCTGTCAGCCCTTTGGGTGGTCCCTCCTCATCATTATTTATTTTGTCCCACGTTTGCCTCAAACCCTGTTAGTATTTTTTCCTTTTTGGGAACCACCAGACTTTTTAGTATTGATGCAGATTCAGGGAGCCATTTTATCTACCCCTGGAACTTCTGTCTGAGGGCCTGAAACACAAAATGGTGGCCACCCATTGTCACCTGTGACATCACTGGAACCTACTAGAACCTTCTGCAACATTCTGGAACCCTGTGACAGTTGGAGGCGGTTTGGAATGTTGGGAAGCTAAGCCAGAGTTGACAGTTGGAGCTGGCAGTTGGAACCTGACTGGTGAAGAGAGAGGAGCACAGAACTGAAGGAGGAAAGAGTGAGGCAGCAGGGGTGGAAACTTGTGCCTGGAGTGGGGTCCATAAACCCACCCTTGATACTAGTCCCTACTGACTGAGCCCAGCCTGGAGCCCTGTGTGGGAGAAAGCAAGAAAAACCATCTCAAGGACCAGGACAGCAGGAACAGGCCTTAAAAGTAAAGAACAGCAAGTTCCTGACCTGGTTACTGGTAACTTCTTGAAGTCCGACGTCGAGAAGCCTGGAGACCTGGAGCCCGAGGTGGAGAAGCGGCGCTGACAGGAAAGCAGACGTCATACCCGGAGCCGCCAGAGGTCGAGAGAGGGCGCCGGCGGAGGTCGTGGAGAGTACCAGAGGTCGAGGAGGAAGTCACCCGAGGTCGAGTGTGCGGCGTCGACGGAGGAGTGAAGTCCGCCCTCCGGAGTCACCGGAGACCGAGGTGAAGTGTGCCGGAGGTCGGGAGTGGAGATTGCACTCCGGAGTCGCCGGAACCTGAAGAGAATCGTGCCGGAGGTCGGGAGTGGAGGTCGCACTCCGGAGTCGCCGGAACCCGAGGAAAGGAGCACCGGAGGTCGGGAGTGGAGATCGCACTCCGGAGCCGCCGGAAGTCGACATCGAGCCAAGGCCGCCCGACGTCATCGAACCGGAGCCGCCCGGAGGTCGACATCGAGCCGAGGCCGCCAACATCGAACCGGAGCCGCCCGAAGTCGACATCAAGCCAAGACTGCCCGACGTCATCGAACCGGAGGTCGACATCGAGCCGAGGCCGCCGACATCGAACCGGAACCGCCTACCGGCGTCGACAAGAACTGTCATTGCGCCGAGGCCACCGACATCGAACCGGAACCGCCTCACGGCGTCGACACGACTCCAGCGGTGTCGGAACTTCATAAAAAGGGCAGTAAGTGGAATAGAGGGCACCTAAGGCCCTGTGAAGCCCTAAGAGACCATCCTAGGGGCTAGAGAGGTGCTGGAACCAGCTTGATTGTGCCAGGGGTGAGCTGAGACTAATACAGAGGGGTTGTGTAGTGTGGGAGAGCCAGATCTCTAGATCCCCCCCTTGATCTACCTCAGTTTAGGCCTCAGCCTTGTCCAAGCCAAGTAGTACACCCCTCAGGTCATCCAAAACTCTACAAGCTGGGATTGGGTCAAATCATCCCATAGTACCTCAGGAATGTGAACTGATTTTCAAGTGTCACTGTTGGCTTTTATTATTTATTGAGAGCACTGTATTTATTGTATTAATCCTATTTATTACCTCACAGTATTTATTGCCTCACAGTATTTATTGTTTCACAGTATTTATTGTCGCACAGTATTTATTGTCTCGCAGTATTTATTGCCTCATAATATTTAATTGCCTTTTATGTAATGCACTTATATTTATGCCTTGATTATTTATGATCTACCTTATTTATTGAATCGTTAAGATAGTATTTATTTGACTTACCCTTCCACAGGAAAAGCCTTGTGTACTATGATTGTATTATTATTTATTTAATCAGCAACTAAGAGAAAAGAAGATAAAGAGATATATTTTCAGTATAATTTTATGGTGTAGTGTCGTTTTTGGAACGGATGCACGCATGGTTATTGTGTGGGTATGACGTATGCTTAGCACGGTGCCTGATCCCTGACCACTCGAGCCAAGCTACCACAGTGTATGTCCGGGAAAATCCCATTACCACCCTTTCGGTGTGGGAGTGGGGTTTTTCTAACAGACAGAATGCAGAACAATGTCATACATTCACCCCAGTACAGAGATCTGGGCCTAAATCCATTTTTTTTTTGCTCGCCATGCTTTTCCAGTTTGAACCCAGCCATATGCAAATCAGTCTTGACCCTGTGCCTCATGGGTACAGTCCAGCCCGAACTGCCAAGCCAGGTCCTCCCTGGACTGGAAACAAGCATCCTAGGACTGGTTTCGGGGTTTCACCCCTCTTCAGCCAGTGGTATGGAGAGCACGGGACCCACGTCTGGGCATACCCTTCCCACTCGGGGTGACAAATGCAAAACAACAGTTGATGGACAGAATCCAGAACAATGTCATATATTCACCCCAGTACAGAGATCTGGGCCTAAATCCATCGTTTTTTTGCTCCCCACGCCGTTCCAGTTTGAATCCAGCCATATGCAAATCAGTCTGGACCCTGTGCCTCATGGGTACAGTCCAGCCCGAACTGCCAAGCCAGGTCCTCCCTGGACTGGAAACAAGTATCCTAGGACCGGTTTTGGGGTTTCACCCCTCTACAGCCAGGATAGCTTGATTCCAGTGGCATGGAGAGCACAGGACCAACGTCTGGGCATACCCGTACCACTCGGGGTGACAAATGCAAAAACAACAGTTGATGGACAGAATGCAGAACAATGTCGTACATTCACCCCAGTACAGAGATCTGGGCCTAAATCCATCGTTTTTTTGCTCACCATGCCATTCCAGTATGAACCCAGCCATATGCAAATCAGTCTTGACCCTGTGCCTCATGGGAACAGTCCAGCCCGAACTGCTAAGCCAGGTCCTGCCTGGACTGGAACCAAGGATCCTAGGACCGGTTTCGGGGTTTCATCCCTCTTCAGCCAGGATAGCTTGATTCCAGTGGCATGGAGAGCACGGGACTCACGTCTGAGAATACCCGTCCCACTCAGGGTGACAAATGCAAAAACAACAGTTGATGGACAGAATGCAGAACAATGTCATACATTCACCCCAGTACAGAGATCTGGGCCTAAATCCATTGTTTTTTTGCTCACCATGCCATTCCAGTATGAAATCAGCCATATGCAAATCAGTCTTGACCCTGTGCCTCATGGGAACAGTCCAGCCCGAACTGCTAAGCCAGATCCTGCCTGGACTGGAATCAAGCATCCTAGGACCGGTTTCGGGGTTTCACCCCTCTTCAGCCAGGATAGCTTGATTCCAGTGGCATGGAGAGCACGGGACTCTAGTCTGAGCATACCTGTCCCACTCGGGGTGACAAATACAAAAACAACAGTTGATGGACACAATGCAGAGCAATGTCATACATTCACCCCAGTATAGAGATCTGGGCCTAAATCCATCATTTTTTTGCTCACCATGCCATTCCAGTATGAACCCAGCCATATACACATCAGTGTTGACCCTGTGCCTCATGGGAACAGTCCAGCCCGAACTGCTAAGCCAGGTCCTGCCTGGACTGGAACCAAGCATCCTAGGACTAGTTTCGGGGATTCACCCCTCTTCAGCCAGGATAGCTTGATTCCAGTGGCATGGAGAGCACAGGACTTACGTCTGAGCATACCCGTCCCACTCGGGGTGACAAATGCAAAAAAAACAGTTGATGGACAGCATGCAGAACAATGTCATACATTCACCCCAGTACAGAGATCTGGGCCTAAATCCATCAGTTTTTTTGCTCACCATGCTGTTCCAGTTTGAACCCAGCCATATGCAAATCAGTCTTGACCCTGTGTCTCATGGATACAGTCCAGCCAGAACTGCCAAGCCAGGTCCTCCCTGGACTGGAAACAAGCATCCTAGGACCGGTCTCAGGATGTCACTCCTCTTCAGCCAGGATAGCTTGATTCCAGTGGCATGGAAAGCACGGGACCCATATCTGGGCATACCCGTCCCACTCGGGTTGGCAAATGCAAAAACAACAGTTGATGGACAGAATGCAGAACAATGTCATACATTCACCCCAGTACAGAGATCTGGGTCTAAATCCATCGTTTTTTTGCTCACCATGCCATTCCAGAATCACCCCAGCCATATGCAAATCAGTCTTGACTCTGTGGCTCATGGGAACAGTCCAGCCCGAACTGCTAAGCCAGGTCCTGCCTGGACTGGAACCAAGGATTCTAGGACCGGTTTCGGGGTTTCACCCCTCTTCAGCCAGGATAGCTTGATTTCAGTGGCATGGAGAGCACGGGACTCACGTCTGAGCATACCCGTCCCACTCGGGGTGACAAATGCAAAAACAACAGTTGATGGACAGAATGCATAACAATGTCATACATTCACCCCAGTACAGAGATCTGGGCCTAAATCCATCGTTTTTTGCTCACCATGCCGTTCCAGTTTGAACTCATCCATATGCAAATCTGTCTTGACCCTGTGCCTCATGAGTACAGTCCAGCCCGAACTGCCAAGCCAGGTCCTCCCTGGACTGGAAACAAGCATCCTAGGACCGGTTTCGGGGTTTCACCCCTATTCAGCCAGGATAGATTGATTCCAATGGCATGGAGAGCTCGGGACCCACATCTGGGCATACCCGTCCCACTCGGGGTGACAAATGCAAAAACAACAGTTGATGGACAGAATGCAGAACAATGTCATACATTCACCCCAATACAGAGATCTGGGCCTAAATCCATTGTTTTTTTGCTCACCATGCCATTCCAGTATGAAATCATCCATATGCAAATCAGTCTTGACCCTGTGCCTCATGGGAACAGTCCAGCCCGAACTGCTAAGCCAGGTCCTGCCTGGACTGGAACCAAGCATCCTAGGACCGGTTTCGGGGTTTCACCCCTCTTCAGCCAGGATAGCTTGATTCCAGTGGCATGGAGAGCACGGGACTCTAGTCTGAGCATACCCGCCCCACCCGGGGTGACAAATGCAAAAACAACAGTTGATGGACAGTATGCAGAGCAATGTCATACATTCACCCCAGTACAGAGATCTGGGCCTAAATCCATTATTTTTTTGCTCACCATGCCATTCCAGTATGAACCCAGCCATATGCAAATCAGTGTTGACCCTGTGCCTCATGGGAACAGTCCAGCCCGAACTGCTAAGCCAGGTCCTGCCTGGACTGGAACCAAGCATCCTAGGACTGGTTTCGGGGATTCACCCCTCTTCAGCCAGGATAGCTTGATTCCAGTGGCATGGAGAGCACGGGACTCACGTCTGAGCATACCCGTCCCACTCGGGGTGACAAATGCAAAAAAAACAGTTGCTGGACAGAATGCAGAACAATGTCATACATACACCCCAGTACAGAGATCTGGGCCTAAATCCATCATTTTTTTGCTCACCATGCTGTTCCAGTTTGAACCCAGCCATATGCAAATCAGTCTTGACCCTGTGTCTCATGGATACAGTCCAGCCAGAACTGCCAAGCCAGGTCCTCCCTAGACTGGAAACAAGCATCCTAGGACCGGTTTCGGGATGTCACCCCTCTTCAGCCAGGATAGCTTGATTCCAGTGGCATGGAGAGCACGGGACCCACATCGGGGCATACCCGTCCCACTCGGGTTGACAAATGCAAAAACAACAGTTGATGAACAGAATGCAGAACAATGTAATACATTCACCCCAGTACAGAGATCTGGGTCTAAATCCATCGTTTTTTTGGTCACCATGCCATTCCAGTATCACCCCAGCCATATGCAAATCAGTCTTGACTCTGTGCCTCATGGGAACAGTCCAGCCCGAACTGCTAAGCTAGGTCCTGCTTGGACTGGAACCAAGGATCCTAGGACCGGTTTCGGGGTTTCACCCCTCTTCAGCCAGGATAGCTTGATTCCAGTGGCATGGAGAGCACGGGACTCACGTCTGAGCATACCCGTCCTACTCGGGGTGACAAATGCAAAAACAACAGTTGATGGACAGAATGCAGAACAATGTCATACATTCTCCCCAGTACAGAGATCTGTGCCTAAATCCATCGGTTTTTTGCTCACCATGCCGTTCCAGTTTGAACCCAGCCATGTGCAAATCAGTCTTGACTGTGTGTCTCATGGGTACAGTCCAGCCCGGACTGCCAAGCCAGGTCCTCCCTGGACTGGAAACAAGCATCCTAGGACCGGTTTCGGGGTTTCACCCGTCTTCAGCCAGAATAGCTTGATTCCAGTGGCATGGAGAGCACGGGACCCACGTCGGGGCATACCCTTCCCACTCGGGGTGACAAATGCAAAAACAACAGTTGATGGACAGAATGCAGAACAATGTCATACATTCACCCCAGTGCAGAGATCTGGGCCTAAATCCATTGTTTTATTGCTCATTATGCCGTTTCCATTCGAACCCAGCCATATGCAAATCAGTCTGGACCCTGTGCCTCATGGGTACAGTCCAGCCCGAACTGCTAAGCCAGGTCCTGCCTGGACTGGAACCAAGGATCCTAGGACCGGTTTCGGGGTTTCACCCCTCTTCAGCCAGGATAGCTTGATTCCAGTGGCATGGAGAGCACGGGACTCACGTCTGAGCATACCCGTCCTACTCGGGGTGACAAATGCAAAAACAACAGTTGATGGACAGAATGCAGAACAATGTCATACATTCTCCCCAGTACAGAGATCTGTGCCTAAATCCATCGGTTTTTTGCTCACCATGCCGTTCCAGTTTGAACCCAGCCATGTGCAAATCAGTCTTGACTGTGTGTCTCATGGGTACAGTCCAGCCCGGACTGCCAAGCCAGGTCCTCCCTGGACTGGAAACAAGCATCCTAGGACCGGTTTCGGGGTTTCACCCGTCTTCAGCCAGAATAGCTTGATTCCAGTGGCATGGAGAGCACGGGACCCACGTCGGGGCATACCCTTCCCACTCGGGGTGACAAATGCAAAAACAACAGTTGATGGACAGAATGCAGAACAATGTCATACATTCACCCCAGTGCAGAGATCTGGGCCTAAATCCATTGTTTTATTGCTCATTATGCCGTTTCCATTCGAACCCAGCCATATGCAAATCAGTCTGGACCCTGTGCCTCATGGGTACAGTCCAGCCCGAACTGCTAAGCCAGGTCCTGCCTGGACTGGAACCAAGCATCCTAGGACCGGTTTCGGGGTTTCACCCCTCTACAGCCAGGATAGCTTGATTCCAGTGGCATTGAGAGCACAGGACCAACGTCTGGTCATACCCGTCCCACTCGGGGTGACAAATGCAAAAACAACAGTTGATGGACAGAATGCAGAACAATGTCGTACATTCACCCCAGTACAGAGATCTGGGCCTAAATCCATCGTTTTTTTGCTCACCATGCCATTCCTGTATGAACACAGCCATATGCAAATCAGTCTTGACCCTGTGCCTCATTGGAACAGTCCAGCCCGAACTGCTAAGCCAGGTCCTGCCTGGACTGGAACCAAGGATCCTAGGACCGGTTTCGGGGTTTCACCCCTCTTCAGCCAGGATAGCTTGATTCCAGTGGCATGGAGAGCACGGGACTCACGTCTGAGCATACCCGTCCTACTCGGGGTGACAAATGCAAAAACAACAGTTGATGGACAGAATGCAGAACAATGTCATACATTCTCCCCAGTACAGAGATCTGTGCCTAAATCCATCGGTTTTTTGCTCACCATGCCGTTCCAGTTTGAACCCAGCCATGTGCAAATCAGTCTTGACTGTGTGTCTCATGGGTACAGTCCAGCCCGGACTGCCAAGCCAGGTCCTCCCTGGACTGGAAACAAGCATCCTAGGACCGGTTTCGGGGTTTCACCCGTCTTCAGCCAGAATAGCTTGATTCCAGTGGCATGGAGAGCACGGGACCCACGTCGGGGCATACCCTTCCCACTCGGGGTGACAAATGCAAAAACAACAGTTGATGGACAGAATGCAGAACAATGTCATACATTCACCCCAGTGCAGAGATCTGGGCCTAAATCCATTGTTTTATTGCTCATTATGCCGTTTCCATTCGAACCCAGCCATATGCAAATCAGTCTGGACCCTGTGCCTCATGGGTACAGTCCAGCCCGAACTGCCAAGCCAGGTCCTCCCTGGACTGGAAACAAGCATCCTAGGACCGGTTTCGGGGTTTCACCCCTCTACAGCCAGGATAGCTTGATTCCAGTGGCATTGAGAGCACAGGACCAACGTCTGGTCATACCCGTCCCACTCGGGGTGACAAATGCAAAAACAACAGTTGATGGACAGAATGCAGAACAATGTCGTACATTCACCCCAGTACAGAGATCTGGGCCTAAATCCATCGTTTTTTTGCTCACCATGCCATTCCTGTATGAACCCAGCCATATGCAAATCAGTCTTGACCCTGTGCCTCATGGGAACAGTCCAGCCCGAACTGCTAAGCCAGGTCCTGCCTGGACTGGAACCAAGGATCCTAGGACCGGTTTCGGGGTTTCACCCCTCTTCAGCCAGGATAGCTTGATTCCAGTGGCATGGAGAGCACGGGACTCACGGCTGAGCCTACCCGTCCCACTCGGGGTGACAAATGCAAAAACAACAGTTGATGGACAGAATGCAGAACAATGTCATACATTCACCCCAGTACAGAGATCTGGGCCTAAATCCATCGGTTTTTTGCTCACCATGCCGTTCCAGTTTGAACCCAGCCATGTGCAAATCAGTCTTGACCCTGTGTCTCATGGGTACAGTCCAGCCCGGACTGCCAAGCCAGGTCCTCCCTGGACTGGAAACCAGCATCCTAGGACCAGTTTCGGGGTTTCACCCGTCTTCAGCCAGGATAGCTTGATTCCAGTGGCATGGAGAGCACGGGACCCACGTCGGGGCATACCCTTCCCACTCGGGGTGACAAATGCAAAAACAACAGTTGATGGACAAAATGCAGAACAATGTCATACATTCACCCCAGTGCAGAGATCGGGGCCTAAATCCATCATTTTATTGCTCATTATGCCGTTTCCGTTCGAACCCAGCCATATGCAAATCAGTCTGGACCCTGAGCCTCATGGGTACAGTCCAGCCCGAACTGCCAAGCCAGGTCCTCCCTGGACTGGAAACAAGCATCCTAGGACCGGTTTTGGGGTTTCACCCCTCTACAGCCAGGATAGCTTGATTCCAGTGGCATGGAGAGCACAGGACCAAAGTCTGGGCATACCCGTCCCACTCGGGGTGACAAATGCAAAAACAACAGTTGATGGACAGAATGCAGAACAATGTCGTACATTCACCCCAGTACAGAGATCTGGGCCTAAATCCATCATTTTTTTGCTCACCATGCTATTCCAGTTTGAACCCAGCCATATGCAAATCAGTCTTGACCCTGTGCCTCATGGGAACAGTCCAGCCCGAACTGCCAAGCGAGGTCCTCCCTGTACTGGAACCAAGCATCCTAGGACCGGTTTCGGGGTTTCACCCCTCTTAAGACAGGATAGCTTGATTCCAGTGGCATGGAGAGCACGGGACCCACGTCTGGGCATTCCATTCCCACTCGGGGTGACAAATGCAAAAACAACAGATGATGAACAGAATGCAGAACAATGTCATACATTCACCCCAGTACAGAGATCTGGGCCTAAATCCATCGTTTTTTTGCTCACCATGCCGTTCCAGTTTGAACCCAGCCATATGCAAATCAGTCTTGACCCTGTGTCTCATGGGTACAGTCCAGCCCGGACTGCCAAGCCAGGTCCTCCCTGGACTGGAAAAAAGCATCCTAGGACCGGTTTCGGGGTTTCACCCGTCTTCAGCCAGGATAGCTTGATTCCAGTGGCATGGAGAGCACGGGACCCACGTCTGGGCATACCCTTCCCACTCGGGGTGACAAATGCAAAAACAATAGTTGATGGACAGAATGCTGAACAATGTCATACATTCACCCCAGTACAGAGATCTGGGCCTAAATCCATTGTTTTTTTGCTCACCATGCTTTTCCAGTTTGAACCCAGCCATATGCAAATCAGTCTTGACCCTGTGCCTCATGGGTACAGTCCAGCCCGAACTGCCAAGCCAGGTCCTCCCTGGACTGGAAACAAGCATCCTAGGACTGGTTTCGGGGTTTCACCCCTCTTCAGCCAGTGGTATGGAGAGCACGGGACCCACGTCTGGGCATACCCTTCCCACTCGTGGTGACAAATGCAAAAACAACAGTTGATGGACAGAATCCAGAACAATGTCATATATTCACCCCAGTACAGAGATCTGGGCCTAAATCCATCGTTTTTTTGCTCCCCACGCCGTTCCAGTTTGAATCCAGCCATATGCAAATCAGTCTGGACCCTGTGCCTCATGGGTACAGTCCAGCCCGAACTGCCAAGCCAGGTCCTCCCTGGACTGGAAACAAGCATCCTAGGACCGGTTTTGGGGTTTCACCCCTCTACAGCCAGGATAGCTTGATTCCAGTGGCATGGAGAGCACAGGACCAACGTCTGGGCATACCCGTCCCACTCGGGGTGACTAATGCAAAAACAACAGTTGATGGACAGAATGCAGAACAATGTCATACATGCACCCCAGTACAGAGATCTGGGCCTAAATCCATTGTTTTTTTGCTCACCATGCCATTCCAGTATGAAATCAGCCATATGCAAATCAGTCTTGACCCTGTGCCTCATGGGAACAGTCCAGCCCGAACTGCTAAGCCAGGTCCTGCCTGGACTGGAACCAAGCATCCTAGGACCGGTTTCAGGGTTTCACCCCTCTTCAGCCAGGATAGCTTGATTCCAGTGGCATGGAGAGCACGGGACTCTAGTCTGAGCAGACCCGTCCCACTCGGGGTGACAAATGCAAAAACAACAGTTGATGGACACAATGCAGAGCAATGTCATACATTCACCCCAGTATAGAGATCTGGGCCTAAATCCATCATTTTTTTTGCTCACCATGCCATTCCAGTATGAACCCAGCCATATACAAATCAGTGTTGACCCTGTGCCTCATGGGAACAGTCCAGCCCGAACTGCTAAGCCAGGTCCTGCCTGGACTGGAACCAAGCATCCTAGGACTGGTTTCGGGGATTCACCCCTCTTCAGCCAGGATAGCTTGATTCCAGTGGCATGGAGAGCACAGGACTCACGTCTGAGCATACCCGTCCCACTCGGGGTGACAAATGCAAAAAAAACAGTTGATGGACAGAATGCAGAACAATGTCATACATTCACCCCAGTACAGAGATCTGGGCCTAAATCCATCAGTTTTTTTGCTCACCATGCTGTTCCAGTTTGAACCCAGCCATATGCAAATCAGTCTTGACCCTGTGTCTCATGGATACAGTCCAGCCAGAACTGCCAAGCCAGGTCCTCCCTGGACTGGAAACAAGCATCCTAGGACCGGTTTCGGGATGTCACCCCTTTTTAGCCAGGATAGCTTGATTTCAGTGGCATGGAGAGCACGGGACCCACATCTGGGCATACCCGTCCCACTCGGGTTGGCAAATGCAAAAACAACAGTTGATGGACAGAATGCATAACAATGTCATACATTCACCCCAGTACAGAGATCTGGGCCTAAATCCATCGTTTTTTGCTCACCATGCCGTTCCAGTTTGAACCCAGCCATATGCAAATCTGTCTTGACCCTGTGCCTCATGGGTACAGTCCAGCCCGAACTGCCAAGCCAGGTCCTCCCTGGACTGGAAACAAGCATCCTAGGACCGGTTTCGGGGTTTCACCCCTCTTCAGCCAGGATAGATTGATTCCAGTGGCATGGAGAGCTCGGGACCCACATCTGGGCATACCCGTCCCACTCGGGGTGACAAATGCAAAAACAACAGTTGATGGACAGAATGCAGAACAATGTCATACATTCACCCCAGTACAGAGATCTGGGTCTAAATCCATCGTTTTTTTGCTCACCATGCCCTTCCAGTATGAACCCAGCCATATGCAAATCAGTCTTCACTCTGTGCCTCATGGGAACAGTCCAGCCCGAACTGCTAAGCCAGGTCCTGCCTGGACTGGAACCAAGCATCCTAGGACCGGTTTCGGGGTTTCACCCCTCTTCAGCCAGGATAGCTTGATTCCAGTGGCATGGAGAGCACGGGACTCACGTCTGAGCATGCCCGTCCCACTCAGGGTGACAAATGCAGAAACAACAGTTGATGGACAGAATGCAGAACAATGTCATACATTCACCCCAGTACAGAGATCTGGGCCTAAATCCATAGTTTTTTTGCTCACCATGCCATTCCAGTATGAAATCAGCCATATGCAAATCAGTCTTGACCCTGTGCCTCATGGGAACAGTCCAGCCCGAACTGCTAAGCCAGGTCCTGCCTGGACTGGAACCAAGCATCCTAGGACCGGTTTCGGGGTTTCACCCCTCTTCAGCCAGGATAGCTTGATTCCAGTGGCATGGAGAGCACGGGACTCTAGTCTGAGCATACCCGCCCCACTCGGGGTGACAAATGCAAAAACAACAGTTGATGGACAGAATGCAGAGCAATGTCATACATTCACCCCAGTACAGAGGTCTGGGCCTAAATCCATAGTTTTTTTGCTCACCATGCCATTCCAGTATGAAATCAGCCATATGCAAATCAGTCTTGACCCTGTGCCTCATGGGAACAGTCCAGCCCGAACTGCTAAGCCAGGTCCTGCCTGGACTGGAACCAAGCATCCTAGGACCGGTTTCGGGGTTTCACCCCTCTTCAGCCAGGATAGCTTGATTCCAGTGGCATGGAGTGCACTGGACTCTAGTCTGAGCATACCCGCCCCACTCGGGGTGACAAATGCAAAAACAACAGTTGATGGACAGAATGCAGAACAATGTCATACATGCACCCCAGTACAGAGATCTGGGCCTAAATCCATTGTTTTTTTGCTCACCATGCCATTCCAGTATGAAATCAGCCATATGCAAATCAGTCTTGACCCTGTGCCTCATGGGAACAGTCCAGCCCGAACTGCTAAGCCAGGTCCTGCCTGGACTGGAACCAAGCATCCTAGGACCGGTTTCAGGGTTTCACCCCTCTTCAGCCAGGATAGCTTGATTCCAGTGGCATGGAGAGCACGGGACTCTAGTCTGAGCAGACCCGTCCCACTCGGGGTGACAAATGCAAAAACAACAGTTGATGGACACAATGCAGAGCAATGTCATACATTCACCCCAGTATAGAGATCTGGGCCTAAATCCATCATTTTTTTTGCTCACCATGCCATTCCAGTATGAACCCAGCCATATACAAATCAGTGTTGACCCTGTGCCTCATGGGAACAGTCCAGCCCGAACTGCTAAGCCAGGTCCTGCCTGGACTGGAACCAAGCATCCTAGGACTGGTTTCGGGGATTCACCCCTCTTCAGCCAGGATAGCTTGATTCCAGTGGCATGGAGAGCACAGGACTCACGTCTGAGCATACCCGTCCCACTCGGGGTGACAAATGCAAAAAAAACAGTTGATGGACAGAATGCAGAACAATGTCATACATTCACCCCAGTACAGAGATCTGGGCCTAAATCCATCAGTTTTTTTGCTCACCATGCTGTTCCAGTTTGAACCCAGCCATATGCAAATCAGTCTTGACCCTGTGTCTCATGGATACAGTCCAGCCAGAACTGCCAAGCCAGGTCCTCCCTGGACTGGAAACAAGCATCCTAGGACCGGTTTCGGGATGTCACCCCTTTTCAGCCAGGATTGCTTGATTTCAGTGGCATGGAGAGCACGGGACCCACATCTGGGCATACCCGTCCCACTCGGGTTGGCAAATGCAAAAACAACAGTTGATGGACAGAATGCATAACAATGTCATACATTCACCCCAGTACAGAGATCTGGGCCTAAATCCATCGTTTTTTGCTCACCATGCCGTTCCAGTTTGAACCCAGCCATATGCAAATCTGTCTTGACCCTGTGCCTCATGGGTACAGTCCAGCCCGAACTGCCAAGCCAGGTCCTCCCTGGACTGGAAACAAGCATCCTAGGACCGGTTTCGGGGTTTCACCCCTCTTCAGCCAGGATAGCTTGATTCCAGTGGCATGGAGAGCACGGGACTCACGTCTGAGCATGCCCGTCCCACTCAGGGTGACAAATGCAGAAACAACAGTTGATGGACAGAATGCAGAACAATGTCATACATTCACCCCAGTACAGAGATCTGGGCCTAAATCCATAGTTTTTTTGCTCACCATGCCATTCCAGTATGAAATCAGCCATATGCAAATCAGTCTTGACCCTGTGCCTCATGGGAACAGTCCAGCCCGAACTGCTAAGCCAGGTCCTGCCTGGACTGGAACCAAGCATCCTAGGACCGGTTTCGGGGTTTCACCCCTCTTCAGCCAGGATAGCTTGATTCCAGTGGCATGGAGAGCACGGGACTCTAGTCTGAGCATACCCGCCCCACTCGGGGTGACAAATGCAAAAACAACAGTTGATGGACAGAATGCAGAGCAATGTCATACATTCACCCCAGTACAGAGATCTGGGCCTAAATCCATTATTTTTTTGCTCACCATGCCATTCCAGTATGAACCCAGCCTTATGCAAATCAGTGTTGACCCTGTGCCTCATGGGAACAGTCCAGCCCGAACTGCTAAGCCAGGTCCTGCCTGGACTGGAACCAAGCATCCTAGGACTGGTTTCGGGGATTCACCCCTCTTCAGCCAGGATAGCTTGATTCCAGTGGCATGGAGAGCACGGGACTCACGTCTGAGCATACCCGTCCCACTCGGGGTGACAAATGCAAAAAAAACTGTTGCTGGACAGAATGCAGAACAATGTCATACATTCACCCCAGTACAGAGATCTGGGTCTAAATCCATCATTTTTTTGCTCACCATGCTGTTCCAGTTTGAACCCAGCCACATGCAAATCAGTCTTGACCCTGTGTCTCATGGATACAGTCCAGCCAGAACTGCCAAGCCACATCCTCCCTGGACTGGAAACAAGCATCCTAGGACCGGTTTCGGGATGTCACCCCTCTTCAGCCAGGATAGCTTGATTCCAGTGGCATGGAGAGCACGGGACCCACATCGGGGCATACCCGTCCCACTCGGGTTGACAAATGCAAAAACAACAGGTGATGGACAGAATGCAGAACAATGTAATACATTCACCCCAGTACAGAGATCTGGGACTAAATCCATCGTTTTTTTGGTCACCATGCCATTCCAGTATCACCCCAGCCATATGCAAATCAGTCTTGACTCTGTGCCTCATGGGAACAGTCCAGCCCGAACTGCTAAGCCAGGTCCTGCTTGGACTGGAACCAAGGATCCTAGGACCGGTTTCGGGGTTTCACCCCTCTTCAGCCAGGATAGCTTGATTCCAGTGGCATGGAGAGCACGGGACTCACGTCTGAGCATACCCGTCCCACTCGGGGTGACAAATGCAAAAACAACAGTTGATGGACAGAATGCAGAACAATGTCATACATTCACCCCAGTGCAGAGATCTGGGCCTAAATCCATTGTTTTATTGCTCAATATGCCGTTTCCGTTCGAACCCAGCCATATGCAAATCAGTCTGGACCCTTTGCCTCATGGGTACAGTCCAGCCCGAACTGCCAAGCCAGGTCCTCCCTGGACTGGAAACAAGCATCCTAGGACCGGTTTCGGGGTTTCACCCCTCTACAGCCAGGATAGCTTGATTCTAGTGGCATGGAGAGCACAGGACCAACGTCTGGGCATACCCGTCCCACTCGGGGTGACAAATGCAAAAACAACAGTTGATGGACAGAATGCAGAACAATGTCGTACATTCACCCCAGTACAGAGATCTGGGCCTAAATCCATCGTTTTTTTGCTCACCATGCCATTCCTGTATGAACCCAGCCATATGCAAATCAGTCTTGACCCTGTGCCTCATGGGAACAGTCCATCCCGAACTGCTAAGCCAGGTCCTGTTGGACTGGAACCAAGGATCCTAGGACCGGTTTCGGGGTTTCACCCCTCTTCAGCCACGATAGCTTGATTCCAGTGGCATGGAGAGCACGGGACTCACGTCTGAGCATACCCGTCCCACTCGGGGAGACAAATGCAAAAAAAACAGTTGCTGGACAGAATGCAGAACAATGTCATACATTCACCCCAGTACAGAGATCTGGGCCTAAATCCATCATTTTTTTGCTCACCATGCTGTTCCAGTTTGAACCTAGCCATATGCAATTCAGTTTTGACCCTGTGCCTCATGGGTACAGTCCATCCCGAACTTCCAATCCAGGTCCTCCCTGGACTGGAAACAAGCATCCGAGGACCGGTTTCGGGGTTTCACCCCTCTTCAGCCAGGATAGTTTGATTCCAGTGGCATGGAGAGCACGGGACCCACGTCTGGGCATACCCTTCCCACTCGGGGTGACAAATGCAAAAACAACAGGTGATGGACAGAATGCAGAACAATGTAATACATTCACCCCAGTACAGAGATCTGGGTCTAAATCCATCGTTTTTTTGGTCACCATGCCATTCCAGTATCACCCCAGCCATATGCAAATCAGTCTTGACTCTGTGCCTCATGGGAACAGTCCAGCCCGAACTGCTAAGCCAGGTCCTGCTTGGACTGGAACCAAGGATCCTAGGACCGGTTTCGGGGTTTCACCCCTCTTCAGCCAGGATAGCTTGATTCCAGTGGCATGGAGAGCACGGGACTCACGTCTGAGCATACCCGTCCCACTCGGGGTGACAAATGCAAAAACAACAGTTGATGGACAGAATGCAGAACAATGTCATACATTGTCCCCAGTACAGAGATCTGGGCCTAAATCCATCGTTTTTTTGCTCACCATGCCGTTCCAGTTTGAACCCAGCCATGTGCAAATCAGTCTTGACCGTGTGTCTCATGGGTACAGTCCAGCCCGGACTGCCAAGCCAGGTCCTCCCTGGACTGGAAACAAGCATCCTAGGACCGGTTTCGGGGTTTCACCCGTCTTCAGCCAGGATAGCTTGATTCCAGTGGCATGGAGAGCACGGGACCCACGTCGGGGCATCCCTTCCCACTCGGGGTGACAAATGCAAAAACAACATTTGATGGACAGAATGTAGAACAATGTCATACATTCACCCCAGTGCAGAGATCTGGGCCTAAATCCATTGTTTTATTGCTCAATATGCCGTTTCCGTTCGAACCCAGCCATATGCAAATCATTCTGGACCCTGTGCCTCATGGGTACAGTCCAGCCCGAACTGCCAAGCCAGGTCCTCCCTGGACTGGAAACAAGCATCCTAGGACCGGTTTCGGGGTTTCACCCCTCTACAGCCAGGATAGCTTGATTCTAGTGGCATGGAGAGCACAGGACCAACGTCTGGGCATACCCGTCCCACTCGGGGTGACAAATGCAAAAACAACAGTTGATGGACAGAATGCAGAACAATGTCGTACATTCACCCCAGTACAGAGATCTGGGCCTAAATCCATCGTTTTTTTGCTCACCATGCCATTCCTGTATGAACCCAGCCATATGCAAATCAGTCTTGACCCTGTGCCTCATGGGAACAGTCCATCCCGAACTGCTAAGCCAGGTCCTGTTGGACTGGAACCAAGGATCCTAGGACCGGTTTCGGGGTTTCACCCCTCTTCAGCCACGATAGCTTGATTCCAGTGGCATGGAGAGCACGGGACTCACGTCTGAGCATACCCGTCCCACTCGGGGAGACAAATGCAAAAAAAACAGTTGCTGGACAGAATGCAGAACAATGTCATACATTCACCCCAGTACAGAGATCTGGGCCTAAATCCATCATTTTTTTGCTCACCATGCTGTTCCAGTTTGAAACCAGCCATATGCAAATCAGTCTTGACCCTGTGTCTCATGGATACAGTCCAGCCAGAACTGCCAAGCCAGATCCTCCCTGGACTGGAAACAAGCATCCTAGGACCGGTTTCGGGATGTCACCCCTCTTCAGCCAGGATAGCTTGATTCCAGTGGCATGGAGAGCACGGGACCCACATCGGGGCATACCCGTCCCACTCGGGTTGACAAATGCAAAAACAACAGTTGATGGACAGAATGCAGAACAATGTAATACATTCACCCCAGTACAGAGATCTGGGTCTAAATCCATAGTTTTTTTGGTCACCATGCCATTCCAGTATCACCCCAGCCATATGCAAATCAGTCTTGACTCTGTGCCTCATGGGAACAGTCCAGCCCGAACTGCTAAGCCAGGTCCTGCCTGGACTGGAACAAAGGATCCTAGGACCGGTTTCGGGGTTTCACCCCTCTTCAGCCAGGATAGCTTGATTCCAGTGGCATGGAGAGCACGGGACTCACGTCTGAGCATACCTGTCCCACTCGGGGTGACAAATGCAAAAACAACAGTTGATGGACAGAATGCAGAACAATGTCATACATTCTCCCCAGTACAGAGATCTGGGCCTAAATCCATCGGTTTTTTGCTCACCATGCCGTTCCAGTTTGAACCCAGCCATGTGCAAATCAGTCTTGACCGTGTGTCTCATGGGTACAGTCCAGCCCGGACTGCCAAGCCAGGTCCTCCCTGGACTGGAAACAAGCATCCTAGGACCGGTTTCGGGGTTTCACCCGTCTTCAGCCAGGATAGCTTGATTCCAGTGGCATAGAGAGCACGGGACCCACGTCGGGGCATACCCTTCCCACTCGGGGTGACAAATGCAAAAACAACAGTTGATGGACAGAATGCAGAACAATGTCATACATTCACCCCAGTGCAGAGATCTGGGCCTAAATCCATTGTTTTATTGCTCATTATGCCGTTTCCGTTCGAACCCAGCCATATGCAAATCAGTCTGGACCCTGTGCCTCATGGGTACAGTCCAGCCCGAACTGCCAAGCCAGGTCCTCCCTGGACTGGAAACAAGCATCCTAGGACCGGTTTCGGGGTTTCACCCCTCTACAGCCAGGATAGCTTGATTCCAGTGGCATGGAGAGCACAGGACCAACATCTGGGCATACCCGTCCCACTCGGGGTGACAAATGCAAAAACAACAGTTGATGGACATAATGCAGAACAATGTCGTACATTCACCCCAGTACAGAGATCTGGGCCTAAATCCATCGTTTTTTTGCTCACCATGCCATTCCTGTATGAACCCAGCCATATGCAAATCAGTCTTGACCCTGTGCCTCATGGGAACAGTCCAGCCCAAACTGCTAAGCCAGGTCCTGCCTGGACTGGAACCAAGGATCCTAGGACCGGTTTCGGGGTTTCACCCCTCTTCAGCCAGGATAGCTTGATTCCAGTGGCATGGAGAGCACGGGACTCACGTCTGAGCATACCCGTCCCACTCGGGGTGACAAATGCAAAAACAACAGTTGATGGACAGGATGCAGAACAATGTCATACATTCACCCCAGTACAGAGATCTGGGCCTAAATCTATCGGTTTTTTGCTCACCATGCCGTTCCAGTTTGAACCCAGCCATGTGCAAATCAGTCTTGACCCTGTGTCTCATGGGTACAGTCCAGCCCGGACTGCCAAGCCAGGTCCTCCCTGGACTGGAAACAAGCATCCTAGGACCGGTTTCGGGGTTTCACCCGTCTTCAGCCAGGATACCTTGATTCCAGTGGCATGGAGAGCACGGGACCCACGTCTGGGCATTCCATTCCCACTCGGGGTGACAAATGCAAAAACAACAGATGATGAACAGAATGCAGAACAATGTCATACATTCACCCCAGTACAGAGATCTGGGCCTAAATCCATCGTTTTTTTGCTCACCATGCCGTTCCAGTTTGAACCCAGCCATATGCAAATCAGTCTTGACCCTGTGTCTCATGGGTACAGTCCAGCCCGAACTGCCAAGCCAGGTCCTCCCTGGACTGGAAACAAGCATCCTAGGACTGGTTTTGGGGTTTCACCCCTCTACAGCCAGGATAGCTTGATTCCAGTGGCATGGAGAGCACAGGACCAACGTCTGGGCATACCCTTCCCACTCAGGTTGACAAATGCAAATACAACAATTGATGGACAGAATGCAGAACAATGTCATAAATTCACCACAGTACAGAGGTCTGGACCTAAATCCATTGTTTGTTTGCTCACCATGCCGTTCCAGTTTGAACCCAGCCATATGCAAATCCGTCTTGACCCTGTGCCTCATGGGTTCAGTCCAGCCCGAACTGCCAAGCCAGGTCCTCCCTGGACTGGAAACAAGCATCCTAGGACCGGTTTTGGGGTTTCACCCATCTTCAGCCAGGATAGCTTGATTCCAGTGGCATGGAGAGCACGGGACCCACGTCTGGGCACACCCTTCCCACTCAGGATGAGAAATGCAAAAACAACAGTTGATGGACAAAATGCAGAACAATATCATACATTCACCCCAGTACAGAGCTCTGGGCTTAAATCCATCGTTTTTTTGCTCACCATGCCATTCCAGTATGAACCCAGCCATATGCAAATCAGTCTTGACCCTGTGCCTCATGGGTACAGTCCAGCCCGAACTTCCAATCCAGGTCCTCCCTGGACTGGAAACAAGCATTCGAGGACCGGTTTCGGGGTTCCACCCCTCTTCAGCCAGGATAGCTTGATTCCAGTGGCATGGAGAGCACGGGACCCACGTCTGGGCATACCCTTCCCACTCGGGTGACCAATGCAAAAATAACAGTTGATGGACAAAATGCAGAACAATGTGAAACCTTCACCCCATTATAGAGATCTGGACCTAAATCCATCGTTTTATTGCTCACGATGCTGTTCCAGTTTGAACCCAGCCATATGCAAATCAATCTTGACCCTGTACCTCATTGGTACAGTCCAGCCCGAACTGCCAAGCCAGGTCCTCCCTGGACTGGAAACAAGCATCCTAGGACCAGTTTTGGGGTTTCACCCCTCTTCAGCCAGGATAGCTTGATTCCAGTGGCATGGAGAGCACGGGACCCACGTCTGGGCATACCCTTCCCACTCGGGGTAACAAATGCAAAAACAACAATTGATGGACAGAATGCAGAACAATGTCATACATTCACCCCAGTACAGAGATCTGGGCCTAAATCCATTGTTTTTTTACTCTCCATGCCGTTCCAGTTTGAACCCAGCAATATGCAAATCAGTCTTGACTCTGTGCCTCATGGGTACTGTCCAGACCGAACTGCCAAGCCAGGTCCTCCCTGGACTGGAAACAAGCATCCTAGGACCGGTTTCGGGGTTTCACCCATCTTCAGCCAGGATAGCTTGATTTCAGTGGCATGGAGAGCATGGGATCCACATCTGGGCATACCCTTCCCACTCGGGGTTACAAATGCAAAAACAATAGTTGATGGACAGAATGTAGAACAATGTCATACATTCACCCCAGTACAGAGATCTGGGCCTAAATCCATTGTTTTTTTGCTCACCATGCTTTTCCAGTTTGAACCCAGCCATATGCAAATCAGTCTTGACCCTGTGCCTCATGGGTACAGTCCAGCCCGAACTGCCAAGCCAGGTCCTCCCTGGACTGGAAACAAGCATCCTAGGACTGGTTTCGGGGTTTCACCCCTCTTCAGCCAGTGGTATGGAGAGCACGGGACCCACGTCTGGGCATACCCTTCCCACTCGGGGTGACAAATGCAAAAACAACAGTTGATGGACAGAATCCAGAACAATGTCATATATTCACCCCAGTACAGAGATCTGGGCCTAAATCCATCATTTTTTTGCTCCCCACGCCGTTCCAGTTTGAATCCAGCCATATGCAAATCAGTCTTGACCCTGTGTCTCATGGATACAGTCCAGCCAGAACTGCCAAGCCAGGTCCTCCCTGGACTGGAAACAAGCATCCTAGGACCGGTTTCGGGATGTCACCCCTCTTCAGCCAGGATAGCTTGATTCCAGTGGCATGGAGAGCACGGGACCCACGTCTGGGCATACCCTTCCCACTCGGGGTGACAAATGCAAAAACAACAGTTGATGGACAGAATGCAGAACAATGTCATACATTCACCCCAGTGCAGAGATCTGGGCCTAAATCCATCGTTTTATTGCTCACCATGCCGTTTCCGTTCGAACCCAGCCATATGCAAATCAGTCTGGACCCTGTGCCTCATGGGTACAGTCCAGCCCGAACTGCCAAGCCAGGTCCTCCCTGGACTGGAAACAAGCATCCTAGGACTGGTTTCGGGGTTTCACCCCTCTTCAGCCAGTGGTATGGAGAGCACGGGACCCACGTCTGGGCATACCCTTCCCACTCGGGGTGACAAATGCAAAAAAAACAGTTGCTGGACAGAATGCAGAACAATGTCATACATTCACCCCAGTACAGAGATCTGGGCCTAAATCCATCATTTTTTTGCTCACCATGCTGTTCCAGTTTGAAACCAGCCATATGCAAATCAGTCTTGACCTTGTGTCTCATGGATACAGTCCAGCCAGAACTGCCAAGCCAGATCCTCCCTGGACTGGAAACAAGCATCCTAGGACCGGTTTCGGGATGTCACCCCTCTTCAGCCAGGATAGCTTGATTCCAGTGGCATGGAGAGCACGGGACCCACATCGGGGCATACCCGTCCCACTCGGGTTGACAAATGCAAAAACAACAGTTGATGGACAGAATGCAGAACAATGTAATACATTCACCCCAGTACAGAGATCTGGGTCTAAATCCATTGTTTTTTTGGTCACCATGCCATTCCAGTATCACCCCAGCCATATGCAAATCAGTCTTGACTCTGTGCCTCATGGGAACAGTCCAGCCCGAACTGCTAAGCCAGGTCCTGCCTGGACTGGAACCAAGGATCCTAGGACCGGTTTCGGGGTTTCACCCCTCTTCAGCCAGGATAGCTTGATTCCAGTGGCATGGAGAGCACGGGACTCACGTCTGAGCATACCTGTCCCACTCGGGGTGACAAATGCAAAAACAACAGTTGATGGACAGAATGCAGAACAATGTCATACATTCTCCCCAGTACAGAGATCTGGGCCTAAATCCATCGTTTTTTTGCTCACCATGCCGTTCCAGTTTGAACCCAGCCATGTGCAAATCAGTCTTGACCGTGTGTCTCATGGGTACAGTCCAGCCCGGACTGCCAAGCCAGGTCCTCCTTGGACTGGAAACAAGCATCCTAGGACCGGTTTCGGGGTTTCACCCGTCTTCAGCCAGGATAGCTTGATTCCAGTGGCATGGAGAGCACGGGACCCACATCGGGGCATACCCTTCCCACTCGGGGTGACAAATGCAAAAACAACAGTTGATGGACAGAATGCAGAACAATGTCATACATTCACCCCAGTGCAGAGATCTGGGCCTAAATCCATTGTTTTATTGCTCATTATGCCGTTTCCGTTCAAACCCAGCCATATGCAAATCAGTCTGGACACTGTGCCTCATGGGTACAGTCCAGCCCGAACTGCCAAGCCAGGTCCTCCCTGGACTGGAAACAAGCATCCTAGGACCGGTTTCAGGGTTTCACCCCTCTACAGCCAGGATAGCTTGATTCCAGTGGCATGGAGAGCACAGGACCAACGTCTGGGCATACCCGTCCCACTCGGGGTGACAAATGCAAAAACAACAGTTGATGGACAGAATGCAGAACAATGTCGTACATTCACCCCAGTACAGAGATCTGGGCCTAAATCCATCGTTTTTTTGCTCACCATGCCATTCCTGTATGAACCCAGCCATATGCAAATCAGTCTTGACCCTGTGCCTCATGGGAACAGTCCAGCCCGAACTGCTAAGCCAGGTCCTGCCTGGACTGGAACCAAGGATCCTAGGACCGGTTTCGGGGTTTCACCCCTCTTCAGCCAGGATAGCTTGATTCCAGTGGCATGGAGAGCACGGGACTCACGTCTGAGCATACCCGTCCCACTCGGGGTGACAAATGCAAAAACAACAGTTGATGGACAGGATGCAGAACAATGTCATACATTCACCCCAGTACAGAGATCTGGGCCTAAATCTATCGGTTTTTTGCTCATTATGCCGTTTCTGTTCGAACCCAGCCATATGCAAATCAGTCTTGACCCTGTGTCTCATGGGTACAGTCCAGCCCGATCTGCCAAGCCAGGTCCTCCCTGGACTGGAAACAAGCATCCTAGGACCGGTTTCGGGGTTTCACCCCTCTACAGCCAGGATAGCTTGATTCCAGTGGCATGGAGAGCACAGGACCAACGTCTGGGCATACCCGTCCCACTCGGGGTGACAAAAGCAAAAACAACAGTTGATGGACAGAATGCAGAACAATGTCGTACATTCACCCCAGTACAGAGATCTGGGCCTAAATCCATCGTTTTTTTGCTCACCATGCAATTCCAGTTTGAACCCAGCCATATGCAAATCAGTCTTGACCCTGTGCCTCATGGGAACAGTCCAGCCCGAACTGCCAAGCGAGGTCCTCCCTGTACTGGAACCAAGCATCCTAGGACCGGTTTCGGGGTTTCACCCCTCTTCAGACAGGATAGCTTGATTCCAGTGGCATGGAGAGCACGGGACCCACGTCTGGGCATTCCATTCCCACTCGGGGTGACAAATGCAAGAACAACAGATGATGAACAGAATGCAGAACAATGTCATACATTCACCCCAGTACAGAGATCTGGGCCTAAATCCATCGTTTTTTTGCTCACCATGCCGTTCCAGTTTGAACCCAGCCATATGCAAATCAGTCTTGACCCTGTGTCTCATGGGTACAGTCCAGCCCGAACTGCCAAGCCAGGTCCTCCCTGGACTGGAAACAAGCATCCTAGGACTGGTTTTGGGGTTTCACCCCTCTACAGCCAGGATAGCTTGATTCCAGTGGCATGGAGAGCACAGGACCAACGTCTGGGCATACCCTTCCCACTCAGGTTGACAAATGCAAATACAACAATTGATGGACAGAATGCAGAACAATGTCATAAATTCACCACAGTACAGAGGTCTGGACCTAAATCCATTGTTTGTTTGCTCACCATGCTGTTCCAGTTTGAACCCAGCCATATGCAAATCCGTCTTGACCCTGTGCCTCATGGGTTCAGTCCAGCCCGAACTGCCAAGCCAGGTCCTCCCTGGACTGGAAACAAGCATCCTAGCACCGGTTTTGGGGTTTCACCCATCTTCAGCCAGGATAGCTTGATTCCAGTGGCATGGAGAGCACGGGACCCACATCTGGGCATACCCGTCCCACTCGGGGTGACAAATGCAAAAACAACAGTTGATGGACAGAATGCAGAACAATGTCATACATTCACCCCAGTACAGAGATCTGGGTCTAAATCCATCGTTTTTTTGCTCACCATGCCCTTCCAGTATGAACCCAGCCATATGCAAATCAGTCTTCACTCTGTGCCTCATGGGAACAGTCCAGCCCGAACTGCTAAGCCAGGTCCTGCCTGGACTGGAACCAAGCATCCTAGGACCGGTTTCGGGGTTTCACCCCTCTTCAGCCAGGATAGCTTGATTCCAGTGGCATGGAGAGCACGGGACTCACGTCTGAGCATGCCCGTCCCACTCAGGGTGACAAATGCAGAAACAACAGTTGATGGACAGAATGCAGAACAATGTCATACATTCACCCCAGTACAGAGATCTGGGCCTAAATCCATAGTTTTTTTGCTCACCATGCCATTCCAGTATGAAATCAGCCATATGCAAATCAGTCTTGACCCTGTGCCTCATGGGAACAGTCCAGCCCGAACTGCTAAGCCAGGTCCTGCCTGGACTGGAACCAAGCATCCTAGGACCGGTTTCGGGGTTTCACCCCTCTTCAGCCAGGATAGCTTGATTCCAGTGGCATGGAGAGCACGGGACTCTAGTCTGAGCATACCCGCCCCACTCGGGGTGACAAATGCAAAAACAACAGTTGATGGACAGAATGCAGAGCAATGTCATACATTCACCCCAGTACAGAGGTCTGGGCCTAAATCCATAGTTTTTTTGCTCACCATGCCATTCCAGTATGAAATCAGCCATATGCAAATCAGTCTTGACCCTGTGCCTCATGGGAACAGTCCAGCCCGAACTGCTAAGCCAGGTCCTGCCTGGACTGGAACCAAGCATCCTAGGACCGGTTTCGGGGTTTCACCCCTCTTCAGCCAGGATAGCTTGATTCCAGTGGCATGGAGTGCACTGGACTCTAGTCTGAGCATACCCGCCCCACTCGGGGTGACAAATGCAAAAACAACAGTTGATGGACAGAATGCAGAACAATGTCATACATGCACCCCAGTACAGAGATCTGGGCCTAAATCCATTGTTTTTTTGCTCACCATGCCATTCCAGTATGAAATCAGCCATATGCAAATCAGTCTTGACCCTGTGCCTCATGGGAACAGTCCAGCCCGAACTGCTAAGCCAGGTCCTGCCTGGACTGGAACCAAGCATCCTAGGACCGGTTTCAGGGTTTCACCCCTCTTCAGCCAGGATAGCTTGATTCCAGTGGCATGGAGAGCACGGGACTCTAGTGTGAGCAGACCCGTCCCACTCGGGGTGACAAATGCAAAAACAACAGTTGATGGACACAATGCAGAGCAATGTCATACATTCACCCCAGTATAGAGATCTGGGCCTAAATCCATCATTTTTTTTGCTCACCATGCCATTCCAGTATGAACCCAGCCATATACAAATCAGTGTTGACCCTGTGCCTCATGGGAACAGTCCAGCCCGAACTGCTAAGCCAGGTCCTGCCTGGACTGGAACCAAGCATCCTAGGACTGGTTTCGGGGATTCACCCCTCTTCAGCCAGGATAGCTTGATTCCAGTGGCATGGAGAGCACAGGACTCACGTCTGAGCATACCCGTCCCACTCGGGGTGACAAATGCAAAAAAAACAGTTGATGGACAGAATGCAGAACAATGTCATACATTCACCCCAGTACAGAGATCTGGGCCTAAATCCATCAGTTTTTTTGCTCACCATGCTGTTCCAGTTTGAACCCAGCCATATGCAAATCAGTCTTGACCCTGTGTCTCATGGATACAGTCCAGCCAGAACTGCCAAGCCAGGTCCTCCCTGGACTGGAAACAAGCATCCTAGGACCGGTTTCGGGATGTCACCCCTTTTCAGCCAGGATTGCTTGATTTCAGTGGCATGGAGAGCACGGGACCCACATCTGGGCATACCCGTCCCACTCGGGTTGGCAAATGCAAAAACAACAGTTGATGGACAGAATGCATAACAATGTCATACATTCACCCCAGTACAGAGATCTGGGCCTAAATCCATCGTTTTTTGCTCACCATGCCGTTCCAGTTTGAACCCAGCCATATGCAAATCTGTCTTGACCCTGTGCCTCATGGGTACAGTCCAGCCCGAACTGCCAAGCCAGGTCCTCCCTGGACTGGAAACAAGCATCCTAGGACCGGTTTCGGGGTTTCACCCCTCTTCAGCCAGGATAGCTTGATTCCAGTGGCATGGAGAGCACGGGACTCACGTCTGAGCATGCCCGTCCCACTCAGGGTGACAAATGCAGAAACAACAGTTGATGGACAGAATGCAGAACAATGTCATACATTCACCCCAGTACAGAGATCTGGGCCTAAATCCATAGTTTTTTTGCTCACCATGCCATTCCAGTATGAAATCAGCCATATGCAAATCAGTCTTGACCCTGTGCCTCATGGGAACAGTCCAGCCCGAACTGCTAAGCCAGGTCCTGCCTGGACTGGAACCAAGCATCCTAGGACCGGTTTCGGGGTTTCACCCCTCTTCAGCCAGGATAGCTTGATTCCAGTGGCATGGAGAGCACGGGACTCTAGTCTGAGCATACCCGCCCCACTCGGGGTGACAAATGCAAAAACAACAGTTGATGGACAGAATGCAGAGCAATGTCATACATTCACCCCAGTACAGAGATCTGGGCCTAAATCCATTATTTTTTTGCTCACCATGCCATTCCAGTATGAACCCAGCCTTATGCAAATCAGTGTTGACCCTGTGCCTCATGGGAACAGTCCAGCCCGAACTGCTAAGCCAGGTCCTGCCTGGACTGGAACCAAGCATCCTAGGACTGGTTTCGGGGATTCACCCCTCTTCAGCCAGGATAGCTTGATTCCAGTGGCATGGAGAGCACGGGACTCACGTCTGAGCATACCCGTCCCACTCGGGGTGACAAATGCAAAAAAAACTGTTGCTGGACAGAATGCAGAACAATGTCATACATTCACCCCAGTACAGAGATCTGGGTCTAAATCCATCATTTTTTTGCTCACCATGCTGTTCCAGTTTGAACCCAGCCACATGCAAATCAGTCTTGACCCTGTGTCTCATGGATACAGTCCAGCCAGAACTGCCAAGCCACATCCTCCCTGGACTGGAAACAAGCATCCTAGGACCGGTTTCGGGATGTCACCCCTCTTCAGCCAGGATAGCTTGATTCCAGTGGCATGGAGAGCACGGGACCCACATCGGGGCATACCCGTCCCACTCGGGTTGACAAATGCAAAAACAACAGGTGATGGACAGAATGCAGAACAATGTAATACATTCACCCCAGTACAGAGATCTGGGACTAAATCCATCGTTTTTTTGGTCACCATGCCATTCCAGTATCACCCCAGCCATATGCAAATCAGTCTTGACTCTGTGCCTCATGGGAACAGTCCAGCCCGAACTGCTAAGCCAGGTCCTGCTTGGACTGGAACCAAGGATCCTAGGACCGGTTTCGGGGTTTCACCCCTCTTCAGCCAGGATAGCTTGATTCCAGTGGCATGGAGAGCACGGGACTCACGTCTGAGCATACCCGTCCCACTCGGGGTGACAAATGCAAAAACAACAGTTGATGGACAGAATGCAGAACAATGTCATACATTCACCCCAGTGCAGAGATCTGGGCCTAAATCCTTTGTTTTATTGCTCAATATGCCGTTTCCGTTCGAACCCAGCCATATGCAAATCAGTCTGGACCCTTTGCCTCATGGGTACAGTCCAGCCCGAACTGCCAAGCCAGGTCCTCCCTGGACTGGAAACAAGCATCCTAGGACCGGTTTCGGGGTTTCACCCCTCTACAGCCAGGATAGCTTGATTCTAGTGGCATGGAGAGCACAGGACCAACGTCTGGGCATACCCGTCCCACTCGGGGTGACAAATGCAAAAACAACAGTTGATGGACAGAATGCAGAACAATGTCGTACATTCACCCCAGTACAGAGATCTGGGCCTAAATCCATCGTTTTTTTGCTCACCATGCCATTCCTGTATGAACCCAGCCATATGCAAATCAGTCTTGACCCTGTGCCTCATGGGAACAGTCCATCCCGAACTGCTAAGCCAGGTCCTGTTGGACTGGAACCAAGGAGCCTAGGACCGGTTTCGGGGTTTCACCCCTCTTCAGCCACGATAGCTTGATTCCAGTGGCATGGAGAGCACGGGACTCACGTCTGAGCATACCCGTCCCACTCGGGGAGACAAATGCAAAAAAAACAGTTGCTGGACAGAATGCAGAACAATGTCATACATTCACCCCAGTACAGAGATCTGGGCCTAAATCCATCATTTTTTTGCTCACCATGCTGTTCCAGTTTGAACCTAGCCATATGCAATTCAGTTTTGACCCTGTGCCTCATGGGTACAGTCCATCCCGAACTTCCAATCCAGGTCCTCCCTGGACTGGAAACAAGCATCCGAGGACCGGTTTCGGGGTTTCACCCCTCTTCAGCCAGGATAGTTTGATTCCAGTGGCATGGAGAGCACGGGACCCACGTCTGGGCATACCCTTCCCACTCGGGGTGACAAATGCAAAAACAACAGGTGATGGACAGAATGCAGAACAATGTAATACATTCACCCCAGTACAGAGATCTGGGTCTAAATCCATCGTTTTTTTGGTCACCATGCCATTCCAGTATCACCCCAGCCATATGCAAATCAGTCTTGACTCTGTGCCTCATGGGAACAGTCCAGCCCGAACTGCTAAGCCAGGTCCTGCTTGGACTGGAACCAAGGATCCTAGGACCGGTTTCGGGGTTTCACCCCTCTTCAGCCAGGATAGCTTGATTCCAGTGGCATGGAGAGCACGGGACTCACGTCTGAGCATACCCGTCCCACTCGGGGTGACAAATGCAAAAACAACAGTTGATGGACAGAATGCAGAACAATGTCATACATTGTCCCCAGTACAGAGATCTGGGCCTAAATCCATCGTTTTTTTGCTCACCATGCCGTTCCAGTTTGAACCCAGCCATGTGCAAATCAGTCTTGACCGTGTGTCTCATGGGTACAGTCCAGCCCGGACTGCCAAGCCAGGTCCTCCCTGGACTGGAAACAAGCATCCTAGGACCGGTTTCGGGGTTTCACCCGTCTTCAGCCAGGATAGCTTGATTCCAGTGGCATGGAGAGCACGGGACCCACGTCGGGGCATCCCTTCCCACTCGGGGTGACAAATGCAAAAACAACATTTGATGGACAGAATGTAGAACAATGTCATACATTCACCCCAGTGCAGAGATCTGGGCCTAAATCCATTGTTTTATTGCTCAATATGCCGTTTCCGTTCGAACCCAGCCATATGCAAATCATTCTGGACCCTGTGCCTCATGGGTACAGTCCAGCCCGAACTGCCAAGCCAGGTCCTCCCTGGACTGGAAACAAGCATCCTAGGACCGGTTTCGGGGTTTCACCCCTCTACAGCCAGGATAGCTTGATTCTAGTGGCATGGAGAGCACAGGACCAACGTCTGGGCATACCCGTCCCACTCGGGGTGACAAATGCAAAAACAACAGTTGATGGACAGAATGCAGAACAATGTCGTACATTCACCCCAGTACAGAGATCTGGGCCTAAATCCATCGTTTTTTTGCTCACCATGCCATTCCTGTATGAACCCAGCCATATGCAAATCAGTCTTGACCCTGTGCCTCATGGGAACAGTCCATCCCGAACTGCTAAGCCAGGTCCTGTTGGACTGGAACCAAGGATCCTAGGACCGGTTTCGGGGTTTCACCCCTCTTCAGCCACGATAGCTTGATTCCAGTGGCATGGAGAGCACGGGACTCACGTCTGAGCATACCCGTCCCACTCGGGGAGACAAATGCAAAAAAAACAGTTGCTGGACAGAATGCAGAACAATGTCATACATTCACCCCAGTACAGAGATCTGGGCCTAAATCCATCATTTTTTTGCTCACCATGCTGTTCCAGTTTGAAACCAGCCATATGCAAATCAGTCTTGACCCTGTGTCTCATGGATACAGTCCAGCCAGAACTGCCAAGCCAGATCCTCCCTGGACTGGAAACAAGCATCCTAGGACCGGTTTCGGGATGTCACCCCTCTTCAGCCAGGATAGCTTGATTCCAGTGGCATGGAGAGCACGGGACCCACATCGGGGCATACCCGTCCCACTCGGGTTGACAAATGCAAAAACAACAGTTGATGGACAGAATGCAGAACAATGTAATACATTCACCCCAGTACAGAGATCTGGGTCTAAATCCATAGTTTTTTTGGTCACCATGCCATTCCAGTATCACCCCAGCCATATGCAAATCAGTCTTGACTCTGTGCCTCATGGGAACAGTCCAGCCCGAACTGCTAAGCCAGGTCCTGCCTGGACTGGAACAAAGGATCCTAGGACCGGTTTCGGGGTTTCACCCCTCTTCAGCCAGGATAGCTTGATTCCAGTGGCATGGAGAGCACGGGACTCACGTCTGAGCATACCTGTCCCACTCGGGGTGACAAATGCAAAAACAACAGTTGATGGACAGAATGCAGAACAATGTCATACATTCTCCCCAGTACAGAGATCTGGGCCTAAATCCATCGGTTTTTTGCTCACCATGCCGTTCCAGTTTGAACCCAGCCATGTGCAAATCAGTCTTGACCGTGTGTCTCATGGGTACAGTCCAGCCCGGACTGCCAAGCCAGGTCCTCCCTGGACTGGAAACAAGCATCCTAGGACCGGTTTCGGGGTTTCACCCGTCTTCAGCCAGGATAGCTTGATTCCAGTGGCATGGAGAGCACGGGACCCACGTCGGGGCATACCCTTCCCACTCGGGGTGACAAATGCAAAAACAACAGTTGATGGACAGAATGCAGAACAATGTCATACATTCACCCCAGTGCAGAGATCTGGGCCTAAATCCATTGTTTTATTGCTCATTATGCCGTTTCCGTTCGAACCCAGCCATATGCAAATCAGTCTGGACCCTGTGCCTCATGGGTACAGTCCAGCCCGAACTGCCAAGCCAGGTCCTCCCTGGACTGGAAACAAGCATCCTAGGACCGGTTTCGGGGTTTCACCCCTCTACAGCCAGGATAGCTTGATTCCAGTGGCATGGAGAGCACAGGACCAACATCTGGGCATACCCGTCCCACTCGGGGTGACAAATGCAAAAACAACAGTTGATGGACATAATGCAGAACAATGTCGTACATTCACCCCAGTACAGAGATCTGGGCCTAAATCCATCGTTTTTTTGCTCACCATGCCATTCCTGTATGAACCCAGCCATATGCAAATCAGTCTTGACCCTGTGCCTCATGGGAACAGTCCAGCCCGAACTGCTAAGCCAGGTCCTGCCTGGACTGGAACCAAGGATCCTAGGACCGGTTTCGGGGTTTCACCCCTCTTCAGCCAGGATAGCTTGATTCCAGTGGCATGGAGAGCACGGGACTCACGTCTGAGCATACCCGTCCCACTCGGGGTGACAAATGCAAAAACAACAGTTGATGGACAGGATGCAGAACAATGTCATACATTCACCCCAGTACAGAGATCTGGGCCTAAATCTATCGGTTTTTTGCTCACCATGCCGTTCCAGTTTGAACCCAGCCATGTGCAAATCAGTCTTGACCCTGTGTCTCATGGGTACAGTCCAGCCCGGACTGCCAAGCCAGGTCCTCCCTGGACTGGAAACAAGCATCCTAGGACCGGTTTCGGGGTTTCACCCGTCTTCAGCCAGGATACCTTGATTCCAGTGGCATGGAGAGCACGGGACCCACGTCTGGGCATTCCATTCCCACTCGGGGTGACAAATGCAAAAACAACAGATGATGAACAGAATGCAGAACAATGTCATACATTCACCCCAGTACAGAGATCTGGGCCTAAATCCATCGTTTTTTTGCTCACCATGCCGTTCCAGTTTGAACCCAGCCATATGCAAATCAGTCTTGACCCTGTGTCTCATGGGTACAGTCCAGCCCGAACTGCCAAGCCAGGTCCTCCCTGGACTGGAAACAAGCATCCTAGGACTGGTTTTGGGGTTTCACCCCTCTACAGCCAGGATAGCTTGATTCCAGTGGCATGGAGAGCACAGGACCAACGTCTGGGCATACCCTTCCCACTCAGGTTGACAAATGCAAATACAACAATTGATGGACAGAATGCAGAACAATGTCATAAATTCACCACAGTACAGAGGTCTGGACCTAAATCCATTGTTTGTTTGCTCACCATGCCGTTCCAGTTTGAACCCAGCCATATGCAAATCCGTCTTGACCCTGTGCCTCATGGGTTCAGTCCAGCCCGAACTGCCAAGCCAGGTCCTCCCTGGACTGGAAACAAGCATCCTAGGACCGGTTTTGGGGTTTCACCCATCTTCAGCCAGGATAGCTTGATTCCAGTGGCATGGAGAGCACGGGACCCACGTCTGGGCACACCCTTCCCACTCAGGATGAGAAATGCAAAAACAACAGTTGATGGACAAAATGCAGAACAATATCATACATTCACCCCAGTACAGAGCTCTGGGCTTAAATCCATCGTTTTTTTGCTCACCATGCCATTCCAGTATGAACCCAGCCATATGCAAATCAGTCTTGACCCTGTGCCTCATGGGTACAGTCCAGCCCGAACTTCCAATCCAGGTCCTCCCTGGACTGGAAACAAGCATTCGAGGACCGGTTTCGGGGTTCCACCCCTCTTCAGCCAGGATAGCTTGATTCCAGTGGCATGGAGAGCACGGGACCCACGTCTGGGCATACCCTTCCCACTCGGGTGACCAATGCAAAAATAACAGTTGATGGACAAAATGCAGAACAATGTGAAACCTTCACCCCATTATAGAGATCTGGACCTAAATCCATCGTTTTATTGCTCACGATGCTGTTCCAGTTTGAACCCAGCCATATGCAAATCAATCTTGACCCTGTACCTCATTGGTACAGTCCAGCCCGAACTGCCAAGCCAGGTCCTCCCTGGACTGGAAACAAGCATCCTAGGACCAGTTTTGGGGTTTCACCCCTCTTCAGCCAGGATAGCTTGATTCCAGTGGCATGGAGAGCACGGGACCCACGTCTGGGCATACCCTTCCCACTCGGGGTAACAAATGCAAAAACAACAATTGATGGACAGAATGCAGAACAATGTCATACATTCACCCCAGTACAGAGATCTGGGCCTAAATCCATTGTTTTTTTACTCTCCATGCCGTTCCAGTTTGAACCCAGCAATATGCAAATCAGTCTTGACTCTGTGCCTCATGGGTACTGTCCAGACCGAACTGCCAAGCCAGGTCCTCCCTGGACTGGAAACAAGCATCCTAGGACCGGTTTCGGGGTTTCACCCATCTTCAGCCAGGATAGCTTGATTTCAGTGGCATGGAGAGCATGGGATCCACATCTGGGCATACCCTTCCCACTCGGGGTTACAAATGCAAAAACAATAGTTGATGGACAGAATGTAGAACAATGTCATACATTCACCCCAGTACAGAGATCTGGGCCTAAATCCATTGTTTTTTTGCTCACCATGCTTTTCCAGTTTGAACCCAGCCATATGCAAATCAGTCTTGACCCTGTGCCTCATGGGTACAGTCCAGCCCGAACTGCCAAGCCAGGTCCTCCCTGGACTGGAAACAAGCATCCTAGGACTGGTTTCGGGGTTTCACCCCTCTTCAGCCAGTGGTATGGAGAGCACGGGACCCACGTCTGGGCATACCCTTCCCACTCGGGGTGACAAATGCAAAAACAACAGTTGATGGACAGAATCCAGAACAATGTCATATATTCACCCCAGTACAGAGATCTGGGCCTAAATCCATCATTTTTTTGCTCCCCACGCCGTTCCAGTTTGAATCCAGCCATATGCAAATCAGTCTTGACCCTGTGTCTCATGGATACAGTCCAGCCAGAACTGCCAAGCCAGGTCCTCCCTGGACTGGAAACAAGCATCCTAGGACCGGTTTCGGGATGTCACCCCTCTTCAGCCAGGATAGCTTGATTCCAGTGGCATGGAGAGCACGGGACCCACGTCTGGGCATACCCTTCCCACTCGGGGTGACAAATGCAAAAACAACAGTTGATGGACAGAATGCAGAACAATGTCATACATTCACCCCAGTGCAGAGATCTGGGCCTAAATCCATCGTTTTATTGCTCACCATGCCGTTTCCGTTCGAACCCAGCCATATGCAAATCAGTCTGGACCCTGTGCCTCATGGGTACAGTCCAGCCCGAACTGCCAAGCCAGGTCCTCCCTGGACTGGAAACAAGCATCCTAGGACTGGTTTCGGGGTTTCACCCCTCTTCAGCCAGTGGTATGGAGAGCACGGGACCCACGTCTGGGCATACCCTTCCCACTCGGGGTGACAAATGCAAAAAAAACAGTTGCTGGACAGAATGCAGAACAATGTCATACATTCACCCCAGTACAGAGATCTGGGCCTAAATCCATCATTTTTTTGCTCACCATGCTGTTTCAGTTTGAAACCAGCCATATGCAAATCAGTCTTGACCTTGTGTCTCATGGATACAGTCCAGCCAGAACTGCCAAGCCAGATCCTCCCTGGACTGGAAACAAGCATCCTAGGACCGGTTTCGGGATGTCACCCCTCTTCAGCCAGGATAGCTTGATTCCAGTGGCATGGAGAGCACGGGACCCACATCGGGGCATACCCGTCCCACTCGGGTTGACAAATGCAAAAACAACAGTTGATGGACAGAATGCAGAACAATGTAATACATTCACCCCAGTACAGAGATCTGGGTCTAAATCCATTGTTTTTTTGGTCACCATGCCATTCCAGTATCACCCCAGCCATATGCAAATCAGTCTTGACTCTGTGCCTCATGGGAACAGTCCAGCCCGAACTGCTAAGCCAGGTCCTGCCTGGACTGGAACCAAGGATCCTAGGACCGGTTTCGGGGTTTCACCCCTCTTCAGCCAGGATAGCTTGATTCCAGTGGCATGGAGAGCACGGGACTCACGTCTGAGCATACCTGTCCCACTCGGGGTGACAAATGCAAAAACAACAGTTGATGGACAGAATGCAGAACAATGTCATACATTCTCCCCAGTACAGAGATCTGGGCCTAAATCCATCGGTTTTTTGCTCACCATGCCGTTCCAGTTTGAACCCAGCCATGTGCAAATCAGTCTTGACCGTGTGTCTCATGGGTACAGTCCAGCCCGGACTGCCAAGCCAGGTCCTCCTTGGACTGGAAACAAGCATCCTAGGACCGGTTTCGGGGTTTCACCCGTCTTCAGCCAGGATAGCTTGATTCCAGTGGCATGGAGAGCACGGGACCCACATCGGGGCATACCCTTCCCACTCGGGGTGACAAATGCAAAAACAACAGTTGATGGACAGAATGCAGAACAATGTCATACATTCACCCCAGTGCAGAGATCTGGGCCTAAATCCATTGTTTTATTGCTCATTATGCCGTTTCCGTTCAAACCCAGCCATATGCAAATCAGTCTGGACACTGTGCCTCATGGGTACAGTCCAGCCCGAACTGCCAAGCCAGGTCCTCCCTGGACTGGAAACAAGCATCCTAGGACCGGTTTCAGGGTTTCACCCCTCTACAGCCAGGATAGCTTGATTCCAGTGGCATGGAGAGCACAGGACCAACGTCTGGGCATACCCGTCCCACTCGGGGTGACAAATGCAAAAACAACAGTTGATGGACAGAATGCAGAACAATGTCGTACATTCACCCCAGTACAGAGATCTGGGCCTAAATCCATCGTTTTTTTGCTCACCATGCCATTCCTGTATGAACCCAGCCATATGCAAATCAGTCTTGACCCTGTGCCTCATGGGAACAGTCCAGCCCGAACTGCTAAGCCAGGTCCTGCCTGGACTGGAACCAAGGATCCTAGGACCGGTTTCGGGGTTTCACCCCTCTTCAGCCAGGATAGCTTGATTCCAGTGGCATGGAGAGCACGGGACTCACGTCTGAGCATACCCGTCCCACTCGGGGTGACAAATGCAAAAACAACAGTTGATGGACAGGATGCAGAACAATGTCATACATTCACCCCAGTACAGAGATCTGGGCCTAAATCTATCGGTTTTTTGCTCATTATGCCGTTTCTGTTCGAACCCAGCCATATGCAAATCAGTCTTGACCCTGTGTCTCATGGGTACAGTCCAGCCCGATCTGCCAAGCCAGGTCCTCCCTGGACTGGAAACAAGCATCCTAGGACCGGTTTCGGGGTTTCACCCCTCTACAGCCAGGATAGCTTGATTCCAGTGGCATGGAGAGCACAGGACCAACGTCTGGGCATACCCGTCCCACTCGGGGTGACAAAAGCAAAAACAACAGTTGATGGACAGAATGCAGAACAATGTCGTACATTCACCCCAGTACAGAGATCTGGGCCTAAATCCATCGTTTTTTTGCTCACCATGCAATTCCAGTTTGAACCCAGCCATATGCAAATCAGTCTTGACCCTGTGCCTCATGGGAACAGTCCAGCCCGAACTGCCAAGCGAGGTCCTCCCTGTACTGGAACCAAGCATCCTAGGACCGGTTTCGGGGTTTCACCCCTCTTCAGACAGGATAGCTTGATTCCAGTGGCATGGAGAGCACGGGACCCACGTCTGGGCATTCCATTCCCACTCGGGGTGACAAATGCAAGAACAACAGATGATGAACAGAATGCAGAACAATGTCATACATTCACCCCAGTACAGAGATCTGGGCCTAAATCCATCGTTTTTTTGCTCACCATGCCGTTCCAGTTTGAACCCAGCCATATGCAAATCAGTCTTGACCCTGTGTCTCATGGGTACAGTCCAGCCCGAACTGCCAAGCCAGGTCCTCCCTGGACTGGAAACAAGCATCCTAGGACTGGTTTTGGGGTTTCACCCCTCTACAGCCAGGATAGCTTGATTCCAGTGGCATGGAGAGCACAGGACCAACGTCTGGGCATACCCTTCCCACTCAGGTTGACAAATGCAAATACAACAATTGATGGACAGAATGCAGAACAATGTCATAAATTCACCACAGTACAGAGGTCTGGACCTAAATCCATTGTTTGTTTGCTCACCATGCTGTTCCAGTTTGAACCCAGCCATATGCAAATCCGTCTTGACCCTGTGCCTCATGGGTTCAGTCCAGCCCGAACTGCCAAGCCAGGTCCTCCCTGGACTGGAAACAAGCATCCTAGCACCGGTTTTGGGGTTTCACCCATCTTCAGCCAGGATAGCTTGATTCCAGTGGCATGGAGAGCACGGGACCCACGTCTGGGCACACCCTTCCCACTCAGGATGAGAAATGCAAAAACAACAGTTGATGGACAAAATGCAGAACAATGTCATACATTCATCCCAGTACAGAGCTCTGGGCTTAAATCCATCGTTTTTTTGCTCACCATGCCATTCCAGTATGAACCCAGCCATATGCAAATCAGTCTTGACCCTGTGCCTCATGGGTACAGTCCAGCCCGAACTTCCAATCCAGGTCCTCCCTGGACTGGAAACAAGCATCCGAGGACCGGTTTCGGTGTTCCACCCCTCTTCAGCCAGGATAGCTTGATTCCAGTGGCATGGAGAGCACGGGACCCACGTCTGGGCATACCCTTCCCACTCGGGTGACCAATGCAAAAATAACAGTTGATGGACAAAATGCAGAACAATGTGAAACCTTCACCCCATTATAGAGATCTGGGCCGAAATCCATCATTTTATTGCTCACGATGCTGTTCCAGTTTGAACCCAGCCATATGCAAATCAATCTTGACCCTGTACCTCATTGGTACAGTCCAGCCCGAACTGCCAAGCCAGGTCCTCCCTGGACTGGAAACAAGCATCCTAGGACCAGTTTTGGGGTTTCACCCCTCTTCAGCCAGGATAGCTTGATTCCAGTGGCATGGAGAGCACGGGACCCACGTCTGGGCATACCCTTCCCACTCGGGGTAACAAATGCAAAAACAAAAATTGATGGACAGAATGCAGAACAATGTCATACATTCACCCCAGTACAGAGATCTGGGCCTAAATCCATCGTTTTATTGCTCACCATGCCGTTCCGGTATGAACCCAGCCATATGCAAATCAGTCTTGACCCTGTGCCTCATGGGTACAGTCCAGCCCGAACTTCCAATCCAGGTCCTCCCTGGACTGGAAACAAGCATCCTAGGACTGGTTTCGGGGTTTCACCCCTCTTCAGCCAGTGGAATGGAGAGCACGGGACCCACGTCTGGGCATACCCTTCCCAATCCGGGTGACAAATGCAAAAACAACAGTTGATGGACAGAATCCAGAACAATGTCATATATTGACCCCAGTACAGAGATCTGGGCCTAAATCCATCGTTTTTTTGCTCCCCACGCCGTTCCAGTTTGAATCCAGCGATATGCAAATCAGTCTTGACCCTGTGTCTCATGGATACAGTCCAGCCAGAACTGCCAAGCCAGGTCCTCCCTGGACTGGAAACAAGCATCCTAGGACCGGTTTCGGGATGTCACCCCTCTTCAGCCAGGATAGCTTGATTCCAGTGGCATGGAGAGCACGGGACCCACGTCTGGGCATACCCTTCCCACTCGGGGTGACAAATGCAAAAACAACAGTTGATGGACAGAATGCAGAACAATGTCATACATTCACCCCAGTGCAGAGATCTGGGCCTAAATCCATCGTTTTATTGCTCACCATGCCGTTTCCGTTCGAACCCAGCCATATGCAAATCAGTCTGGACCCTGTGCCTCATGGGTACAGTCCAGCCCGAACTGCCAAGCCAGGTCCTCCCTGGACTGGAAACAAGCATCCTAGGACCGGTTTGGGGGTTTCACCCCTCTACAGCCAGGATAGCTTGATTCCAGTGGCATGGAGAGCACAGGACCAACTTCTGGGCATACCCGTCCCACTCGGGGTGACAAATGCAAAAACAACAGTTGATGGACAGAATGCAGAAGAATGTCATACATTCACCCCAGTACAGAGCTCTGGGCTTAAATCCATCGTTTTTTTGCTCACCATGCCATTCCAGTATGAACCCAGCCATATGCAAATCAGTCTTGACTCTCTGCCTCACGGGAACAGTCCAGCCCGAACTGCTAAGCCAGGTCCTGCCTGGACTGAAACCAAGCATCCTAGGACCGGTTTCGGGGTTTCACCCCTCTTCAGCCTGGATAGCTTGATTCCAGTGGCATGGAGAGCACGGGACTCACGTGTGAGCATACCCGTCCCACTCAGGGTGACAAATGCAAAAACAACAGTTGATGGACAGAATACTGAACAATGTCATGCACTCACCCCAGTACAGAGATCTGGGCCTAAATCCATCGTTTTTTTGCTCACCACGCCATTCCAGTATGATATCAGCCATAAGCAAATCAGTCTTTACCCTGTGCCACATGGGAACAGTCCAGCCCGAACTGCTAAGCCAGGTCCTGCCTGGACTGGAACCAAGCATCCTAGGACCGGTTGCGGGGTATCACCCCTCTTCAGCCAGGATAGCTTGATTCCAGTGGCATGGAGAGCACGGGAGTCTAGTCTGAGCATACCCGTCCCACTCGGGGTGACAAATGCAAAAAAAACAGTTGATGGACAGAATGCATAACAATGTCATACATTCACCCCAGTACAGAGATATGGGCCTAAATCCATCATTTTTTGCTCACCATGCCGTTCCAGTTTGAACTCATCCATATGCAAATCAGTCTTGACCCTGTGCCTCATGGGTACAGTCCAGCCAGAACTGCCAAGCCAGGTCCTCCCTGGAATGGAAACATGCATCCTAGGACCGGTTTCGGGATGTCACCCCTCTTCAGCCAGGATAGCTTGATTCCAGTGGCATGGAGAGCACGGGACCCACATCTGGGCATACCCGTCCCACTCGGGTTGACAAATGCAAAAACAACAGTTGATGGACAGGATGCAGAACAATGTCATACATTCACCCCAGTACAGAGATCTGGGTCTAAATCCATCATTTTTTTGCTCACCATGCCATTCCAGTATCACCCCAGCCATATCCAAATCAGTCTTGACTCTGTGCCTCATGGGAACAGTCCAGCCCGAACTGCTAAGCCAGGTCCTGCCTGTACTGGAACCAAGGATCCTAGGACCGGTTTCAGGGTTTCACCCCTCTTCAGCCAGGATAGCTTGACTCCAGTGGCATGGAGAGCACGGGACTCACGTCTGAGCATACCCGTCCCACTCGGGGTGACAAATGCAAAAACAACAGTTGATGGACAGAATGCAGAACAATGTCATAGATTCTCCCCAGTACAGAGATCTGGGCCTAAATCCATCGGTTTTTTGCTCACCATGCCGTTCCAGTTTGAACCCAGCCATGTGCAAATCAGTCTTGACCGTGTGTCTCATGGGTACAGTCCAGCCCGGACTGCCAAGCCAGGTCCTCCCTGGACTGGAAACAAGCATCCTAGGACCGGTTTCGGGGTTTCACCCGTCTTCAGCCAGGATAGCTTGATTCCAGTGGCATGGAGAGCACGGGACCCACGTCGGGGCATACCCTTCCCACTCGGGGTGACAAATGCAAAAACAACAGTTGATGGACAGAATGCAGAACAATGTCATACATTCACCCCAGTGCAGAGATCTGGGCCTAAATCCATTGTTTTATTGCTCATTATGCCGTTTCCGTTCGAACCCAGCCATATGCAAATCAGTCTGGACCCTGTGCCTCATGGGTACAGTCCAGCCCGAACTGCCAAGCCAGGTCCTCCCTGGACTGGAAACAAGCATCCTAGGACCGGTTTCGGGGTTTCACCCCTCTACAGCCAGGATAGCTTGATTCCAGTGGCATGGAGAGCACAGGACCAACGTCTGGGCATACCCGTCCCACTCGGGGTGACGAATGCAAAAACAACAGTTGATGGACAGAATGCAGAACAATGTCGTACATTCACCCCAGTACAGAGATCTGGGCCTAAATCCATCGTTTTTTTGCTCACCATGCCATTCCTGTATGAACCCAGCCATATGCAAATCAGTCTTGACCCTGTGCCTCATGGGAACAGTCCATCCCGAACTGCTAAGCCAGGTCCTGCCTGGACTGGAACCAAGGATCCTAGGACCGGTTTCGGGGTTTCACCCCTCTTCAGCCAGGATAGCTTGATTCCAGTGGCATGGAGAGCACGGGACTCACGTCTGAGCATACCCGTCCCACTCGGGGTGACAAATGCAAAAAAAACAGTTGCTGGACAGAATGCAGAACAATGTCATACATTCACCCCAGTACAGAGATCTGGGCCTAAATCCATCATTTTTTTGCTCACCATGCTGTTCCAGTTTGAACCTAGCCATATGCAATTCAGTTTTGACCCTGTGCCTCATGGGTACAGTCCATCCCGAACTTCCAATCCAGGTCCTCCCTGGACTGGAAACAAGCATCCGAGGACCGGTTTCGGGGTTTCACCCCTCTTCAGCCAGGATAGTTTGATTCCAGTGGCATGGAGAGCACGGGACCCACGTCTGGGCATACCCTTCCCACTCGGGGTGACAAATGCAAAAACAACAGGTGATGGACAGAATGCAGAACAATGTAATACATTCACCCCAGTACAGAGATCTGGGTCTAAATCCATCGTTTTTTTGGTCACCATGCCATTCCAGTATCACCCCAGCCATATGCAAATCAGTCTTGACTCTGTGCCTCATGGGAACAGTCCAGCCCGAACTGCTAAGCCAGGTCCTGCTTGGACTGGAACCAAGGATCCTAGGACCGGTTTCGGGGTTTCACCCCTCTTCAGCCAGGATAGCTTGATTCCAGTGGCATGGAGAGCACGGGACTCACGTCTGAGCATACCCGTCCCACTCGGGGTGACAAATGCAAAAACAACAGTTGATGGACAGAATGCAGAACAATGTCATACATTGTCCCCAGTACAGAGATCTGGGCCTAAATCCATCGTTTTTTTGCTCACCATGCCGTTCCAGTTTGAACCCAGCCATGTGCAAATCAGTCTTGACCGTGTGTCTCATGGGTACAGTCCAGCCCGGACTGCCAAGCCAGGTCCTCCCTGGACTGGAAACAAGCATCCTAGGACCGGTTTCGGGGTTTCACCCGTCTTCAGCCAGGATAGCTTGATTCCAGTGGCATGGAGAGCACGGGACCCACGTCGGGGCATCCCTTCCCACTCGGGGTGACAAATGCAAAAACAACATTTGATGGACAGAATGTAGAACAATGTCATACATTCACCCCAGTGCAGAGATCTGGGCCTAAATCCATTGTTTTATTGCTCAATATGCCGTTTCCGTTCGAACCCAGCCATATGCAAATCATTCTGGACCCTGTGCCTCATGGGTACAGTCCAGCCCGAACTGCCAAGCCAGGTCCTCCCTGGACTGGAAACAAGCATCCTAGGACCGGTTTCGGGGTTTCACCCCTCTACAGCCAGGATAGCTTGATTCTAGTGGCATGGAGAGCACAGGACCAACGTCTGGGCATACCCGTCCCACTCGGGGTGACAAATGCAAAAACAACAGTTGATGGACAGAATGCAGAACAATGTCGTACATTCACCCCAGTACAGAGATCTGGGCCTAAATCCATCGTTTTTTTGCTCACCATGCCATTCCTGTATGAACCCAGCCATATGCAAATCAGTCTTGACCCTGTGCCTCATGGGAACAGTCCATCCCGAACTGCTAAGCCAGGTCCTGTTGGACTGGAACCAAGGATCCTAGGACCGGTTTCGGGGTTTCACCCCTCTTCAGCCACGATAGCTTGATTCCAGTGGCATGGAGAGCACGGGACTCACGTCTGAGCATACCCGTCCCACTCGGGGAGACAAATGCAAAAAAAACAGTTGCTGGACAGAATGCAGAACAATGTCATACATTCACCCCAGTACAGAGATCTGGGCCTAAATCCATCATTTTTTTGCTCACCATGCTGTTCCAGTTTGAAACCAGCCATATGCAAATCAGTCTTGACCCTGTGTCTCATGGATACAGTCCAGCCAGAACTGCCAAGCCAGATCCTCCCTGGACTGGAAACAAGCATCCTAGGACCGGTTTCGGGATGTCACCCCTCTTCAGCCAGGATAGCTTGATTCCAGTGGCATGGAGAGCACGGGACCCACATCGGGGCATACCCGTCCCACTCGGGTTGACAAATGCAAAAACAACAGTTGATGGACAGAATGCAGAACAATGTAATACATTCACCCCAGTACAGAGATCTGGGTCTAAATCCATAGTTTTTTTGGTCACCATGCCATTCCAGTATCACCCCAGCCATATGCAAATCAGTCTTGACTCTGTGCCTCATGGGAACAGTCCAGCCCGAACTGCTAAGCCAGGTCCTGCCTGGACTGGAACAAAGGATCCTAGGACCGGTTTCGGGGTTTCACCCCTCTTCAGCCAGGATAGCTTGATTCCAGTGGCATGGAGAGCACGGGACTCACGTCTGAGCATACCTGTCCCACTCGGGGTGACAAATGCAAAAACAACAGTTGATGGACAGAATGCAGAACAATGTCATACATTCTCCCCAGTACAGAGATCTGGGCCTAAATCCATCGGTTTTTTGCTCACCATGCCGTTCCAGTTTGAACCCAGCCATGTGCAAATCAGTCTTGACCGTGTGTCTCATGGGTACAGTCCAGCCCGGACTGCCAAGCCAGGTCCTCCCTGGACTGGAAACAAGCATCCTAGGACCGGTTTCGGGGTTTCACCCGTCTTCAGCCAGGATAGCTTGATTCCAGTGGCATGGAGAGCACGGGACCCACGTCGGGGCATACCCTTCCCACTCGGGGTGACAAATGCAAAAACAACAGTTGATGGACAGAATGCAGAACAATGTCATACATTCACCCCAGTGCAGAGATCTGGGCCTAAATCCATTGTTTTATTGCTCATTATGCCGTTTCCGTTCGAACCCAGCCATATGCAAATCAGTCTGGACCCTGTGCCTCATGGGTACAGTCCAGCCCGAACTGCCAAGCCAGGTCCTCCCTGGACTGGAAACAAGCATCCTAGGACCGGTTTCGGGGTTTCACCCCTCTACAGCCAGGATAGCTTGATTCCAGTGGCATGGAGAGCACAGGACCAACATCTGGGCATACCCGTCCCACTCGGGGTGACAAATGCAAAAACAACAGTTGATGGACATAATGCAGAACAATGTCGTACATTCACCCCAGTACAGAGATCTGGGCCTAAATCCATCGTTTTTTTGCTCACCATGCCATTCCTGTATGAACCCAGCCATATGCAAATCAGTCTTGACCCTGTGCCTCATGGGAACAGTCCAGCCCGAACTGCTAAGCCAGGTCCTGCCTGGACTGGAACCAAGGATCCTAGGACCGGTTTCGGGGTTTCACCCCTCTTCAGCCAGGATAGCTTGATTCCAGTGGCATGGAGAGCACGGGACTCACGTCTGAGCATACCCGTCCCACTCGGGGTGACAAATGCAAAAACAACAGTTGATGGACAGGATGCAGAACAATGTCATACATTCACCCCAGTACAGAGATCTGGGCCTAAATCTATCGGTTTTTTGCTCACCATGCCGTTCCAGTTTGAACCCAGCCATGTGCAAATCAGTCTTGACCCTGTGTCTCATGGGTACAGTCCAGCCCGGACTGCCAAGCCAGGTCCTCCCTGGACTGGAAACAAGCATCCTAGGACCGGTTTCGGGGTTTCACCCGTCTTCAGCCAGGATACCTTGATTCCAGTGGCATGGAGAGCACGGGACCCACGTCTGGGCATTCCATTCCCACTCGGGGTGACAAATGCAAAAACAACAGATGATGAACAGAATGCAGAACAATGTCATACATTCACCCCAGTACAGAGATCTGGGCCTAAATCCATCGTTTTTTTGCTCACCATGCCGTTCCAGTTTGAACCCAGCCATATGCAAATCAGTCTTGACCCTGTATCTCATGGGTACAGTCCAGCCCGAACTGCCAAGCCAGGTCCTCCCTGGACTGGAAACAAGCATCCTAGGACTGGTTTTGGGGTTTCACCCCTCTACAGCCAGGATAGCTTGATTCCAGTGGCATGGAGAGCACAGGACCAACGTCTGGGCATACCCTTCCCACTCAGGTTGACAAATGCAAATACAACAATTGATGGACAGAATGCAGAACAATGTCATAAATTCACCACAGTACAGAGGTCTGGACCTAAATCCATTGTTTGTTTGCTCACCATGCCGTTCCAGTTTGAACCCAGCCATATGCAAATCCGTCTTGACCCTGTGCCTCATGGGTTCAGTCCAGCCCGAACTGCCAAGCCAGGTCCTCCCTGGACTGGAAACAAGCATCCTAGGACCGGTTTTGGGGTTTCACCCATCTTCAGCCAGGATAGCTTGATTCCAGTGGCATGGAGAGCACGGGACCCACGTCTGGGCACACCCTTCCCACTCAGGATGAGAAATGCAAAAACAACAGTTGATGGACAAAATGCAGAACAATATCATACATTCACCCCAGTACAGAGCTCTGGGCTTAAATCCATCGTTTTTTTGCTCACCATGCCATTCCAGTATGAACCCAGCCATATGCAAATCAGTCTTGACCCTGTGCCTCATGGGTACAGTCCAGCCCGAACTTCCAATCCAGGTCCTCCCTGGACTGGAAACAAGCATTCGAGGACCGGTTTCGGGGTTCCACCCCTCTTCAGCCAGGATAGCTTGATTCCAGTGGCATGGAGAGCACGGGACCCACGTCTGGGCATACCCTTCCCACTCGGGTGACCAATGCAAAAATAACAGTTGATGGACAAAATGCAGAACAATGTGAAACCTTCACCCCATTATAGAGATCTGGACCTAAATCCATCGTTTTATTGCTCACGATGCTGTTCCAGTTTGAACCCAGCCATATGCAAATCAATCTTGACCCTGTACCTCATTGGTACAGTCCAGCCCGAACTGCCAAGCCAGGTCCTCCCTGGACTGGAAACAAGCATCCTAGGACCAGTTTTGGGGTTTCACCCCTCTTCAGCCAGGATAGCTTGATTCCAGTGGCATGGAGAGCACGGGACCCACGTCTGGGCATACCCTTCCCACTCGGGGTAACAAATGCAAAAACAACAATTGATGGACAGAATGCAGAACAATGTCATACATTCACCCCAGTACAGAGATCTGGGCCTAAATCCATTGTTTTTTTACTCTCCATGCCGTTCCAGTTTGAACCCAGCAATATGCAAATCAGTCTTGACTCTGTGCCTCATGGGTACTGTCCAGACCGAACTGCCAAGCCAGGTCCTCCCTGGACTGGAAACAAGCATCCTAGGACCGGTTTCGGGGTTTCACCCATCTTCAGCCAGGATAGCTTGATTTCAGTGGCATGGAGAGCATGGGATCCACATCTGGGCATACCCTTCCCACTCGGGGTTACAAATGCAAAAACAATAGTTGATGGACAGAATGTAGAACAATGTCATACATTCACCCCAGTACAGAGATCTGGGCCTAAATCCATTGTTTTTTTGCTCACCATGCTTTTCCAGTTTGAACCCAGCCATATGCAAATCAGTCTTGACCCTGTGCCTCATGGGTACAGTCCAGCCCGAACTGCCAAGCCAGGTCCTCCCTGGACTGGAAACAAGCATCCTAGGACTGGTTTCGGGGTTTCACCCCTCTTCAGCCAGTGGTATGGAGAGCACGGGACCCACGTCTGGGCATACCCTTCCCACTCGGGGTGACAAATGCAAAAACAACAGTTGATGGACAGAATCCAGAACAATGTCATATATTCACCCCAGTACAGAGATCTGGGCCTAAATCCATCATTTTTTTGCTCCCCACGCCGTTCCAGTTTGAATCCAGCCATATGCAAATCAGTCTTGACCCTGTGTCTCATGGATACAGTCCAGCCAGAACTGCCAAGCCAGGTCCTCCCTGGACTGGAAACAAGCATCCTAGGACCGGTTTCGGGATGTCACCCCTCTTCAGCCAGGATAGCTTGATTCCAGTGGCATGGAGAGCACGGGACCCACGTCTGGGCATACCCTTCCCACTCGGGGTGACAAATGCAAAAACAACAGTTGATGGACAGAATGCAGAACAATGTCATACATTCACCCCAGTGCAGAGATCTGGGCCTAAATCCATCGTTTTATTGCTCACCATGCCGTTTCCGTTCGAACCCAGCCATATGCAAATCAGTCTGGACCCTGTGCCTCATGGGTACAGTCCAGCCCGAACTGCCAAGCCAGGTCCTCCCTGGACTGGAAACAAGCATCCTAGGACTGGTTTCGGGGTTTCACCCCTCTTCAGCCAGTGGTATGGAGAGCACGGGACCCACGTCTGGGCATACCCTTCCCACTCGGGGTGACAAATGCAAAAAAAACAGTTGCTGGACAGAATGCAGAACAATGTCATACATTCACCCCAGTACAGAGATCTGGGCCTAAATCCATCATTTTTTTGCTCACCATGCTGTTCCAGTTTGAAACCAGCCATATGCAAATCAGTCTTGACCTTGTGTCTCATGGATACAGTCCAGCCAGAACTGCCAAGCCAGATCCTCCCTGGACTGGAAACAAGCATCCTAGGACCGGTTTCGGGATGTCACCCCTCTTCAGCCAGGATAGCTTGATTCCAGTGGCATGGAGAGCACGGGACCCACATCGGGGCATACCCGTCCCACTCGGGTTGACAAATGCAAAAACAACAGTTGATGGACAGAATGCAGAACAATGTAATACATTCACCCCAGTACAGAGATCTGGGTCTAAATCCATTGTTTTTTTGGTCACCATGCCATTCCAGTATCACCCCAGCCATATGCAAATCAGTCTTGACTCTGTGCCTCATGGGAACAGTCCAGCCCGAACTGCTAAGCCAGGTCCTGCCTGGACTGGAACCAAGGATCCTAGGACCGGTTTCGGGGTTTCACCCCTCTTCAGCCAGGATAGCTTGATTCCAGTGGCATGGAGAGCACGGGACTCACGTCTGAGCATACCTGTCCCACTCGGGGTGACAAATGCAAAAACAACAGTTGATGGACAGAATGCAGAACAATGTCATACATTCTCCCCAGTACAGAGATCTGGGCCTAAATCCATCGGTTTTTTGCTCACCATGCCGTTCCAGTTTGAACCCAGCCATGTGCAAATCAGTCTTGACCGTGTGTCTCATGGGTACAGTCCAGCCCGGACTGCCAAGCCAGGTCCTCCTTGGACTGGAAACAAGCATCCTAGGACCGGTTTCGGGGTTTCACCCGTCTTCAGCCAGGATAGCTTGATTCCAGTGGCATGGAGAGCACGGGACCCACATCGGGGCATACCCTTCCCACTCGGGGTGACAAATGCAAAAACAACAGTTGATGGACAGAATGCAGAACAATGTCATACATTCACCCCAGTGCAGAGATCTGGGCCTAAATCCATTGTTTTATTGCTCATTATGCCGTTTCCGTTCAAACCCAGCCATATGCAAATCAGTCTGGACACTGTGCCTCATGGGTACAGTCCAGCCCGAACTGCCAAGCCAGGTCCTCCCTGGACTGGAAACAAGCATCCTAGGACCGGTTTCAGGGTTTCACCCCTCTACAGCCAGGATAGCTTGATTCCAGTGGCATGGAGAGCACAGGACCAACGTCTGGGCATACCCGTCCCACTCGGGGTGACAAATGCAAAAACAACAGTTGATGGACAGAATGCAGAACAATGTCGTACATTCACCCCAGTACAGAGATCTGGGCCTAAATCCATCGTTTTTTTGCTCACCATGCCATTCCTGTATGAACCCAGCCATATGCAAATCAGTCTTGACCCTGTGCCTCATGGGAACAGTCCAGCCCGAACTGCTAAGCCAGGTCCTGCCTGGACTGGAACCAAGGATCCTAGGACCGGTTTCGGGGTTTCACCCCTCTTCAGCCAGGATAGCTTGATTCCAGTGGCATGGAGAGCACGGGACTCACGTCTGAGCATACCCGTCCCACTCGGGGTGACAAATGCAAAAACAACAGTTGATGGACAGGATGCAGAACAATGTCATACATTCACCCCAGTACAGAGATCTGGGCCTAAATCTATCGGTTTTTTGCTCATTATGCCGTTTCTGTTCGAACCCAGCCATATGCAAATCAGTCTTGACCCTGTGTCTCATGGGTACAGTCCAGCCCGATCTGCCAAGCCAGGTCCTCCCTGGACTGGAAACAAGCATCCTAGGACCGGTTTCGGGGTTTCACCCCTCTACAGCCAGGATAGCTTGATTCCAGTGGCATGGAGAGCACAGGACCAACGTCTGGGCATACCCGTCCCACTCGGGGTGACAAAAGCAAAAACAACAGTTGATGGACAGAATGCAGAACAATGTCGTACATTCACCCCAGTACAGAGATCTGGGCCTAAATCCATCGTTTTTTTGCTCACCATGCAATTCCAGTTTGAACCCAGCCATATGCAAATCAGTCTTGACCCTGTGCCTCATGGGAACAGTCCAGCCCGAACTGCCAAGCGAGGTCCTCCCTGTACTGGAACCAAGCATCCTAGGACCGGTTTCGGGGTTTCACCCCTCTTCAGACAGGATAGCTTGATTCCAGTGGCATGGAGAGCACGGGACCCACGTCTGGGCATTCCATTCCCACTCGGGGTGACAAATGCAAGAACAACAGATGATGAACAGAATGCAGAACAATGTCATACATTCACCCCAGTACAGAGATCTGGGCCTAAATCCATCGTTTTTTTGCTCACCATGCCGTTCCAGTTTGAACCCAGCCATATGCAAATCAGTCTTGACCCTGTGTCTCATGGGTACAGTCCAGCCCGAACTGCCAAGCCAGGTCCTCCCTGGACTGTAAACAAGCATCCTAGGACTGGTTTTGGGGTTTCACCCCTCTACAGCCAGGATAGCTTGATTCCAGTGGCATGGAGAGCACAGGACCAACGTCTGGGCATACCCTTCCCACTCAGGTTGACAAATGCAAATACAACAATTGATGGACAGAATGCAGAACAATGTCATAAATTCACCACAGTACAGAGGTCTGGACCTAAATCCATTGTTTGTTTGCTCACCATGCTGTTCCAGTTTGAACCCAGCCATATGCAAATCCGTCTTGACCCTGTGCCTCATGGGTTCAGTCCAGCCCGAACTGCCAAGCCAGGTCCTCCCTGGACTGGAAACAAGCATCCTAGCACCGGTTTTGGGGTTTCACCCATCTTCAGCCAGGATAGCTTGATTCCAGTGGCATGGAGAGCACGGGACCCACGTCTGGGCACACCCTTCCCACTCAGGATGAGAAATGCAAAAACAACAGTTGATGGACAAAATGCAGAACAATGTCATACATTCATCCCAGTACAGAGCTCTGGGCTTAAATCCATCGTTTTTTTGCTCACCATGCCATTCCAGTATGAACCCAGCCATATGCAAATCAGTCTTGACCCTGTGCCTCATGGGTACAGTCCAGCCCGAACTTCCAATCCAGGTCCTCCCTGGACTGGAAACAAGCATCCGAGGACCGGTTTCGGTGTTCCACCCCTCTTCAGCCAGGATAGCTTGATTCCAGTGGCATGGAGAGCACGGGACCCACGTCTGGGCATACCCTTCCCACTCGGGTGACCAATGCAAAAATAACAGTTGATGGACAAAATGCAGAACAATGTGAAACCTTCACCCCATTATAGAGATCTGGGCCGAAATCCATCATTTTATTGCTCACGATGCTGTTCCAGTTTGAACCCAGCCATATGCAAATCAATCTTGACCCTGTACCTCATTGGTACAGTCCAGCCCGAACTGCCAAGCCAGGTCCTCCCTGGACTGGAAACAAGCATCCTAGGACCAGTTTTGGGGTTTCACCCCTCTTCAGCCAGGATAGCTTGATTCCAGTGGCATGGAGAGCACGGGACCCACGTCTGGGCATACCCTTCCCACTCGGGGTAACAAATGCAAAAACAAAAATTGATGGACAGAATGCAGAACAATGTCATACATTCACCCCAGTACAGAGATCTGGGCCTAAATCCATCGTTTTATTGCTCACCATGCCGTTCCGGTATGAACCCAGCCATATGCAAATCAGTCTTGACCCTGTGCCTCATGGGTACAGTCCAGCCCGAACTTCCAATCCAGGTCCTCCCTGGACTGGAAACAAGCATCCTAGGACTGGTTTCGGGGTTTCACCCCTCTTCAGCCAGTGGAATGGAGAGCACGGGACCCACGTCTGGGCATACCCTTCCCAATCCGGGTGACAAATGCAAAAACAACAGTTGATGGACAGAATCCAGAACAATGTCATATATTGACCCCAGTACAGAGATCTGGGCCTAAATCCATCGTTTTTTTGCTCCCCACGCCGTTCCAGTTTGAATCCAGCGATATGCAAATCAGTCTTGACCCTGTGTCTCATGGATACAGTCCAGCCAGAACTGCCAAGCCAGGTCCTCCCTGGACTGGAAACAAGCATCCTAGGACCGGTTTCGGGATGTCACCCCTCTTCAGCCAGGATAGCTTGATTCCAGTGGCATGGAGAGCACGGGACCCACGTCTGGGCATACCCTTCCCACTCGGGGTGACAAATGCAAAAACAACAGTTGATGGACAGAATGCAGAACAATGTCATACATTCACCCCAGTGCAGAGATCTGGGCCTAAATCCATCGTTTTATTGCTCACCATGCCGTTTCCGTTCGAACCCAGCCATATGCAAATCAGTCTGGACCCTGTGCCTCATGGGTACAGTCCAGCCCGAACTGCCAAGCCAGGTCCTCCCTGGACTGGAAACAAGCATCCTAGGACCGGTTTGGGGGTTTCACCCCTCTACAGCCAGGATAGCTTGATTCCAGTGGCATGGAGAGCACAGGACCAACTTCTGGGCATACCCGTCCCACTCGGGGTGACAAATGCAAAAACAACAGTTGATGGACAGAATGCAGAAGAATGTCATACATTCACCCCAGTACAGAGCTCTGGGCTTAAATCCATCGTTTTTTTGCTCACCATGCCATTCCAGTATGAACCCAGCCATATGCAAATCAGTCTTGACTCTCTGCCTCACGGGAACAGTCCAGCCCGAACTGCTAAGCCAGGTCCTGCCTGGACTGAAACCAAGCATCCTAGGACCGGTTTCGGGGTTTCACCCCTCTTCAGCCTGGATAGCTTGATTCCAGTGGCATGGAGAGCACGGGACTCACGTGTGAGCATACCCGTCCCACTCAGGGTGACAAATGCAAAAACAACAGTTGATGGACAGAATACTGAACAATGTCATGCACTCACCCCAGTACAGAGATCTGGGCCTAAATCCATCGTTTTTTTGCTCACCACGCCATTCCAGTATGATATCAGCCATAAGCAAATCAGTCTTTACCCTGTGCCACATGGGAACAGTCCAGCCCGAACTGCTAAGCCAGGTCCTGCCTGGACTGGAACCAAGCATCCTAGGACCGGTTGCGGGGTATCACCCCTCTTCAGCCAGGATAGCTTGATTCCAGTGGCATGGAGAGCACAGGACTCTAGTCTGAGCATACCCGTCCCACTCGGGGTGACAAATGCAAAAAAAACAGTTGATGGACAGAATGCATAACAATGTCATACATTCACCCCAGTACAGAGATATGGGCCTAAATCCATCATTTTTTGCTCACCATGCCGTTCCAGTTTGAACTCATCCATATGCAAATCAGTCTTGACCCTGTGCCTCATGGGTACAGTCCAGCCAGAACTGCCAAGCCAGGTCCTCCCTGGAATGGAAACATGCATCCTAGGACCGGTTTCGGGATGTCACCCCTCTTCAGCCAGGATAGCTTGATTCCAGTGGCATGGAGAGCACGGGACCCACATCTGGGCATACCCGTCCCACTCGGGTTGACAAATGCAAAACAACAGTTGATGGACAGGATGCAGAACAATGTCATACATTCACCCAGTACAGAGATCTGGGTCTAAATCCATCATTTTTTGCTCACCATGCCATTCCAGTATCACCCCAGCCATATCCAAATCAGTCTTGACTCTGTGCCTCATGGGAACAGTCCAGCCCGAACTGCTAAGCCAGGTCCTGCCTGTACTGGAACCAAGGATCCTAGGACCGGTTTCAGGGTTTCACCCCTCTTCAGCCAGGATAGCTTGACTCCAGTGGCATGGAGAGCACGGGACTCACGTCTGAGCATACCCGTCCCACTCGGGGTGACAAATGCAAAAACAACAGTTGATGGACAGAATGCAGAACAATGTCATAGATTCTCCCCAGTACAGAGATCTGGGCCTAAATCCATCGGTTTTTTGCTCACCATGCCGTTCCAGTTTGAACCCAGCCATGTGCAAATCAGTCTTGACCGTGTGTCTCATGGTACAGTCCAGCCCGGACTGCCAAGCCAGGTCCTCCCTGGACTGGAAACAAGCATCCTAGGACCGGTTTCGGGGTTTCACCCGTCTTCAGCCAGGATAGCTTGATTCCAGTGGCATGGAGAGCACGGGACCCACGTCGGGGCATACCCTTCCCACTCGGGGTGACAAATGCAAAAACAACAGTTGATGGACAGAATGCAGAACAATGTCATACATTCACCCCAGTGCAGAGATCTGGGCCTAAATCCATTGTTTTATTGCTCATTATGCCGTTTCCGTTCGAACCCAGCCATATGCAAATCAGTCTGGACCCTGTGCCTCATGGGTACAGTCCAGCCCGAACTGCCAAGCCAGGTCCTCCCTGGACTGGAAACAAGCATCCTAGGACCGGTTTCGGGGTTTCACCCCTCTACAGCCAGGATAGCTTGATTCCAGTGGCATGGAGAGCACAGGACCAACGTCTGGGCATACCCGTCCCACTCGGGGTGACGAATGCAAAAACAACAGTTGATGGACAGAATGCAGAACAATGTCGTACATTCACCCCAGTACAGAGATCTGGGCCTAAATCCATCGTTTTTTTGCTCACCATGCCATTCCTGTATGAACCCAGCCATATGCAAATCAGTCTTGACCTGTGCCTCAT